>NC_059429.1:21677653-22042653 GCF_021028975.2 Sphaerodactylus townsendi
TGAGAGAGAGGTTATTGAGTTTGCAGGAGAACTTCTTGATTTGCCTTGCCATCTCCTTAACTGGTCATCTCCTTTGCAGAGAGAGCACCCTGAGGGATGCCCAAGAAATTCCAGGGGGAGAACACCAAGTCGGCAGCTGCCCGGGCAAGGAAGGCTGAGGCCAAGGCAGCGGCCGATGCCAAGCGGCAGAAGGAGCTGGAAGATGCCTTCTGGAAGGATGAAGACAAGCACGTGATGAGGAAAGAGCAGCGGAAGGTAAGTGGAGGATGGGTGGGGCAGGGCAGGGCGGGGCTTGGGGCTGAAGACTCTTAAAAGGGCTGTGTCCTGGCCTATTTACTCAAGGTTCTGCGCATTTTGCTTTTTAGCGTTAAGGAGTGTCTCTGCAGCGTAAAGCATCAGCTGCTAAACTTGATTCATGGCAGTGTGAATAAACTCTTTCTTCCTTATGGCACGAGTGCATTTGCTGGTCCAGGTCTCAGCAGAAATACATGTAAAGATCTGCACTGAGGCAAATAAACATAGGTATGGCTTGGCTGGTGCCCAACTTGAAAGGGGTCCATGTGAAACAGATCTGGGGATTCCAGTTGATTGCAAACAGAACATGAGCCACAGTGTGATGCTGCTGCTGCAAAAAAAGGCTATTGCAGTTTTAGGCTGGGTTAATACACCTGTGGTACCCAAGTCATGAGAAGCAGTTGGATCGGTTCTGGGCTAGTCAGACCGCCTTTGGAGACCTCTGCCCAGTTCCAGATGCTATACTTCAAGAAAGATGTCGATGAACGAGAGCAAGTCTGGCGGAGGGCAGTGAGTAGAGTTATGACTGAAAAACAGTTCTGGAAGAAGAGGGTGGATGGGCTGGATCTAGGAGGAGGGCATGGCTGCTTTCTTCAGATAACGGAATGGCTCAGGAGGACACAAGTTTTCTTTTTGCTGCTCTGCAGGGCTATGAAAGGGTAAATTTCAGCTGAACATTAGGAAAAACTTTTTTTTGCCATTAAGTCAAAGAAGAAGAAGAAGAGTTTGCATTTATATCCCCCCTTTCTCTCCTGCAGGAGACTCAAAGGGGCTTACAATCTCCTTGCCCTTCCCCCCTCACAACAAACACCCTGTGAGGTAGGTGGGGGTGAGAGAGCTCCGAGAAGCTGTGACCAGACCAAGGTCACCCAGCTGGCGTGTGTGGGAGTGCACAGGCTAATCTGAATTCCCCAGATAAGCCTCCACAGATCAGGCGGCAGAGCTGGGAATCAAACCCGGTTCCTCCAGATTAGATACACGAGCTCTTAACCTCCTACGCCACTGCAGCTCCTGACTTATGGAGACCCCATGGCCTTTCAAGGCAAAATACTTTCAGAAGTAGTTTGCCATTACCTGCCTCTTTTTTTTTAAAAAAAAAATGTTTATTAGAGTTACAAAGTTACACGTTACTGTATATCAGTTAAAATCCCATTGCCTGCCTCGTTGTCATCCTTGGAGGCCTTCCAGTCAGGGTCCATTTGAACTCCCTTGCCAATCAAGGTCACTCAGCAAGTTTCCATGCTACCAGTGGGGATTTCAATCTGGGTTTTCCAGCGTCTCGTCCAAACCCTTAACCAGTTTACTACACTTTCTCTCTAGGAGAAACTACCTAATGGGAACAGTGGTTCATCATAAAGCCAGTGTGATGTAGTGGTTGAGAGCGGTGGGCTCTAATCTGCTGAATTGGATTTGTTTTCCCACTCCTATACCTGAAGCCTGCTGAGCAGAGGTGTGTGTGGGGGGATGGCACCTAGCCCCCCCCCCCCTTACCTTAGTTCAGCTGGCTGAAAAAGCAGCCTGTTCTAGCCAGGCTGCTTCAGGGGTGGGGCTTGGCTGCTGGGGTGGGGCCCGGCAGCAGCTTCTGGTGGGGTAGGGGTGTGGGGGGCGATTTTCTGCGCCTTCCCCCCTCCCCCCGCAGCTACATGACAGCTGCTGAATGACCTTGAGCTAGTCACAATTCTTCAGAACTCTCTCAGCCCCACCGACCTCACAAGGAGGGGGTCTGTGGTGGGGAGAGGAAGGGAAAGGGGTTCGTAAGCCTCCTTGAGTGTCCATACAGGAGAGAGCAGGCCGGGTTTGAATCCAAACTCTTCTTCTTCATCAGCAGAACTGCTTTGCTGTGAGGGAGGTAATCTCTTTTGGTGTCATTCACAGAGTAGATAGTTGTCTGTCCAGGATGCACTAACTGTGGATTTCCTATGCTGAGCACAGGATTACTTGGGAAAAGGTCTGTTTGGCCCCTTCTTCCTCTCTGAGCTAGCGTGGTGTAGTGGTTAAGAACAGGTGCACTCTAAATCTGGAGAACTGGGTTTCATTCCCTGCTCTGCCACTTGAACTATGGATGATTATTTGGTGAACCAGATTAGCTTTTGCTGTCAAACACATGCCAGCTGGGTGACCTTGGGCTAGTCCCAGTTCTTTGGAGCTCTCTCAGCCCCACCCACCTCACAGGGTGTTTGTTGTGGGGGGGGGAGGAGATTGTAAGCCCCTTTGAGTCTTCTTACAGGAGAGAAGGGGGGCACAAATCCAAACTCTTCTTCTTTTTCTCTGATTTTTATTATCTCCTCTGGTATTTGTAAACAAGGGTGTGAAACCAGACACAGACTTTATATTTGGAGAACATTCTCTCTGGTTGTAAGCCCCTTCAGAAGATCCGTGCTCCACACCTTTGATTTATGGTCAGTGGTCGAAACATTGGTCGTGTACCACAGATCATGTCAGTGCGGTGTCACTGAGCAGCTTCGGGGGCCCTGTACTGTCTTTCCCCTCTGCCTGACCTCCTTTGCAGGGCTGTTGTGAGGACAGAAATGAGGGCGGCTCCAAGTTGGTTGTGGGAAGGTTGGGCTAAGAACATCGTTTGTTTCGGCGGCGGCTCCCTCTGCTTGGATCTTACAGCTAGGGAAGGAGGCTTGACGAGGCACGAGGGAATAGCAAAGATAAACCCCTTCAGGAGGAACAGTTAGGGCCTATAGTGAGCTGGTTGCTCCAGTTCCAACGCCGGGGATTGCACCTGTATGATGTATGACTCACATGGAACCTCTCTGCCCCAGCACCTCTTCCCCCTTCTGTAATTCACCTATAAATATTCCCAAAATGATTTTCTCTTCACCTGTGTAAGAAAGGGGATCTTTGTCTCAGAAAGTTGATAGTAACAGCAGCATGTTGCTGGACTTCCTGTTTTATTTAGCATCAAAACTCGCAGTGGTTTCCACCCTGGGAGCTTCATGCTAGAGGCTGCCTTTTGTTTCTTGCCTTCAAATTTATTGTAGACTGCTGCGGAAGAGTGCTCCCTATGGCCCCCTTTTCTCAGTGTTTACACTTCTAAGGTCCGTTCAGTGCGAGTTTTCCAGTTGGTGCTTTTAGCATGCAAAGCATTTTGCTATCCCTTTTTCTGCCGCATTCTTAAAAAGGTCCCCAAGAGGAGAGCTTCTTCCTTGCGGCTTCGCACAGAGCTCCTGGGGCGATCAGAAAGGTTTGGCCCTCCCCGTAACATCTGTCTTCCCCCACTGCCATGCTGCAAATTGTCAAGGTAACACCTGTCCCAAAGGTTCTCTTTTCTTGTTTGCTTTGGCAGTAGAACAGTTCCCTCTTTCGGCCAGACGATGGCGCCAGCAGATCTGTTAGCCAGGTGACAAGCCTTCTCTGTGTACTGAATGAACAGCCAGGCCGGAGGTCCCAATATGTTGCCTTTCCTTGTGCCCACTAATTGTTTTTCGAAAGTGGGTGAGGCCAGGTAGGGTTTTTGCCCAGCAAGGCTTCAGATTGTTGGAGAATTTATTGGCTTGTTGCTTTTGAGCTGCACCTGCCACCATGCCGCAAACACCTGCGCTGTGTTAACTGAAGTTAACCTGTGGCAATCATTTTGCGGCTGGCTCCGCCACTTGTAGCAGCCATTTTGTGGTAGGCATTTTGTTGCTGCACCCACCATGTTGTGTCAGAATGCCAAATGTGCCCGCGGGCTCAAAAGGGTTTGGGACCCCTGAGCTAGCTTTCTCTCTTTCCAAAATTCTTTATTTTATTTTTTTGCTTCAGTTCCCAGCCAACTTATGGCAACCCCAAAAGGCTTTCAAGGCAAGAGGCTTTCAGTGGTGATTCGTCATTGCCTGTCTCCATGACTTGGTATTTCTTGGAGGTCTCCCGTCCAAATACTAACCAGGGCCAACCCTCTGCCTCTCTGAGTAAACCTGGCAGGGTCTCGGATTCCCTTAGCAGACTCGGTGGGGATTGTGGCTCACGGGCAGGACATCTGCTTCGTATGCAGAAGGCTCCAGGTCCAATCGCCAGCATTTGCAGGCTGTTTTCAAAGGCACAGTGATGAAGTGAAAGAGGTCTGTTAAGACCCTGGAGAACTTTGGCCCGTTCTAGTAGACCATCTGAACTTGGATGGACAAAAGTGTTTGATTGTGTAAGATAACTTTATGTGTTCAAAAGTGAGCAGTGGAAAAGGAATGCTTCCAACATCATTCCACTCTGTTCGTGCTGTTTGGAAGGATCCCAGAGAGGTATCCGGTGGAAAGTGTTGTGTTGGACTGACCATCCATGCCGATCTAGGACGGCTGGGAATGAAGTTGGAAAAAAGAGCCTGGCTGTGTTGGGAAGGTGCGATCTTGATCAACACTGCATTGAGGTAATGGAAGAAGAAGATAACCTCTCGGGGTGATGGCACTGCACTAATACCCATTGGCTCCAACCTCCCCCAGTGGCTTCTGGGAGAGCCTCTGACTGCGCAGTAGAGCCCCTTCTTGGCATGCAGATGGCTGCTGGTTCAGTCCTCGGCATCTCCTGTTTACACATTTGGTAAAGCTGGAGAGGACAATGTTTAAAAGGTACGTCTGCTTTTAAGACATTCCTACCTGCTTCCACCCGCCCCCCCACAAAAGGGAGTTAAAGCAACTTGCAAACAGAATTTAAAAACAAAGAGATGACATTTGGGTGCTGTGTGGTTTCCGGGCTGTATGGCCGTGTTCTAGCAGCATTCCCTCCTGACGTTTCGCCTGCATCTGTGGCTGGCATCTTCAGAGGATCATCTGAAGATGCCAGCCACAGATGCAGGCGAAACGTCAGGAGAGAATGCTGCTAGAACACGGCCATACAGCCCAGAAACCACACAGCACCCTAGTCCTCTGTTTGCTTTGGCAGTCCTCTGTTTGCTTTGGCTGAGAAAAGGGGGCCATAGGGAGCACTCTCCTGCAGCAGCCCACAATAAATTTGAAGGCAAGAAACAAAAGGCAGCCTCTAGCATGAAGCAACCAGGGTAGAAACCACTGCGAGTTTTGATGCTAAATAAAACAGGAAGTCCAGCAACATGCTGCTGTTACTATCAGCTTTCTGAGACAACGATCCCCTTTCTTACGTAGGTGAGAAGAAAATCATTTTGGGCATATTTATAGGTGAATGATCCTCTGAAGATGCCAGCCACAGATGCAGGCGAAACGTCAGGAGAGAATGCTGCTAGAACACGGCCATACAGCCCGGAAACCACACAGCACCCAAGTGATTCTGGACGTGAAAGCCTTCGACAATACAAATTGATGACAAACCAAAATAGTCAAATGTCTAGCATCCATGCCTTATGAGGAGAGATTTAGGGAGCTGGGTATGTTTAGTTTGGTGAAGAGAAACTTAAGATAGCCAAGTTTAGATATTTGGAGCAATGTCATGTTGTTCAGGGAGCAAGCTTGTTTTCTGCTGCTCCAGAGACTAGGAAGTAATGGGTTCAAGGTAGAGTAATGGGTTCAAGGTGGAGGAAAAGAGATTCCATCTAAACATCAGGAAAAACTTCCTGACAGTAAGGGCTGTTCGACAGTGGCATGCACTATCTCGGACTGTGGTGGAGTCTCCTTCTTTGGAGCCTTTTAAACAGAGGCTGGATGGCCATCTGACAGGAGTGCTTTGATTATGTATTCCTGCATGGCAGGGGGTTGGACTGGATGGCCCTTGGGGGTCTTTTCCAACTCTACGATCCTATGAAACCAGGGCTCCTTTGCGCAGTTCATCTCTAATGCATAGAGTTCTCAACTGCAAGGTGTGGCAACAGCCTCTGGCTCCGACGACTTTGGCAGGGGCTAGACCAAGAGGTTTGCAAGCTGTGTTGCTGGAACAGAACCTCCATAGCTCAGAGGCAGGCAGACCGCAGAACATCACTGGCGGTAGTTAAACAAGGGAGGGCCTTATCCAGCTTGTGGATTTCCCAGCGTTCGTCCGGACGACAGCTGCTGGCAAACAGGATGCTGGAGAAATGTAAGAAGAGCCCTTGTGGCCACTGCTGAGTGAATAGGATGACCTTGATTTATTTGTGTCCCACCTTTTCCCCAAGGGGGACCTAACAGGGCTGATATCATTCACCTCTCTTCCATTTTATCCTTCCCACAAACCAACGAGATAAGTTAGGCCAGGGGTGACCAACCTACGGCACCCCAGATGTTCATGGGCTACAATTCCCATCAGTCCCTTGGCCATGCTGTCAGGGGCTGATGGGAATTGTAGTCCCTGAACATCTGGAGTGCCATAGGTTGGCCACCCCTGGGCTAGGCTGAGAGGGTGTAGCTGGCCAATGGTCATCCAGCAAGCTTGCAGGAACAAGTGGGGATTTGGACCTGAGCTTTCCAGATCCTCATTTGGCATTCTAATCACTACCCCTTTTTTGTTCTAATCTGGGCCAGCTCTTATGTTCTTATTTCAAAGCAGACTGGGGCATATTCGTGAAAGTCTGTTGGCTCCATCCCTTTTTTAAATCCTGCCTTCCTTCCGAGGGTCTTGGCGTGCTTTGAAGGTTTCCCCGTTTTATTCGCTCAAGAGCCTTGCAAGGTAAGGGAGTGACTGGGCCGAGGTCTTCGTGAGACCTCAGTATCAGAGTTGGAGTCCTGATCCCATTGCTGCCCCACACTGTAATCTGTGGGCTGTGGGTCCAGTTGCAGCAGGTTACTGCAGAACGGGGGAAAGTTTTGCCAGGGCAGCTTCTTATAGGAGCGTCCCATTCCCTGATGTTTCAGATGTGTCTTTATTCCCTCTGAAAGTATATCCACCCTGACCTGGATAGGCTAGTCTGTTCTCACTAAGCAGGGTTGACCATGGCAAGTATTTGGATGGGAGACCTCCAAGGAATACCAGGGTTGGGCCGTGGAGGCTGACAGTGGCAAACCACCAGCGTGGTGTAGCGGTTAAGAGCAGGTGGATTCTAATCTGGAGAATCGGGTTTGATTCTCCACTCCTTCACCTGAGTGGCAGAGGCTTATCTGGTGAACCAGATGTGTTTCTACACTCCTACATTGCTTCTGGGTGACCTTGGGCCAGTCACAGTTCTTTGGAACTCTTTCAGCCCCAGCTGCCTCACGAGGTGTCTGTTGTGGGGAGAGGAAGGGAAAGGAGCTTGTAAGCCACCTTGAGTCTCCTTACAAGAGAGAAAGGTGGGGTATAAATCCAAACTCCTCCTCCTTCACCTCTGGACACTTTTGCCTTGAAAACCCCACCTGTCAGATGTGATTGGTCAGCAGATGGATGGATGGATGGATCCACTTTGGCCATCTTTCTCCTGGCCATCCCTCTTGTGAGCCAATGTGTGCTTTCTGACCTGACCCTCCACTGTCCCGGATGCTCCAAGTCAAGGCTGCTTTGGGGGTTGCGCTCCCCACAACTTGCCTTCCAAGCGGGGAAAGCCGTTTGCGTTGAGCCTAAATCCTCTCTGCGTCAAAGGGCAACCTTCCTCAGAGTCGCCCGCGTAGAACTCACCGTGTCTGGGAGCGGCGGGTAAACATCGACCCTCCCAGATCAGCCTGCCTCGTCTCTGGAAGGCTTGAATTTCAGACTGCATCCCTGTGACATTGAAGGGTCTCCGTGGCCAGACGCCTCCCTCCCTGGCTCCGGCTGCATTGCCTCACTGAAAGCACCAGCATTAATTGGCTAATGCTTCTGACTTTCCTTGCAATGGGAGCTGTTTCCGACTGGGAATTCAGAATGTGGATTTGTCTTTCTCCCCTCCTCCTTTTTCTTGTTCTCTTTCCTTCCTCCCCTCCCTTTGTCCCTGTCCCTCCTTCTCCCTCTCTATATCCCCCCCCCCCAGCCTTTCCTTCTTTCCCCTTCTCTGTTTCTTGGTGGTCACACTTTGCCACCTTCTTGACGCCCAGCCCCTTCTAATGCATCCCATTTAAAATTAACCGTGGAAAATGTGCTCGGATTTTTTTTATCAGCACTTCCAGACAGATGCCTGCCCTTCCCCGCTGGCGGTAGCTTTCGTTTTTTTTTTACTTGGCTGCCCTTGCGCCCCTGCGGTTCCCCCTCCCCCAAATTGCTAGCGGAGAATTGCCGTGACCGGCAAGCATGTGCGTGGGTTGGGGGTTACCTCCTCAGTCGTCCCGCGCTTGGACGGGTTTTAGCGCCTCCACATCTATTACTAGGGCTCTGGGCTGGATATTCTCATGCAGCAGCCAGGCATCCTGGAATGGTTCTCGTACAGAAAGGTCCATCCCTGCCCAACAGGGATATTTCTGTGGCCTGGGCTGGCAGTGAGGTGTGTGGCGTTCTCCCTCAAATTTTGAAGCTGTAAAGCCGCTCCAGTCTCACCAGATCTCGAAAGCTAAGCAGGGTTGACACTGGTTAGTATTTGGATGGGAGACCGACAATGAAGTCCAGGATCGCTGTGCATAGAAAGGCAATGGCAAATTGCCTCTGAATGTCTCTGGCTTTGAAAACCCTGCGGGATTGCCATGAGTCCACTGTGACTTGACAGCACTGTACAAACGCACCAAGCATTCCTGCCCTGGCTGCTCGGGGAGGGTCCACGGCTCAGGGGCAAAATGTCTGCTCGGCATGCAGAAAGTTCTAGGTTCAACCCCCAGAGGAGCAGCAGTGGCGTAGTGGTTACCAGCAGGTGCGCTCTAATCTGAAGGAACCGGGTTTGATTCCCTGCTCTGCCGCTTGAGCTGTGGAGGCTTATCTGGGGAATTCAGATTAGCCTGTGCACTCCCACACATGCCAGCTGGGTGACCTTGGGCTAGTCATAGTTCTTCTAAGTTCTCTCAGCCCCACCCACCTGGCAGGGTGTTTGTTGTGGGGGTGGGGGGTGGGAAGGGAAAGGAGATTGTAAGCCCCTTTGAGTCTCCTTGCAGGAGAGAAAGGGGGAATATAAATCCTCCTCCTCCTCCTCCTCCTCCTCCTTCTTCTTCTTCTTCAGTATTTCAGATTAAAGAATCAGCAGTGGGTGGTGTGAATGAACTCTGCAGAGGCGTACCGCCAAGAGGGACATATGTGGTCAAATGTCCCCAGGCTGCAGCCATTTAGTCACGTGGGGGACAGAAAATTGCCTCCACACCCCTTTTTAGATGACCTGGTGCAAAAAAATGTTGATTGGTCATGGTGGGGGAGGGCGGCTGCCCATCCCGGGGGGGGGGGGCGCACAGATTTTTGCACCAAGCTACATTAACCCTAGATACGCCTCTGCCTGATACCCTGGACTATGGCCCTCCAGATGTTCATGGACTACAATTCCCATCAGCCCCTGCCAGCATGGCCAAGTCTTAGGCCTCATGGGAATTGTAGTCTATGAACATCTGGAGGGCCATAGTTTGAAGACCCCTGGAGTAGACAGTACTGACTGTGATGGGCCAAGGGTGAGTCCGTAGAAGTCAGATTCGTGTGTGCGTGACCAGGATTTCCACCCTGTGCTGGTTATGCTGCAGAAACCAGAAGCGATGCGACCCTGTTCCGGAGAGGATGTGTGGAGGAGGGTCAGCTGGGTCAGTAATGGCTGGCTTTGCCTGGATGGATGAAGCTGCCTTATACAGAGTCAGACGCTCAGTCTGCATCACCCGGTATTGCCTCCTCTGACAGCTGAGAGCCAGCGTAGTGTAGTGGTTAAGAGCAGGTGGATTCTAATTTGGAGAACCGGGTTTGATACCCACTCCTCCACCTGAGTGACAGAGACTTATCTGGTGAACCAGATGTGTTTCCGCACTCCTACATTCCTGCTGGGTGACCTTGGGCTAGTCACAGTTCTTCGGAACTCTCTCACAAGGTGACTGTTGTGGGGAGAGGAAGGGAAAGGAGCTCGTAAGGAGCCTTACAGGAGAGAAAGGTGGGGTATAAATAAGGAGCCATGTGGCATGGTGGTTAAGTGCTTGCACTGCCACTCACACAGTCAGGAGTTCGAGCCCCCTGTGGGTCAGATATCCCGGCAGCTGGCTCATGGTCAACTCAGCCATCCATCCTTTCTTTGTCGGTAAATGAGTACCTAGCACATAGCTAGGGGGTAAAGAATAGCCGGGGAAAGCAATGGCAAAGTACCCCACAAAAACGGCTTGCCTATGAAGTCACTGCTTGCAGTGGTACCCCAGGGTCGAACACGACTGAAGGGGAAACTTTACCTTTAAATCCAAACTCCTTTTCTTCTCTCCAGTACCTTGGGCAAAGGAAGGCTTTTTCTGACAAAGGAAGCCCTGTAACAGGGACTAGAATCCAGCACCACCTGTATCTTAACACAGTTGGGTTGACTCAGTGAAAGAGCCTCTGTTTTTGTGCAGAAAATCACAGACTCAGTCCCAAGCATTTCCAGTTAAAAGGGAGTGGGTGATGTTAGAAACCTAAATCTGAGAGTCGGGAGAGCTGCTGAACGTCAGGCGGGAGCCTGGCATCAAGCAGAGAAGCTCCAGAGTGGGCAGGGGGTGAACTGGCTGGCGGCAAAACACTTTCGTTTCCCCTGGGTAACCAAGTAGATGCATAGGTGTCAAACTCAGGCCCTCCAGATGTTCATGGACTACAATTCCCAGCAGCCCCTGCTAGCAGGGTCAGTTGGTCCTGCTGGCATGGGCTGATGGGAATCGTAGTCCATGAATCCCTGGAGGGCCGGAGTTTGACACCTATGAAGTGGAGGCACCCAGGGGCAGGCGGCATTATCTCCGTCTTCTGACCTTGAGTCCATGCTGCATTCCTTTTGTTCACCGCCTTCTGTAGCGTGGTATAGAGCTAAGGGCTAGGGACGGGGGGAGGAGGAGGTTGCGCAGTTTATATATTGGGGTTGTTTGATAGTTCTAGCAGAACTGGCTTTTTCCCTCCAGCTGCTGTTGTCTGCCAATAAAGGCTTCTAAACCTTCACATTGCAAAGTCAAATGTGAGTTACAGATCCAGGGCTTGACACTGGCAGTCCAGGTACGTAATATTGACCTCGCCGAACCGATGCTCTCATTCGGTATCAGGCAACGTCACATGTGATCGTGTGTGTGCGGCTGGCAACTCTGCCTGCCAGCTAGGATGGCTGCCTGATCTGTGCAGGGCTCGGGGCGGGGAGGGATCTGACATCTCCTATGCACCTCCTGTGGTGCCCTCCTGTCTCTGAAGCTGGCTTCTTTGGAGGGAGGGGAAGGCACAACCAAGCTGTTAAGAGAAAGGGCCACTTTGTCTGGAGAGACAGAAAAGGCAGACTGGGGAGAACCAGGAGTCTGGGAGCTGCTGTTTGAGCGCGAGGCCGGATCAGATCTCGAGGATTTGCCTTGATGTCAGACCTTCCCCGTAGGGGACAAAAATAGAGAAAAGATAATGAGAAACTGACATTTCCTTGTTTCTGGGCTTGCCTGCGGACAGAGGCTGTTTGTCTTCCTCGCTCCCAGGGAGCGCTATAAAAGAGCTGGGCGTGTTCTTTTTTTAAACAATCACAGTTTTGCCAGCTGGGGTTCTCCAATGAATTTGGCACAGTGGATTTTGAGCTTTATTTGCGATCAAGGGTGGTGTTCTCACAATGGACAGGAATTGTTCCCCCTGTGTGGTATATCAATTAAGAGCAGGTGCACTCTAATCTGGAGAAGCAGGTTTGATTTTCCACTCTGCCACTTGAGCTGTGGAGGCTTATCTGGTGAACTAGATATTCTTGTGCACTCCCAACACATGCCAGCTGGGTGACCTTGGGCTAGTTGCAGCTCTTTGAAGCTCTCTCAGCCCCCCCCCCCCACCTCATAGGGTGTTTGTTGTGAGGGGGGAAGGCAAAGGAGTTTGTAAGCCCCTTTGAGTCTCCTTACTGGAGAGAAAGGAGGGATATAAATCCAACTCTTTTTCCTCTTCTTTTGACTGTTAATCACAACCTCTCTTGCCGGACTAACTTTCCATTGTTGAGGGGAGCCTGGTAGGATCAGGTCAGTAGTCCAACTAGTCCACCCTCCCATTTCCAGCAGTGACCCAGCTAGGTCTCTTTGGGAACGCAATGGGGGCGCGGCATGAAAGCAACTTCTGTCTGCTGTTCCCTGACCTTAACCCCTGCTTGCCCAAGATAGACTGCTTCTGAATCTGGAGTTTCCATTCCATTTAGTTATCCCAGGTAATAGCCTTCATCATCATGAACAGTCCCTATTTAATTTAACTTGTGTATATTTTGGACTTTGAACAATGATTCTTGCACGACTATGGGTTGCATTTGGCTCAGCTATTTAATTAATGAGGGGCACGTTTATCTGGGGCAGAGTGCCTTCCGCCGTTGCTAGAGATGAAGCCCCGTGGTACAGTGGAAAGTGGATCAGTTCTGTGGGACCCACCCTCGTGACCGTCGAAGCTGGAACGTGGTCTCTTGGTCCCATGTCTGGCCCTGTGAATTTATTCTGCTGCTTTATGAAATGGGCAAAGAAAACCAAAACTTGGGGCTACAACGTGTGTGGTTAGAGTGGTGGGATTCCCTGGGATGTCTGTGTGTTTGGCTTTCTCCAGATCATGTGTTTGGATGTGTTCTGTCAGGCAGCAGTTTCAACTGTGCTGCGCGTTTTGCTTGTGTGGTGGCAGCATTGACGTTTATGCGTGTGTGTGTGTCTGGTTACGCTGCTCTTCTTGTTGCTCTGACTGGCGAGGATTCTCCAGAGAAGCGCCTCGCATCATCTGCTAACCGATCCTTGCAAGAGGAGATGCCAGCCATTAAACCTGAGAACTTACCTGAGCGTACGTGGCAGATGTTCGACCAGTTAGCCAAGCCCCCACTCTATTATTAAATTGTGATTAACATACTTACATCCCACCTTTCCCTTTTGTAAGGAGATCAGGTCAAGCCGGGTCAAAACACGTTCCCGGAGATTCAAGTTGCAAACCAAAGAGACAGAACCTTTTAAAACCGGTGTAGAATAGTGCAGAGAGCCAGCACGGTGTAGTAGTGAAGGCCCCTTCCGCACATGCAGGATAAGGCCCTTTCAATCCACTTTCACAATGGTTTGCAAGTGGATTTTGCTATTCCGCACAGTAAAATCCAGCTGCAGAGTGCATTGAAAGTGGATTGAAAGTGCATTATTCTGCATGTGCGGAAGTGGTCTAAGAGCTGCAGAACTCTAATCTGGTGAACCAGGTTTGTTCCCCCACTCCTCCACATGAAGCCGTCTGGGTGACCTTGGGACAGTCCCAGTCCTCTCAGGTGCCTTTTGTGGGGAGAGGGAGGGATCGTGATTTAAATCTGCTTTGAGACTCCTTTCGGTGGAGAAAAGGGGGGGGGGCGGAATAAAAACCCAACAACCACAAAAAATAAAGCCTGGCAAAAACGTAACGGCCCAGCCTTCCTAGCAAAATCCCTGAATGTTGAATGCCATTGAAATCCCTTCCAAATACCACCACTCCTATTCCAAGGCTTTCCCAGGCCCAGTTGGGAAGCCAGCCTGCTCTGGGATTCCCTTCCCAGGGGTGCAGGGAGCTCTGGAAAAGGCCTCCAAGTGAAGCTGAGGCTTATCTCAAAGGTGATATGGCCAGCAGTAAATATGGGGAAGGATGCAGCTACTGCATGGGATGGTAAAGGGAAAAGTGGTCCTTTTGCTTAACCCACTACCACGCCCATGTTATTTATTTTAAATGAATCAGAAGCCCCCTTAAGTGCTCCTGTTATGGCATAGGTGTCAAACTCGCGGCCCTCCAGATATTATGGACTACAGTTTCCATCGTCCTCTGCCAGCATCATGCTGGCAGGGGACGATGGGAATTGTAAACATCTGGAGGGCCATGAGTTTGACACCTGTGTGTTATGGCAATAGGGTGGTAGATCCCTTTAAATCCCCGCTCCCTGAATTTGGAAGTAGGAGGGAGTGCCCAGTGGGTGGGCAGCCTCCCTCCTTTCTCCTGGCCCATTAGCCTGGTATGCTGCATTATGGCAACTTCCAATAGACCCCTCCCACATTCTGCATTGTGATAAACATGAATCCAACATGGTAGGGCGATGGAACTCTTGCAATACCTCCAGTCAGCACAACGCAGAAGTGTCAGAAGTGCACATTAAAAGTGGAGTGTAGAAAACAGGACTCTGCTATATCTCAGTCTCATGATAGCAGATGCAGGACAGTTTGAAGTTCCTTTTGTGTGGGCCAGGGAGACTGATTCCCTCTTTTCCTCCATCCCCTCTAGGAGGAGCGCGAGAAGCGCCGTCTGGAGCAGCTCGAGCGGAAGAAAGAGCTTCAGCGCCTGCTGGAAGAGGAAGACGCCAAGATGAAGGGGAAGTCACCCAAGCCGCTAGTTCCCAATAAGGTCACCAGAGCCCAGATCGACGAGTCGCTCCGGAAAGAGCAAAAGGAAAATGGGGATGCCGGTGAGCTCTCTGTGGTCGTGGAATTCCCAACCTGCTCAGTTGCAAAGGCAGAAAAGGCTGCCCCATTGCAGCCAGTGTTTGGGATACCAGTGGCCCTTCCGTTCACTGTGGGCTGAGCAAAATCTTCCAGCAGTTTTCCTCCAGCCCTTGCTCCAAGTGCTGAGGATAATGCATGTGACTAGTGACCATGTGCGCTGGCATAAATATGCCTCTGTCGGGTGGCCCTGTGGCTCCCGCTGAGAAATACCGATCCAAGATGTTTATGCAGAGCCAGGCAACTGTTAGGACTGGAACAGGAACTGGATTGTCAGTGTTACTCATTGCAGATTATGGGATTTGATTCCCTGACATGTTTGCGGAGCAGGCCAAATACTTAGCCTGAGCTCATCAGAACTTGGAAGGTAAGTACGGTTAGTACTTGGATGGGAGACCGCCAAGGAAGCCTGGGTTTGCTACACAGAGGAAATCAATGGCAAACCACCTCTTCTCCTCTCTTAAATCCCTGTGGGAGTCACCATAAGTCATTTGTGGCTTGATAGCACACAAACACACACAAAGAAACCTTGGAGACCGTGTGACCAGAACTCTTCCTAGAGTTCTGTGGCTTGCCAGTGCCTGAATAGAAAACTTCCATGGATAGCATCTTGAGTTCCCAGAGGAAAGAGTAAATATATTTAGCTGTTGTGGGTTTTCCAAATTACGAGGAGGGGAGGGGCTGGTTGTTTGGATTTATACCCCACCTTTTTTTTCCTGTAAGGAGACTCAAGATGGCTTACAAGCTCCTTTCCTCTCCCCACAACAGACACCTGGTGAGGTAGGTGGGGCTGAGAGAGTTCCGAAGAACTGTGACTAACCCAAGGTCACCCAGCAGGAATGTAGGAGTTCAGAAACACATCTGGCTCACCAGATAAGCCTCCGCCACTCAGGTGGAAGAGTGGGGAATCCAACCCGGTCCTCCAGATTAGAGTACACCTGCTCTTAACCACTACACCACGCTGGCTCTCAGACTACCAGACCACAGCCACACAGCCCAGGAAACCCACAACAGCCAATTGATTCCACCCATGAAAGCCTTCGCCAAGATGTAAAAAATATTTGATTTTTTTTAAAAAAATTCATAGCTGCAAGGTGCACCTGTGGCCGTTGCCCCAGGCAGCTTTAAAAAGGGTTTAAACAACTTCTTGGAGCAGGAGATGTCCGTGGCTTTTGTACACGTCGTTGGGGTGTGAAAAGCACGGGGTTCCTTGTGGTTTTTGTGTTTGAGCATCTGTGCAGTGCGAATTTAGATGGAGCCATCTCAGTCTGATCCTTGTGGGACTCTTCTTATGCAAACAGGCAGCCTGCAGCATGAATTAATGCTGTCACTTCCCTCCCCCCCCCCCCAGTGGAAAAACAGAAGAGCCACCTTGAGGTGCCCTTGGAGGAGAACATCAACAGGAGGGTGCTGGATGAAGACACTGTGGAGGCCCGGACCATAGAAGATGCAATTGCCGTGCTCAGGTACTCCTATCGAGGCTGGATGCTGCTTTTGTGGGGTGTTGGGAGTGCTTGAGGCTTTGCCTTGCTTTGCTTTTTCACATTCTGCAGTGCATCGTTCATCAGAGGGCTAGATTGGAGGGTCTAGGCTGGCATTCTTGCAGCCGAGGGCTACAAGGCTTCATCTGAACAGAGCAGCTGTCACTACCTGATATGACAGTGTTTTAAGAATGGAAACTCCCAGCAAGGTTTTCATCCAACCGGCTGTGCAGAGTAGCCTCCCTCAAACTGTCTGTCGTTGTGACCACCGTAGGCAGCTCACAAGTAGGACAAAGAGGTTAGATTTAGATTTCTTAGATTTGGAGCAGCCACTTGAAGTGTGGAAAGTTCCGTACCCAGAATCTCCTTTTAAAATGACCCAAGGGAGCAGACCTTGCTCTGCTGAGATCCTGGAGAGGTATCAGAACCACTTGCTATAATATTTGAGAGGGAACTCCTGGAGAACAGGAGACGTCCCAGTGGACTGGAGGAGGAAGACTGAAATTTATTCCTATCTTCAAAAAAGAAGACCCGAACAATTACTGTCCAGTCAGCCTGACATCAATACCAGGAAAGATTCTAGAGCAGATCATTAGACAGACAGTCTGTCAGCAGTGTGGTCACTGAAAGTCAACATGGGTTTCTCAAAACCAAATCATGCCAAATTTATCTCATCTCTTTTTTTGATAGAGTGACATGCTTGGTAGACGAAGAGAATTCTGATGAAATTTGTACCCTGAATTTAGTGACGCACTGATAAGGTGCCCCATGGCGAGCTGATAGCTAAGTAAAATGTGGACTGGACAGCACTACTGTTAGATGGATTTGTAATTGATTGACTGACTGAGCCCAAAGAATGCTCACCAATGGCTCATCTTCATCCTGGAGAGAAGTGACTAGTCGGGTGCCACAGGGTTCTGTCCTGGGCCCAGTGCTATTCAAGATTTTTATCAATGACTTGGATGATGAAATAGAGGGCATGCTAATCAAATTTGCTGATGACGCCAAATTAGGAAGAGTAGCTAATACCCCAGAGTCAGGATTCAAAACGACCTGGGCAGGTTAGACAGATGGGCCAAAGCTAACAAAATGAACTTCAACAGAGATAAATGTAAGATGCTCTACTCAGGCAGAAAAAAATGAAATGCACAGATATAGGATGGGTGACACCTGACTTGACACGTGAAAGGGATCTGGAAGTCTTAGACCACAAGCTGAACATGAGTCAGCAGTGTGATGCGGCAGCCAGGAAAGCCAATGGAACTCTGATATGCATCAATGTCTAAATCAATGGATGTAATAGTACCTCTCTTTTCTGTATTGGTCAGACCTCACCTGGAATAGTGTGTTCAGTTCTGGGCATCGCAATTCAAGAAGGATATTTACAAGTTGGAATGGGTTCAGAGGAGGGCGACCAAAATGGTGAAAGGTCTGGAATCCATGCCCTATGAGACTTAGGCTCATTCCGCACATGCAGAATAATGCACTTTCAAACTGCTTTCAGTGCTCTTTGAAGCTGTGCGGAATAGCAAAATCCACTTGCAAACAGTTGTGAAAGTGGTTTGAAAACGCATTATTTTGCTTGTGCAAAAGGGGCCTTAGGGATCTGGGTATGTTTAGTTTGGCAAAGAGAAGGTTAAGCGGTGACATTATAGTCACGTTTAAATATTTGAAGGGATGTCATGTTGAAGAGGGAGCAAGCTTGTTTTCTGCTGCTCCAGAGACTAGGACACAGTGTAATGGGTTCAAGGCAGAGGTGGGATCCAACCAGTTCTCACCACTTCTCTAGAAGTGGTTACTAATTTTTTCTGAGTGCCGAGAAGGGGTTACTAAAGCAACTCCACCCTTTGTAATAGGGACTGGGGAGTGCGTGTGTGCGCCTTGCTCTTGTTTGGAGCTCCACCACTGTAGGAACTTACCATTTGTAAGGTACTTTGGATCCCACTTGCGTTTCGCGTGCAGGAAAAGAGGCTTTCCTTCGAAGCATTGGGAGGGGCCCTGACAGTTAGGGCTGTTCATCAGTGGAATACACTTCCTCAGAGTGTAGTAGAGTCTCCTCCTTTGGAGGTTTTTAAACAGAGGCTGGGTGGCCATCTGTCAGGAGTGCTTTGATTGTCTGCTCCTGCATAGCAGGGGGTTGGACTTGATGGGCCTTGTGGTCTCTTCCAACTCTGTGATTCTATGATTGCCTCTGTCTCACAAAAAGATGCTACTAGGGTGTATATTCTTCCATCACAGAACTCAGCATACCATTTTTGTTGTAGAATTCTTCATCTGCCCTGCCCCCCGCATCCATCTGAAAGTTTGATGATAGTCCTTCAATGAACTATAAATGCCCTTGTTTCAAAGTACCAGGTTCAATAATGCACCAAATTTTGACAGCGGCAGTGCATAAAAATGAATGATCATTCTCATATTCATTCCAAACTATATTCTAATAGGAAAGCATACAATTTTCTAAACCTTCACCTCCACTGACTGTACTAACATCTTTATCTGAGACAGAGTGTAGTTCTGACCCAGAGGGACCGGTAATCCAACTTGCCAGCCTGGGGGAAATAATAAACTTGAACAACAAAGGTTGTGTTTGCCCTTTTTCAAAATATAAAGTGAACTGACTCAAGAAAGGGGTAAGCTCAGGAAGGGGTTTCGGTGTCAGCGGAAGACAGTGGCCGGAACCCCGTTAACCATATGGTGGATTCTAATCTGGATAACCAGGTTTGATTCCCCACTCCTCCAAATGAGAGGCATACTCTAATCTGGTGAAATGGGTTTGTTTCCCCTCTCCTCCACATGACGCCTACTGGGTGAGTTTGGGCTAGTCACAGTTCTCTCAGAATTCTAAATTTCTACCTTCAAAATCATGATTATGGGATATTGAAAGGGCCTAGATAAGAAAAGAAATTTATTTAAATTACCAAAGAATAGTGAAGTAACTGATTTGATTTAGATGTATTGAATTATGTGTTATTGTTATGGGTAGTTGGGGTAGGATAGATTATGTTTGGGTAACTGTAAATGTGGGTCATTTGTTACATGTTAATATTTGTTGATGTCTTATGTGTTTCAATGACTTCATGTATGTTTTATGTTCAATGTGTTTTTTAAAGAGGAAATTAATAAAAAGTATTATGGAAAGGTGTACGTGGTGGGGAGAGGAAGAGGTTTGTAAGCTGTCTTGAGGCTCCTTACGGTTGAAAAAAAGCGGTGTATAAATCCAAACGTCTCTTCTTTCCCCATTCTTGCTCTCTTCCCTTTTCAAAACCATTCCTCCCCTGGGCAGTGTGGCTGATGATTTGGACCGCCACCCGGAGCGCCGGATGAAAGCTGCGTTTG
Organism: Sphaerodactylus townsendi; assembly: GCF_021028975.2. Taxonomy (NCBI): domain Eukaryota; kingdom Metazoa; phylum Chordata; class Lepidosauria; order Squamata; family Sphaerodactylidae; genus Sphaerodactylus; species Sphaerodactylus townsendi. The sequence continues at coordinate 21,697,044 of NC_059429.1, forward strand.
CCACCTTCGAGGAGGAGAACCTGCCTCGCCTCAAGCAGGAGAACCCCAACATGCGCCTCTCCCAGCTGAAGCAGCTGCTTAAGAAGGAGTGGATGAAATCTCCCGAAAACCCCATGAACCAGAGGCACACTGCCTACAACAGCCAGAAGTGAGACTCCAGAGGGAGGGGGGGCATCAGGTATGAGCAGGAGAGAGCCTCCCTGCCCCCTCTTTCTCACCCCCCCCCCCTATCTTCAAGGACTGCAGATGGTGCTGGGACAGCCCTCTCCCTCACTTAACTTTTACGGATTTAAAAGGTGCAACTATTATTTCCCTCCCTCTTCCCGAGCCCTTTTGCTTTGTCGGTCGTCTCCCACACCCAGAGTTTTCCATTTAATTAAGAGGGGGGGGGGTTGTCTTCACGGGGTTTCTTGGGGTGGAGCGCCCGGCTGATCACAGCGGCAGTGGAGCCAAACATGCCCCACTCCACCCTGTGGCACGGAGCAGATTGTACGGAAAGGAGCAACCTGGTTAGACACTCCTCCCCTGTCCACCTTTGTATCCAACTTTCCAAAGCTTGGGTGATCTGAAAAATCAGGCAGTGCAAACACTACCCTGTGACTCTGCCACCTGCCTTGCTGCGAACATCCACAACCTCTTCCCTTTTGAAGCAGGGGGGCATCTCTGTGAATACCCAAAGCAAGTAGCTTCTGCCACAGTTCCGATTTCTCACTGAGGTGACCAGCTTGCATGGGGGGGCCACGCCTATGCCGATTGCAGGCTTGCGTGATTGAAATTTCCTCTGCGTAAACAAAAATGATCCCCTGCAGTTTGGGAAAGCATTTCAGGGGACGAGCGTGGGCTTGGAGCCCTTTTCCTTGACCTGCTGGGTTTTGGTGGGGAGGAGTTTTGACTGTTCCTCTGTACACGAACATTCTTTGCGCATAGAAAGCTAGGATTCTTTCCCCTGAATAGCTACCTTCTTATGTCCAGGGGGAAGGCGTGGATGGAGCTTCCAGTCCCACAAGCCCACCTATAGTCTGAAATGGTCCAGCTCCAATCCAGATTAGCTGTCACGGGGAGAACTCCGCTCGAGGGTCGCGAGGATCTTCCTGCCCTCTTGTTAGTGGGAATCAGCGTGCCATTCGAGTAGACCCAGTTCTGACAAAGCTCTTCCAGTTCCCATCTTTCATTTCCACAAGTGGGGGATGCTTTCTTCTGAAGCAAAGAGCATTCCCCTGCCTTCTTGCTTCGGGTAGGGGCGCCTTGTGGCAGTCTGAAAGGCTAGCAGGAGGCTGCAACCTGCGGCTCTCCAGATATTCATGGACTACAATTCCCATCAGCCCCTGCCACCATGGCCATGCTGGCAGGGGCTGATGGGATTTGTAGTCCATGAACATCTGGAGAGCCGCAGGTTGCACACCACTAGCAGAACAAATACATGGGATTCATCCTTCACAAACCCGCCTCTCCCAACAGACCTTCCATGCAGCCCTGCTGAAGGGAGGGAAGCTGGTACTAAAAGGTCCTTGTGCCATCTTTGCATTTGGGGTTGGTCCGAGGGACTCGATTCCGGCATTGCTAAGAGGGCAGTGTTCTCAGGGCTGGACCAAAGCCTGTATCTCCCTAGATCAGAATGCAGGGCTTGTTCTTCATGCCCTCTGTGCCTCGATTCCCCTTCTAAACATGCACTCCCGTTGGGCTTCTCCCCACCTTTCAGCATTGTTGCGGCCTAGACCCTGTAGGGGCTGCTCCCCATACGTTTTACAGCAACTTCCCCTCTGTATCTCAACACCCGCCGTTTTCCCCACTGGCATGCTAGCCTGTGCCACCCAGATTCTCCCTCTGTCCGTCATGCTTATCCTCGCCCCGGTGGTTTCCAGCGAGAGGTACGTTGACCAGGGATGTCATCAAAGGCAGAGCGGCCACCCCCTCCCTGCCCTGCTTCCCAGAATCCATCCTATTGATCTTTTCCCCCCTTATAAATCACTGTGCTCTCCCTCTCCTTGCTGCAGTGATGACGCAGCTGAATCGGGTCGGCTCCCCTGTCTCCTTATGGGATGGACAGTGGCAGATTTCTGTAGCTGAGCTGCAAGCCTTTTGAGGGAATCTCCCAACCCAGCACATTCTCTCTCTCTCTCTCTCTCTCACTCTCACTCTCTCTCACTCTCTCTCTCTCTCTCACTCTCTCTCTCTCTCACTCTCTCTCTCTCTCACTCTCTCTCTCACTCTCTCTCTCTCTCTCTCTCTCTCTCATCGCATCTCTTTCCTTTGGCCCGCTTGTGTTCTGGGTGCTGCCTCGTGTGCATCGCTTCCCCTTCTGGTCTCCCTACCAATTGCAAAAATCAATGCCTGGAGGGGCGCACGAGACCCTTGCTGGTGCCTGGCCAAGGTGGGTGTCATTCCTATGAGTGGCCTTCTGCTCCCTTGTCTATGGGTGGTGGTGGTGGGGGAAGTGTTGTGTGCCAAAAGATGGGCAGCGGAGCTGGGTCTTCCTTCTGCACAGAACGCTGCCGATTTCCTCCACCGGTGGCAAAGTAAGAACCACCTTGCTCCCTTTTGCAGCTGCCCCTTCTCCTCCCTGCCAGACCCTAGGCGGGAAGCTAACCTCAGTACTGCTCACAGTGTCCCTTAGCCCCGTGCCAGATCTCCGACCTCTTTCCTTCCGCACTTACCCTTGGCCTCTTCTGTAGCGTTGACCTATCTTTAGTGAATGGCAAAATGCAGCAGCCCCTTCTAGACATCTTGCTCCAGCACTGAATGGTGTGGGATCAGGGAGTTGCAAATTAAGGATGCTTTGAAACACTTTTCCTCTTGTCTTGCAATTCCCCCCATCCCCCCCACTCCCGGCCAAAGGAGTCTTAGAGGGGGATCGGATGATGGGGCAGTGAAATAGATGCAGCCAATCTTTTTGGCTGCAAGGGCTGTAGGGATTAGAATACCTTTTCCAATGGAACACTCCCTTTGTTCCCCTGACCCTTAAACAGACAGACGCGCGCGTGCGCGCACACACACACAGTACCCCTGCCCATTATCTCCTTGCTGGAACAGAATCAGGTTTCCTGCCATGCAATGCAAAAGCAATAATTATGCCTTCCCAGCCAGCGTGACTTTTTCTGAGACGCTCGTAGAAAGAAACACACACACACCCTTGCTGCGTCGTGCTGCAATTAAGTCGGGGTGGATGGCTGGCGTCGCCGGGAACAGGCACGAGCCGGCACAGGCGTGTGCACATGCACGCAAATCCTGACTTCGGGGCTGTTCTTCCAAAGCCCTCTGCTTCGTAAGGCTGGGCTTCTGAGCGTTTGGAAGACTTATCCGGCGGGAAAGCAAGGCTGCCAAGAGCCTCTGGCAGCCGAACGCCCACTTTGGCAGGATCTCTTTGAAAGAAGATTGGTTTTTAGACAGCAACCCCACCCCTGCCTAGGCTGTTCAGGTGTTCCCGTCCGTCCCGGAACAAAACACAAAGCATCTCCCTTCCACCCCACCCCTGAAAGAGGCTGGATTCTTTCCCATTCTGCAGGGGGGGAGGACATGTCTACCTTTCAACAAAATCGACCCATCTTGTAAACCCTCTCTAAGGAATAAAGTATTTGAACTGTGCCATCTTCTGTGCCTTTCTCTGTGCCTTTCTTGCAGGAGTGGGTGCCCGTTTTGCCAAGCTTTGGCCCATATGACATAGGGAGAGGTTGCCTAGAAACAAACCACTGGTGCACTTGAAGGTCACTTGCTGCTTAAACCGATTGCTCTCCAAGGGTCAAGGGAGGCGTGGGAGGGAGAGATCCGCTCCTGCAAAGATGCCGTTGAAACCTGGTGTGCATAGCATGGATTGGCTAGTATTTGTGTCCTCAATGGGCCGCACACCCCAGTTCTCCGTGAGCAGTTTGACTACTTCAAAAACATGGGATTTTTTAAAATGAATTTCATTGACTAGCGCACATGTAAAACTTGAACCCTTTTTTGTTTTGAGGCAGATTGAGATCCAGGTTCAGATTTCCATTTGACTATGGAACTCACTGGGTAGAGTTGGGCCAACCACTCACTCAGCCTAACCTTCCTCGCAGGTTGCTTGTGAGTCCAAATCAGAGAACAGAGAAGCATGTGTGTATGCTGTCCTCAGCTCCTTGGAGGAAGAGTAGGGTGAAAATGTGATCGACTTCAGACCGAATTGGAGGCATGGGGCAGGGGGAGTGGGGCACTGGAATTGCATGACAAATCCTTTGCACAAGCAGAGAGAAGCCAACTGGGGGGTCCCCGTGGAAGGAATAATTTTTTGCATCTCCTGTCTGCCCTGATCTGGATAGCCCAGGCTAGCCCGATCATCCGATCTTGGAAGTTAAGCTGCACTGCAACGAACTAGCTGGAAACTACTTTTCTACTTTCCATCCTAGATTTCTACATGCGGGGGATTGTGCAGATGGTCATCCTCTGCCTCCAGCCTCGAGTGGCTTGATCCATTCTACACCTTCTGAACTCCTGCATATTCTGCTGAATGGGTGGACCAGACTCATATCGATAAACTGATGAAATGCAGCCAGTGTTTTCTCCAGCAGGGCTCCTGTGCTTTTCAGTTCCCGTTGCCTCCTAAATTTCTGTCAGGGTTGGCTTGGGAGCAGGGATGCTTAAATGACAAGCTGGCAGCCCAGTGCCTTTCTGGTCTGCTCTCAAAAGGCCACGTGTGAGAGCATTGCCTCCTTTCAAATCCCTTTGACAGCAGTAAGAGCAGGCATAGACACTTAGCTTTGTGCCATATTGGTGTCTGGTAAAGACCAGACTGTAGAAGATCAGTCTGGCTTTGCCTAGTCAGTTGGCGACCCTTATCTGTGAGCAGAGATGGGGCCAGAATTGTTCATATTATGAAACTGGGAAGGAACTCTAAGCACATCCGGTCTAGGGGTGCATGGAGATTATTAGCACGTATCATTGTCGGAAGACCACAAGGTTTGGACTGGACACATCACTTGCTGTGCCTCTTGATGCACGGTTAGGCCTCATTGCCCCTGAGGTGATTTACTGGGTGTACCTCTTGCATGTTTGAGCAGGTGACTCTGCCCCCACCTGCACATGGAAACCTAGCAGATCAGGCAGGAGGCTAAACTGAAACCTGTTCCCTGACATGCTAGCCTTCTGTGTGAAAGGAACTTGACTTAACCCGGTCATGTAAAATAATCCCTTGCAGAGAATAGGCTAGCTTGCCGAGCACAGAGAGCGACTGGAAGTCCTGTCGTTCTAGCTTTATATGTTTAGTATTGTCTGGATTTTGTTCAATTGTAGGACGGTTCTTTTCAGTGGCTTGCTTTGTTCTGTCTAAGCAAAGTTGTTCTGTTTAGTTGGCGTTTGTTCAAAGTTGTTCCGTTTAAAATGGTATTTGATGAAGCCAGGTGTGTTTTCCATCTGTTGGCTGCATTTGGAGGGGTTTGTACACAGAGTGGGTTGTTCACTGCTTTTTCAATTTTTATTTATATTTTACTTTTCCTGTACAGTATCTGGTTGTCCTTGTTTTGCAAAGCTACCTTGATTTATCATTGATGTCAGGAAAGGCAGGGTATTGAATATTTACATTTACAGATTGTTTGCTGTTGTTAGAGGGTGGATAGTCTGGAGTTTGGATAGTTATTGTATATTTTCAGGGTTGATAGTCTGGAGTTTGGATAGTTATTGTATATTTTCAGAAACAACTTTATGGACCTCTTAGGCTGGAAAAATGTGGCATAACCATTAAATGACAACGGAATGCCACACCGAAAAAGAGACGATTCCCAGCATTTAGAAAATTAGCTCTTCAGGGAGAAGGCTAGACTGGCGACCCTTTCCTGACATACTGATTTTCTGTCTGTGGGCATTTATTTTTTGTCATGGAAGAGCGTTCAGCCTCTTGGGATCTCCCTGTCGTAGCCTGAAGGGGTCAGCCCCAAATTTACCTTGACTGCCACAATGAAAATATAACTTCTAATAGTCCCCTGGTTGTTAGAACAGGTTTTATGAGTCCGTCTGCTGTATAAATGCTCATCTCCTCCTCCCCACAATGGCGATTTCAGAAGGCAAGCCCACCAGCCTCGTTGCTTTATTTTGAAATTTGCCTTCTTTTTCACAGCAGTGCTGCAGTGTTGACCTCTCTATAGCAAAAGTTGCCATGATGCTCTTGTTACCAGAAATGCAAGCAGCTCTGTTGTGCCCCGAGCAGCTGGTAGCTAAACTCATTGCTTCCTCTCCAGTACTGCTAACTTTAATGACTGGTCCCATCTCTATTCTCAGTGTAAAATATGGATCGCTAGAAAGGGGCTACTTTCCTTCCATCCTGGGATGGTGAAAAAAAATGTGCCGTTCCCACCTGTAAAATGCCTGTCCAGTCCTTGTCAAAAACACTGTATGTAGATGCTTCTCCCTGCCTCCTCAAGCAGTTGACCTTGGGGGTGGGAAACTATCCTAACCCTGCCCTCTTTTTATGCCCCCCCCCTCCCGGTATTGACCCTGACGTTGATCCCCCTGCCTAGCAGACATCCAAGCTCAGCTTTTTGCCTTATCTCTGTCTCTCTGTAGCAATGCCAGCTCTTGCTCTCGATAGATAGGATGCCTTCCAGCATCTCCCTCTGCGGGGGCCAAGATAACAGCTGAGGAGTCCGATATGCTGCCGATAGAGGTTTGCCGCAGGAGCGCTGCACCAATGTCGCGTGAAGGGCAAAAAGTCCTTCTAATCTGCTGGTAATTTAAATGGATTTCAAGCCGGAACTGAATTGAAATCCTCTCTTTTTTTAAAAAAACAACAACCCAACCTTAGGAAATTCCACATCATGGTTGCAAGAGAAGTCACAAGGAGTCTGGTGATGCTTTAAAACTTTGCGCATTTGTGAACGCCGAAAAAAGAAAACAAATCACAGGCTAGAAGCAGATTCATCAAGATTCTTTTTTTTTTTTTACAGAGGAGTAAAAGGTTTTGTGTTAGATCCCACAGATCCATATAAATGATTAAAATCCAATAAATATATATGTAAAATTAGCAGATCTGGAACAGATTTGTGAGGTCCGGACCCTTCGTAAAAGAGCCAAAAGGCCAAGTTGTGGAAGACATCTAGCTTGTGACAATTAAATGCAAAGCCCGCTTGTGTGACCATTCGACAGTAGTGTAAATTTGGCAGCCTTGCTATTTATAGCAGATGCAGTGGACTTTAAAATGGAGAACTGGGTTTGATTTTCCCTCTCTTTCACATGAAACCCACTGGGGGACCCTGAGTCAGTCACAGCAATGGCAAACCTTCTAGGACCATGGTAGCGAACCTATGGCACTCCAGATGTTCATGGACTACAATTCCCAATTGGCCATGCTGGTAGGGGATGGTGGGAACTGTAGTCCATAAACATCTGGAGTGCCATAGGTTCGTCACCACTGTCTAGGAACATCTTTTGCCTAGAAACCCCCATGGTCCTGGGGTCATGAGTTGGTTGCTGCTGAATGACATCCAGTTGATAAATTAGAAGGTGAGAGAATTGTAGTGTCGATTCAGACTTAGAGAAATCTGACCCAAACTGGGTGGGCAAAGCAGGGTGGAGTGGTTAAGAACAGGTTGGCTCTAATCTGCAGAACTGTGTTTGAGTCCGCACCCCTCCACACGAGTGACAGACTCTTATCTGATGAACCGGTTTTCTTTTCCCTGCTCCTACACATGAAGCCTGCTGGATGACCTTGGGCCAATCACAGTCAGAACTCTCTCAGCCTGATCTACCTCACAAGATGTCTGTTGTGGGGAGGGGAGGGGGCAGAAAAGTGTTTGCAAGCTGCTTTGAGGCTCGTTAAAGGTAGAGAAAAGCAGGGTATAAAAGCCGGCTCTTCTTGCAAATTCTAATTTAACAATATTGTAGCGGGAATCTCTCTTGAATTGAAGCAGGATGACTGACATCCACATGAAAGTGTTCTGGGGGAGGTGAAATGGGCTCCTGGTGGGTTTTGAAAGACACCGTTAAAAAAAAATCTTGTATTTGAGTACATTTGTTCTTTTGCCTCGAATCTATCATTCAGTTCCTCTGTAGACACCAGAACGACAATTGCTGCCAACTGGTGGAGTTATTTGCCCAGGATGAGCAGGAGAATAATCTGTTCAGGGTAATTGCCGTTACATAGTAAACTTGGATGCCGTTTTTTGGAAAGAGCAGCAGGCTCTTTATTATATAGCAGTGGGCAGAAGTAGCGCCCTGTGTAGTTGTGGTGGGGAGAGGCTGTGACTTTGAGCCTGAAATAACAGGGTCCTCAGTTTGGTTGGCCAGCAGGAGTTCAGAAAAAACCTTTCTGCTGCTAAGCCTCTTGATTCTCGGGGTGTCTTCTGAAACCCCCTTTTAGGAGACTATATAAAATGAATATCATGAAGCACGACACCAAGGTTATTATTGATGTGAGAGCCTGCATGTTTAAAAGCAGTCTACGTCAGAACAGAAGAAGAGTTTGGATTTATATCCCCCTCCCCCTTTCTGTCCTGTAAAAAGGCTCAAAGGGGCGTACAATCTCCCTCCCCCCCCACAACAAACACCCTGTGAGGTGGGTGGGGCTGAGAGAGCTCCGAAGAACTTTGTTCCTGCTGCAGTCCAGTTGCTGTCTGCTATTGCCAGCCCAACCCTTTCGTTCTGCACAAAGAGATCTGTATTGAACAGGCAGGCTGAGCTCTTGAGAGTGCAGTTTTCATCAAAACCAGGAGCTAAATGCATAAAATGCTGCACTGCTGAATGCTGCACTGCTGAAGCTTTCTGCTCCCGCTCTAGTGAACTCCTGCACTCGGAATGTCTATTTTGGGAAGGAACAGCTCCCAGAGGGTTCTGGCCAGGACACTTCCGTCTCCTTCCCTGGGGGAGGGTGTTGCAGAGATTGGTTCAACGGGCGCAGGTTGGGTAGATGGGTGCCACAGAAAAGTGGCATCCCAGTGATGGGAATCTCCATGCTCAAACTCCCAGGTTCTGTTCTCTCTGGAGGATCCTTTGGACTATTTGTTTTGGTTCTCGTGTTTAGCTGTCTTATGAATTTCCAAACCAGGGCTGTGCTTTGTGGTTTTTTGATTGCTCAAAATGGTAGAAGCGCTGGGAGTTCCCTAACAAGGGTTTGGAGGAGGGGGGCGGGCTGGATAAAGTGGGTCTTTTGATCCCAGAAGCCTTGGGTTGAGTGTCTAATTCTGAAAGGAGGAGCTGGAATAAAGAAAGGAGAGCTCTGTCGGCTCAAGGTGAAAGCCCAGTCATTCGGCCTCCTGTTTTGTAACAAAATAGCAAAGCAGGGTTGGTGTTGGAAAAGGAGGGTGCTGCAGTGGCCCCAAGTCTGAAGCTCTTGGTTTGGCTGGGCATCGTTGTGTTTCAAGTCAAAATGAGAAAAGACAGGCTGGAGATTCGAAGGAAAGGCTGAGGTCAGATTATGTATTTTTAAAACAAGGCTGTGCTTATATTTTGCATTTTTTTAAATTGTATTTTCCATTTTTCTCTCAAAAGAAACATTTGTGGTTGAATAATAAAGGTGGACTGTTCTACTGCTCAACCCAGCCAAAAAACTCTGTAGGGATTAGCAAACGACTGGGGGAGGAAGAATTGTTCTCTGTGTGTGTGTGTGTGTGTGTGTGAGAGATCAGTGGAAGGATTCCCATTGTGCTAATTTCTCCCTCTCTTCCTTTACGCCATTTTTATGTAAATGATGCTGGGGGGGGGGGGGTTAAAATGAGCTTCTTTTAAACACGCTTCTATTTGGGAACAGGAAATGGAGAAGAAATTCCAATCCACACAAGAACCACCGGGGATTGTCGTCAGGGCTGGAGTAAGCCCTTTAGAGGCCCTGAACACTGTAAAGATTATGGTACCCCCATATATTATATATGTAATTCAAAATAAAAAAACAATAGTAAACCGTAAAATATATTTGTCCTAATGAATACATATCATTATTTGTACAAAACAAAACACAGATCATTCAGTTGCTTTCTTGCCTTGAAGATGCATAATTTTCAATACTATAAATTTTTTTAATTTATTGTGGGCCCTGGTGCAGCTGCAACATTGCCCCATAGTCCACTGTGAAGAATTTTCCCCCTTCGTTATCATTTCCTAAACATCCCTTGCAGCTTGTCCACAACTCTCACCATCCTTTCTGTAGACCCCCGCATTTTATGGATGGATCCTATTTGATCCAGGCATACAAACGGGCAAGCAACAGCAGATCGTAAAACCTACAAATGCAAGTGCCACAACTGTCAATCTTTTTTTAAAAAAAACTTTTTATTGTATAAAATGTTTATATAACTGTTACATACAATATATTTATTCAAACTATACATTTCCCCCCTTTTTCCCCTCCCTCCCCCTTTCTTTTTCCCGGTTGTTCAAGCAAGCAGCAGAAGGTTCATTCTCTGTATTCTCCTCTCCCAGATTTCTTCTTTAAATCCGGCTTCTCTCATCCAGGTCTCAAACATTGTCCATATCTTCACAATGTCTCTTAATTTCTCTTGCCATAGCATATTTTTTGCCATCATCTCAAAAATTTCTAACTATTTGTTCCCATACATATTCCAATCATTTTGAGATTGTCCATGTCTTATCTTTCCAGCCCAATGCTATCACTGCATGTGCAGCTCTGATCATAATTTTACACGTTGGTCCCAGAGTTCTATTTACCCTTTTATCTTCTATCATTCCTACCATTAATAAATCATTATTTATATCAATTTTCACTTTTACTAATTGTTCTATACACTTCAAAAAAAAATTCCCAAAACTTTTTTACCTCTTTACATTCTATCCACATATGGATGTAGTCAGTGGTGGGATCTAAAAATTTCAATAACAGGTTCCGATGGTGGTGGGATTCAAACAGTGGCGCCGCCGCACACACGCACCCCCAGTCCCTATTGGGCAGGGAGGTTGCTTTAGTAACCCCTTCTCGGCACTCAGAAAAAATTAGTAACCACTTCTAGAGAAGTGGTGAGAACTGGTTGGATCCCACCTCTGGATGTAGTATGCTCCCTGTTCACCACAATGCCAACATCTTGGGCTCAATCCCTTAATCATATAGGCTAGCTAGCTATATTGGGGTTCTATACCATTTAAGTATTACTTTTCTTTCCAGTTGCACATATTTTTCAATCTTTACCACAACTGTCAATCTGACCTGTGTGTGAGAGAAAGAGAAAATCTGGGGCCCTCGTTACTGGCGGCCCTAAGGCCCTGCTTATTTTGCTGAACGTTCCTGCAGGCCTGATTGCCATGCTGGAAGGGCGGGGGGGGGGGGGGCCCTCGCCATCGCCAACCCCGGCCCGGCTTTTGTTTTCTTCCCGTCCCTTCCCCGGCAGCCACGTCTTCTTTCTCTCCCGCCGCTCTTCTCCGTCGCGGGCTTTCCGAGCCGCCCTGCGGGGCTGGCGCCGGGGAGCCCCTATTACGCAGTCGGCGCACGTGCGCCGGGCTATTCATAGCGCCGCTTGGCACCACCTGCGCTCTGTGGAGGCGCCCCAGCCTCCCTTCCCCAGCCGGCTGCTGCAGTCAGCGCGGGCGGGCGGGCAGGGAAACCCTCTTGACCCCCCCCCCCCGGCCCCGCCCGCCCCCGCCTGCCTCTTTGCCTGCCGCGCTCAGGGGAGGGGGGAGAGCCTGCTTCCTTCTCCTTTTCTGCCTGCGAGTGTGTGTGTCCCCCCCCCCTTCCATCAACAATGCAGGCTATTTATGGAGATGGGGAATCCCTCCTCCCTCTGCGCATTTGGGGGACGAGGGAAAGCCGGCAGGCATGGCGAATGAATTATTGATGGCTGCATCTGGCTGCCTGCCTTCTCTCTCTCTTTCTCCTCCAGCGAAGGGATGGGGATGGGGAGGGACTGGTCCAGGGCTGCCTGGTCGCCATGGCAACGGGGCATCTCTCTGCAGAGCGGGATGCGTGGGCAGGGAGAGGGGGGAAGGGGAGGGGAACTCCGCGTTAGGCAGGCTCGCCTGCAAGGAATCCTCAGCTCAGCCGGGCTTCCCCGACAGTGCGGGGGCGTCTGTGGCTGCCATCGTGAGTTCCTGAAAGGCGAGGAGATGGAGAGCCTGGAGGGGACGGGGGGGGAGGGCAGCGCAGGAGGAGGAAGGACAGATGCCCAGCTCCGTCCCCCTTGGCGTGAATTTCATGCCACCCTTGTGTGCTGCAGTGTCCCGGGGAACCGTTTTGACATGGCCTGAACTCTGGTTGCCAGAAGTGTCTGCCGGCAAATCCACCAAGCGGGCGGCAGCACCTCTAATGGGTGGGTTTTGCCGCAGTGGACAGAGTCTGGAAGGTGGCTCCAGTAATGCAAAAATTGTTGAGGGGTGTGTGGTACTGAAGTGGGGTTCAATCCCCGGATAGCAGAGTTGCGCAACACGCACGCGCGCGCGCGCGCGCACACACACACACACACACACAGTGCTCTGACAAAAATTGCTGGCCTGCACTCTGTTAACCCCAAATATGTGCCTTCCCTGGTGTGGGGTTTACAATTGCAAGGACAGGTCCACATTTCTACACTAGTGTGCTTATACCATCATTTCTTTGTCTCTCTTTTTTAGCCCATGCATTCACTATTTTTAATTTTATTTTTAGCCCCAGCCCCCAATGGGTGGAACGATCTGTCGAGCAAGACCAGGGTCCTTGTGGGATCTGAGGCAGTTCCACAGGGCCTGTAAGACACAGCATTTGGCCAAAGCAACTTTGGCATTTCCATCATTGGAGCCTCCCATTGCTTTTGAGTAGGATTTAAATGCTGCCTTATATTTTGATCTTGCTATATTTTATCTGCTGTGGAGAGACTGGAAGTCACCCTGAGCTCACAAAGGGTTGGGTATCATATACATCCAATTTTTAAAATTATTTCTTTAATTCACTTATATCCCTCCTTAATGGGACCCACAGTGGCTTACATTGTTCCTCTCTTCTCCATTTTTGCAGGTTAGATGGAGAGGGTGTAAATAGGCCACGTCACCCAGTGCGCTTCTGTAGCACAAGGGGGGATTTGAACCCAGATCTCATAGATCCCAGTACAACACTCTTAACCTCTACACCACACTGGCTCTCAACTAGCCTGGAGCTGGGGCATCAATCGGCGTTAAAGTGCAGCTAATCCAATTTGTTGTCTAATAATCATAATCGTGCGGCTAATAATCGTATGTAACATTTGACCAGGTTCTGTGCTGGAAGCCCCACTACACCCTTTGCAAGACCTGCTGTCCCCATATCGCAGGTGGCAAAACTGAGGTTGATAGGCTTGGCCCTAAAACCACTAGAGCATTTTTGTGGTGAAACTGAGGTTTGAACTCTCAACCTCCCGGGTTTGCAGTTCATTCTGTTTTCCCAAGAGAGAGTGATGGATTGTCTGAAATGTCAGCTCTGAACGACTTCACGCAGTGATCTCATTCAAGTCGTTTTGTGCGGCGTGAGGATAATACAGATTGTCCTTGCAGGATCCGTGCATGATAACACTCCTGAAACGCTTCCAGCGTCCAGCAGCTATGTACACTGTGATATAACCTTGTGGACAGACATCACTGTGCTGGCATATTTATAACATTTTATTTTTCATGCTGTGTTTTCCATGCCTCTGTGCTGTCCCCAAACTTCCTCTTCAATGCCATTTTATCATGTCCCTGAGCTCACTCTGTTTTGCCTCTCCCAGTCACGTAGCTATAATGGGGAAATCCGGGGACAAATACCCCGGGCGCCCCCTGGTGAGTCATGGGGAGGGGTGGAAAATCGCCCCCCCACACACACACTTCTGACCCACCCACCATACCCCACTGGCAGGTCTTGGCCGGTTGGGCCGAGCGAGAAAGGACGGGCTGGCCAGGTCATCAGCCCACCTGGAAGCTGGAGCCTGGGCTGCATGGTGCCAGTCCAGGCGAGTGGGTGAAGGGGGGGTAGCTACCACGGGGGACAGGGATGTGTGTAGCTACCACGGGGCAGGGGTTTGTGCGTAGCTACCATAGGGTGCAGGGGGCGCCAATTTGCCCCGGGCACCATTTTGCCCCGCTATGCCTCTGCCCTCTCTTCTTTGCTTTTGTCAGTTCTTTGTGTGTGTGTGTTTTTAAAAAAAAATTGGTTAAATCCTCAGCATTTGTTACACACAGCATGGAATCAGTCCATGCGAGTCTTCAAAGCATCAATTCTACAAATAACCAAAAAAGAGGGGGGAAACCCTCGTGGCAGCCATGAAACATTTCAAGGGGGTGAGTACGAACAAACAGGAGGGGGGGAGGATTGGAAACCTTTTGCAAACATTCTGCAAACATTTTAGGTAACTTGTGTGGATGACGTTGACTTTTCCTAGCATTATTGTCATTTCCAGTGGCTCTTGTCTTCTCATAATGTGACCAAAGGACAATAGCCTTGGTTTAGTCATTTTAGCTTCTGAACAGATCAGGCTAGATTTGATCTTGAACCCATGGATTTTATTTTTTTGATTTGTTAGTTGGATTTAAACACAAACAAGAGAATCAGTCAGTTCCCAGGTGGCTCAATCTGGTGGTCTTCATTTCTGTACTCGGCCCAAAGTACTGGCTACCAGAAGCTGCTGCATTATGCAGTTAGCCCGACAGGGGCCCTTTCCATACATACAGAATAATGCACTTTCAATCCACTTTCAACGTACTTTGCAGCTGTGCAGAATAGCAAAATCCACTTGCAAACAATTGTGAAAGTGGTTTGAAAGTGCATTATTCTGCATGTGTGGAAGGGGCAAGGGTTTGGATTCATACTCCACTTTTCTCAGCCGTAAGGAGTCTCAAAGTGCTTACAAACTCCTTCCGCTTCCCACAACAGACACCTTGTGAGGTAGGTGGGTTTGAGAGATGTCTGAGAGAACTGTGATTTGCCCAAGATCGCTGTGACTAGCCCAAGGCCAGCTTGCTTGCACCATCCCAGAGCCCGATGGCTGCCCCTGATGTTTTGCTTGTCTTGCATCTGTTTTAGAAATTGTAATTCTGGATGAGATGGGACAGGGGAGCAGCTATCAGGCAGCGTTGTGACAGTCATACTGTCAAGTTTTATTGAGCATCGTAGGGCATTGTGGTGATCTTGCCTCAAACCTTAAAATGGCCCTTTACATTAGAGCATGGGTGTCAAACTCACGCCCCTCCAGATGTTATGGACTACAGTTCCCATCATGATGCTGGCAGGGGATGATGGAAACTGTAGTCCACAACATCTGGAGGGTCGCGAGTTTGAGCAAATGGATGCAAGAAAGCGCCTGTGACCATTTTCAAGTGCAGAGATTGGTGACAATATCATGTTCTTCGCTTCCTGGCATCCTGTACTCTAACACTGCGGGAGCAACGGAAGGCGATCTCTGGAATCTGCGGTGTAGCTTGTCTCAGCAGTAATAGAGAACAGTGCTTTCTCCCTAAATGTGGCTCTGCTAACCTAACAGGAAAAGATCAAACTCCAAGAGGCAGGAAGCAAATCGACTGAGGCGGAGATGGTAAATACTGGTTTGTTTTCCAGCAGTAGGGTTTTTTGCAGGAGACGTTTCTGTGGATCCGCTATCCACTTGCTAATTCCTGGAATGGTCGCTAAACCCAACTTGAGCTAATTTAATATCGATTGGGAGAGAGAACCTTGCTGAGTCTGAGAAAACTAAGGGCCAGATGCCTGGTCGTTCAGCAACTCCACTCTAGCCCCTCCTCCTTTTGTTGAAGAAGGAACAGAAGAATCCATGGCAGACAGGAAAATTATGAGGCCAGAATGTAGCACAATTCTCTGACAGCCGTATAGATGTCCTCGGAGATCAGCTTCAGTAGTTTCCTCTGCTGTGTGTAGTGGAAATGGCTTGGGTGAAATTGTGCTCCTTAAGAATCGGAAGAATCGCAAACGTCTGAGAGGAGAGTTTAGAATTTCTCATCCCTGCTGCTCTGACCTGTTTCAGTTTTGCTTGTGCAAATCAAAATTCTGGTTTTTTTTAAAAAAAATCACATTATTGTCTGTATCCTACCGAATCTCTCCCATGAAATGTGTGAATTTGTCAATATTTCCCACTAAATCAGCATTCTCCATTTTATTATATGCTGAAGTGACATGCACAGAGATGCCAGATGAAAACCCCACAACCTGAAGAATCGATGCGTCCACTAAGCCAGCAATTTAAAAATCCAGGAATTAGAACCATTGATGAGAATGTAAAAATGAATTTTAAAAATGAGAATTCAATGGGCCAGATTAATTTTCCTCATGCTTGAGCCACGGTGGGGAGAGGATCCAAGGGTTTGATGCAGAGCAACAACAACCTTGAATGAAAATTTTACATTTCTCACTGCAGTGGGGTGGGGGGAGAGAGAGAGGAGCTGGCAAATAGCCGTGCACTCTCTTTCTTTCTGTCTACTCCTCCCCACCCCCTCCAACCCCTTGGCAGCTGCTCTCGTTCCGCTCCAGGTATTTCAAATGGCTTGTGTCAAAGAGGGTAATTTCTTTGGAGGGAAAGAATACCATACCAGCAGCTTTGGTATCGACCCTCTGCAGAGCAGAGAGGGCGAGGCTGGGTTTTCCTTTGAAGGATGTCTGGATCCGTGCCCCTGCTGCATTATTTCCCTAACCTGTACATAGCAATTTTTTAGAAACGTCCGCACTCCACAAGCAGTATATGCGTACAGACTCCCTAACTGATTTGCCTGAAATATCTGTACCCTCCTTCTGTTGGTATGAGTCCTTTGAGCAGCATGCAATAAACATGCGCATCTCTTTGCTCCTGGGAATCTCCAGTTTTAAAGGGATCTTGGGTAACCACTGAGAGGCGGGGAAATCCTTTTTCTGTGCCAGACCTTGAGAAATGCTGCCATTCTGAGTAGACTGTGCTGAACTAGAGGGGCTGGCAGCCAGACTTTGCATTGGGGACGCCCCATGATCGACGTGAATAAAACAAATTGGGGAATTGCATTGTAAAAATTGGTCAGCTCTCTGTCTTGCATACTGGTTGGCATGTGATGGAAATGAACCTGCATTTTCTTGGTACCCAAAAGGCAGGAGGGGAGGGAACTTGTGGGCAGAGGACAGGGGCAGTGGTGGGGTTCACTTCGGCAGAACCGGTTGTTAAAATGGTGTTTGTAAACAACCAGTTGTTAAATTATTTGAACCCCACCACCGGAACCGGTTGTTAAATTATTTGAATCCCACCACTGGACAGGGGCATGAAGCACCCTTGCAATAAAAAAAAAACCCAGCTTCAGGCCACTACCCAACTAATACCTGAGGGTAGGAGTTCACTGTGTGAACAGAATTATAGACTGGACAAGCTTTTGGTCTGATCCAACAGGGCAGGGGTCTCCAACCTCCGGCCCTCCAGTTATTCACAGACTACAATTCCCTTAAGCCCCTGCTAGCATGGCCAATTGACAAAGCTGCCCGGAATCATAGTCCATGAACCTTGATTGGAGACACCTGCCCTGGGGTATTCTTGATGGCGATATTAACTACCAGAACCTTTTTCGAGGGTTCCCCCAAAACCTTATCATTGTGGGCCTGCCCCTTTCAGACTTAGGGATGGGCTAGTAGGGATCTGCAGAGGGAAGGGGAAATTGGAAGACACTGGTGCTTATATACGAGCTCTGGCACTTTTTCAACAACAGCCCAACGTACTGCAAAGCGCAGAGTGGGGAATCCCCCTCACTGCATAAGATGGGGCAGGGGCAGAGATCTCGGATGGCTCACACAAGCGTTGGTGTGGCTCAATAGCTTAAAGGCTCAGATTCCTGGTTCAGGTGCGTTCCCCTGCTCAGGGGTGTTTCAAAGTCTTTTGGCATCTCGAGCAAAGTGCCCCCCCCCCCCAGTGCCACCTACAGTGGGCATTTGAGGGCTGGGGGCCCGCTTCCATGCCTTGGCCTCTCGCTTGGGCAGCTTGATCCGAAAAGCAGCCCTGCCTCTGCCGCCAGACTTATTTACGTTTGTATCCGTTCCAAACGTATGTTGATAAGTTTATTTGCATATTTGCAATTATTTATTTACGCTCCTAAGAGTACTTGTTCCTCCAGCAGCTTCTGAATGACAATTCAATCAGGATCCGCTGAGTTGTTGCTTCAGATGTGTCAGTTTGGAGCATTCGCGTTCCTGTTTCGTAAACAATATTTTTAATGAGGTGTTCCATTGGGCTTTATTTATTTACTTCGTTTCTGCCATGCTTTTCACCCCATTGGAGACCCAAAGCAAGCTACCTTGTTCTTCTATCCTCCATTTTACCCTCATAACAACCCTAGTTAGGTTGTGTTTCTGTGACTGGCCCAAGTTCCCCCAGTGAATTTCCATGGCAGAGTAGGGGTTTGAGCCTGGGTCTCCCAGATCCTAGGCCCATGGTGGCGAACCTTTGGCACTCCAGATGTTATGGACTACAATTCCCATCAGCCCCTTCCAGCATGGCCAATTGGCCATGCTGGAAGGGGCTGATGGGAATTGTAGTCCATAACATCTGGAGTGCCAAAGGTTCGCCACCATGGTCCTAGGCCAACACTGTAACTACCACGACACTCTGGTTCTAACCACTTAAGACAGTCAGTGTGGTGTGGTGGTTAGGAGCAGTGGACTCTAGTCTGGTGAACTAGATTTGTTTCCCCACTCCTGTACATGAAGCCTGCTGGGTGACCTTGGGCTAGTCACAGTCCTCTCAGAACTCTCTCAGCTCCACCTACCTCACAAGGTTCTGTTGTGGGGAGAGGAAGGGAAAAGGAGTTTGTTTGAGACTTCTTATAAGAGACAAAGGCAGGGTATAAATCCTAAGCCAATATGCAAATATTTTAAATAAAAAAAAAAGTGTAAATTTTTTTGATTAAATTAGTTGATGGAAGGCACCAAGAGACAAGAACTAAAACAGCCAGGCCCGAAATCCTGAAGATAACATGAGGCCCACAAGAATAGAATTGGCAGCTCAGTTTTAGGCTAACATTTTTCTGCCTGCCCTGAACTGTGGAATATTTGGGGACAATACTCACCTACTTTCCAGAGCTGGTTGGGAGGTCTTTGAGATGTATAGTATTAAGAATGTCTAACCGTGCTTTGTAGACGTTACTTAGTAGCATCAATTTGCATTAACGCTATTAGTTCAACAGCTAGAGTGGCCTAACTGTTGCAGACACTGAACTGTGGATCAGGACCGCTGTTTCCTGAACCGAGTTTTGTCTCTCCCTCGAACTCAAGACACAGCCTCGGTCAAACCTTTCTCTCCCTTTCAACACATTATTTCTACTACGTGTTTATGTCTCTCTCTCAGGCTGAGCTCTCCTCCCTGCCGTACAGAGCTACTCCTTGTATATTGCATAGCAGGGTTGTTACTAGGTAGCTATGCCCAAATGCCCACTGGTTCAGTTCACACCTGTTTTTCTAGTCACAATCAGACAGGTGATCTTTTTAACCAGCTGCTTGTCGACCCATTTGCGGCTACATGGCAAGTTATTTCGTTGCGTTCCTTCCATTTCAGAGCAATCGTTATTTTCGTGCATGTGTCTGTTCTTCTCCTTACTTGCTGCTCTGCTCAACAGGCAGTTGTTTGGATCAGCAGCTACCTCAGTCGTAAATAAAAGCTTTTTTTAAAAAAAAATCCAACGTTTGGTGTTTATCTGAGATGGGACATTAATGGCCGCCCATCTATTTTGATCAGCAGCGTTTTTGCGCATGCGCGGTTTGGGAAGAGCGTGATGCAAACCTGTTCAGCAGGGGTTGGAGTAATTCGGCGCCCAAACAAACAAACGCTGTGATTGGCTCATGCTTGACAGCCATAGTTGGGTACGGTTGAGTCTGACTGCAGAACATGTTCTCTGCAAAATTCTCAGCATCCTTAGACAGAAAATGCTCCCGGCCTCCAATGCCCTCAACTAAAATATGGAGAAGAAGCAAGCCTTTATTGGCATAGACAACAGTACAACAGTAATAAAAAACAGATTAAAACAGATTAAAAAGCATATACAATACAGGTCGAAGGAAATCTACTGGCGTTTAGTAATTTCCAGGAGAAAGTCTGCCACTATCGTACAGAGAGAAGGATCAGGGTTGTCCAACAAGTAGTGTAATCTAATTAAATCGAGGAGATGGGGTAAATGTAAAGGAGTAATATGAGGATAACACTGACCCTTCCTCACAAGGTTATCATGAGGACACCAAGCAATGAGAATGCTGTCGAGGCTCTCTGGATTATTTTGGATGAGTGTAGTGCTCAGGTACCCACGGGGCCTCCATGACTGGCAGTGTGGTGTAGTGGTTAGGTCCTAGGGCCGGGGAGATCTGTGCTAAAGGCCTTCTTTGGCTATGCAGCTCCTCGAGTGACCTTGGGTCTGTCACTTTCTCTCTCCGCCTGGCTTTCCTCCAAGGTCGTTATAATAAAACAAGTGAGGGAAGTATTGTGAACACACACACACCCCTTCAGTCGCTTGGACAAAAATATGATATGTAGATGTGGAATGACGTAATTTCCACTCTGAAAAACATGCAGCCTGGCAATTCTGATGAGTGATTCTTGGAAGAAGGAAAATGCTCCTGTCTGCACTTTGCATCTGGTATCCTGCCAGGGAGCCTAGTTATTGTGTAAAGAGGGCCTCTGATTGTCATCACCTGCATTTGGAGATGACATACAATGTCCATTGGCCATGGCACACAGTGGACACCACGGTTCTAGTCCATGTTGAGTGAGGAGAAGAAGAGTTTGGATTTATATCCCCCCTTTCGCTCCTGTAGGAGAGTCAAAGGGGCTTACAATCTCCTTTCCCTTCCCCTCCCCACAACAAGGTGGGTGGGGCTGAGAGAGCTCCGAAAAGCTGTGACTAGCCCAAGGTCACCCAGCTGGCGTGTGTGGGAGTGCACAGGCTAATCTGAATTCCGCAGATAAACCTCCACAGCTCGGGGCAGAGCGGGGAATCAAACCCGGTTCCTCCAGATTAGAATGCACCTGCTCTTAACCACTGCGCCACTGCTGCTCCAAAGGACATCTTTACTGTTGCTGCATTAACATGATCTCCTACTTCTCGGGCATGTACGTAATGGTGTTTATGTAATGGCACTTCTGTCCATGTGGAACTTTCTGAGTCTTTGTAGTATTCCCCAGGCAAGAAATAAGTTTCTGTCCCTGAAGAATCCCTTTCCAGAGAGCCAGGTCCAGATATACACTGATAAGGAGGAGGCAAGAGGGCAAAGTGATGCCCCCATATATTATATACATTTTTCTTAATACATATCTATATAACCAATGTATATAAATGCATATATAATCAACAACACTTTCAAATGATAGAATAAATTGTGTTGACCTCTACAAATTGTTAGTGAATACTGTCAAAAGCTTTCATGGCTAGAATTAACTGGTTGTTTTGGGTTTTCTGGGCAGTTTGGCCTTGGGCTGGGAGATTTAGCTCCTAATGTTTTGTCTGCATCTATAGCTGGCATTTTCAGAAGCATGACACAATAAGATGTGTTTCTCGCCATGGCGCCATGTAGAGTGTTTTGTGTAGCCAGGTATCTGTTTTGCTCATCTCCACAAATTACTGCACACTGTGCTATGGAGAGAAACACACCTTGCCATGAAATGCCTCTGAAGATGCCAGCCACAGATGCAGGTGAAAGGTTAGGAGTTAAAACTCGCAGATCACGCAGCCCGGAAAACCCACAACAACCTGTTAGTGGATAATTCCACTTTTACTTTATCTTATCCATCTATTATTTATGGTAGGGGTGGCCAACCTATGGGGCTCCAGATGTTCGTGGACTACACTTCCCATCAGCCCCTGCCAGCATGGCCAAATGGGAATTTTAGTCTATGAACATCTGGAGCCCCATAGGTTGGCCACCCCTGACTATGGATTCCTTCTATCATTCCTTCTGATGTCGAGAGCCAAGGGAGATCATAGCGAGACATGTATGTTAAATGTTGGGAAGAAGGCCTGGGTTTGAATCCCAACTCTACCAAGGAAGCTTGCTAGGTGACCCTGAGCTAGTCATATTCTCATCCTAACCCACTCCACAGGATAAATGTCAACGGGAAGAATTAAGAATGCCACCCTGAGCTCTTTGACGGAAGGGCAGTATTTTAAAAGTACTATATTGATAAAAAAATTACAAGGTGTTTCACCTCCAGACTGGGGATTAAAAGAAACAACACCAGCTTTCGCTCAAAGATAATAGAAAAATAATTCCATTCCTACAGCCTGGATATTGGTTAGAAAGTACAACGAACCAGGAATAGGGCAGAGAAAATGCGTTCCATCCTGAAAAAAGTGTTCATGTCTGAAAATTCTGCTGAAGGTATGAAAGCTGAAAGAAAGAAATCTTCTACAGATCTGGCCTGAACAACCAGCACTTCTCTCCTTTCCTCTCTCCTCTCCTTTGCTACTACTTAGGTGCACTCTAATCTGGAGAACCAAGTTTGAATCCCCACTATGCCACTTGAGCTGTGGAGGCTTATCTGGTGAACTGGATTAGCCTGTGCACTCCAACACACGCCAGCTGGGTGACTTTGGGCTAGTCACAGCTCTACAGAGCTCTCTCAGCCGCTCCAACCTCACAGAGTGTTAATTGGGTGTGTGTGTGTGTGTGTGTGTGTGTGAAAGGAGACTGTAAGCCTCTTTGAGTCTCCTACAGGAGAGAAAGGGGGTATAAATCCAAACTACTACTACTCCTGTTGTTGTTGTCGTTGTCGTCCTCTCATTCTCACACAAGCTTGCCCAAAGTTTCCAGTTTTTAAGAAATCTTTATTAATTTCCAATATATAAAACAATCCACATACAACAATTTATAAACATTAACCCTTACAATAATAAATTCCCCCACCACTCAACTCTGACCTGCCCCTTTTATCTATACCTTTTAATCCTTCACTCCCATCTTTTCATCTTAACCCTAACCCCTCCCTCTACCCTAACCCTTCTACTCTACCCTTCTCTTTAGTTCTCTTCCTCATCCGTCCTGCACTTCTAACCCTAAACTTAACCCCTATTACTTTCCCCTTTACCGTGTCCTATTAAAACCTCCCTTTCCTCTTTCCCCTCCTCTATATCCTCTCTAGGACCTAAAAAAAAAATAGCCAAAGTTTTC
This sequence comes from Sphaerodactylus townsendi, assembly GCF_021028975.2. NCBI lineage: Eukaryota > Metazoa > Chordata > Lepidosauria > Squamata > Sphaerodactylidae > Sphaerodactylus > Sphaerodactylus townsendi. Next base: position 21,720,022 of record NC_059429.1, read on the forward strand.
AGTTTGTGACTGTGGTGCCCAAGGGAGATATCATGATGTTTGAATCACCCCTTTCCTCACTCAGGCCCCTTCTGCACATGCAGAATAATCCACATTCAATGCCCTTTGCAGCGGGGCAGAATAGCAAAATCCATTTGCCAGCAATTGTGAAAGTGGATTGAAAGTGCATTACTGTGCATGTGCGGAAGGGGCCTCAGACTCCATGGGAAATCTGTAATTAAATTCTAGTAGGTGAGGTCTTTAGATAACTTTACCCTTGACATACCTTCTCACTGGAAAAGTCAATAATTTTTGGGAAAGTGGAAGGCAGCAAGGAAAGAGGAAGAATAAGAATGAGGTGGAGTGGCACCCCCAAAGAAGCCATGGCCCTCAATTTGCAAAACCTGAGCAAGGCTGATAACAACTGGATGTTTGGGAGGTCATTATTTCATAGGCTGGGAGTGACTCGACTGCACATCATGCACACATACAGATCAAGTCAAACCTGAACTGTCCGTAGAAGCTGAAATGACTACACTGAGGCTCAGGGGCGTACCTAGGTAAACTAACGCCCGGGGACAAAACCTGAGTTTGGTGTCCCCCCCCCCCCGCCCGGCGTATGGGCGGCCACCCTCCCCCACCATGACCAAACAATGATTTTTGTACCAGCTCACAAAACACCTCCCACTCCCATCAAAACATACATGGCTCTCTCCCCACCAACTCTTTTCCTAATTTCCTAATCACAACAACCCTATGAGGTAGGTTGTTAGCCTGAGAAACAACAAGCCAGTGCAAGTGGGTATTAAGCATGTGTAAATCTCTCACAAATCACCCCCAGCAAAACATTTATCAAACAAATGTCAGCATCACCTCTCTAAAAGCACCTCCAGTGGAATCCACCCCCCAAACAGCATCACTTTCAATGAGTGTTTAAACTAGGGAGCTCCAATTCTAATACTTAAATCTGTAAAGGGAGAATCTGGGGTCCCCGATTAAAATAAAATGGAAAGTGATGCTGTTAATTCTCCCCCACATTGAAACAACATCACTTTTGAGGGGTTGGAGATTCAAGATGGAAACAAATACCAGATTAGGCTGGAATCTGGGCAGAACTTGGGAACTGTCGGACAAAAATTGTCCGATTATGTTCTGCTTAAATATGAGCAATCACCGAATAAAGGTATTTGGGTTTTTGGAGGGGTATTTTCAGTGTTTTATTGGCCTAAAGGGAGCGCATTTTTAAAGCTAGTGGCACCAAAATTTCAGGGCATCATTTAGAGACTGCCCTAATGATACCACCTGAGTGTCGCAATGTTTGGTTCGGGGTCAGCAAAGTTACTCGATGCCCAAATGGAATGACCCCATCCCCATTGTTTTTCAATGGGAGCTAACTTGAGATGAGGGCTACCCATTTGAGGGACCATAACTTTGGTCCCCCTGGCATAACTTCACCAAACATGGGTGGCATCATAAGAATAATTAACAGATGATACCCTGAGAAATTTAGTGTCATTGGCTTTAAAAATACATCCCTTCCAGGCACCCCAAGAAATTTTGCTAAGATTCTTTGTTGTTATGCAGTGACTTTTGCTCCATTGTAGCTAATGAGGGAATTTCTGAGGCAGGCTGCATTTTTTTGAAGATAGAGGCATGAGACTTTCAAGGTGGCTCCAAGAGGCCTTGAGTAATAGCATCGAAAGCTTGGTGAGCTTTGCTTCTGGAGTGGGGGGTGGGTGGAGTTGAGAGAGTTCTACAGAGAACTCAACCCACAGGAGTGCAAGGAATGAGGGAAACAAAATAAGCCTTTTAGGCCCATGGGAATTAACCCCCCAGAAGCAAAGGTCTCCAAACCTGGATGCTATTGCCAGGAGCCCCTCCGGGAGCCACTTACCCTGAAAGTCTGGCCTTTCTATCTTAAAAAATGTGCAGCCTGCCTACGCACTCAGAAATTCCCCATTGGCTACAATAGAGCAAAGTCACTGCAAAACAAAGAATCTTGGGCAAATTTCTTGGGGTGCCTGGAAGAGGTGTATTTTTAAAGCAGGTGACACCAAATTTTCAGGGTATCATCTGTTAACTATTCCTATGATGCCACCCACGTTTGGTGAAGTTATGTTCAGGGGGACCAAAGTTATGGCCCCTCAAATGGGTAGCCCCCATCTCAGGTTAGCTCCCATTGAAAACAATGGGGATGGGGGCACCCCCTTTGGGGGTCCATAACTTTAACCTCCTGAACCAAGCTTCACCTGTTTTGATATTATCATCAAGTTTCAATCTCTGGATAATTACCCTGAAATTTTTGGTGCCGCTAGCCTGTAAAAATAAAAGCCCCTGCAAGCCGGCAGTGAAAAAACACTTTAAAAATTAAAAAACACACAAAAGACCCTGAAATGTTGGTGCCCCCCCACGTGACCAAATGGGGGGCGCCCGGGGACATAGGGTACCCCCTGTCCCTAGGCAGGAACGCCACTGCTGAGGCTGTCGTACTTTGGTCCCATTACCAGAAGACAAGAAAAGACTAGAAAAGACAATAATGTCACTAGAAAAGACAATAATGTCACTAGAAAAGACAATAATGCTAGGAAAAGTTGAAAGCAGCAGGACAAGAGAAGGAATCAACATGAGACGGGTAGACTCTATAGAAAAAGCCATGGCCCTCAGATATGAGCAAGGCTGTTAACACAACGTTGGAGGTCTTTATTTCATAGGATTGGCATAAATTAGAAGTGACTTGTCTGCCTGTTATGCGCGTGCGCCCACAGACACACACACGCACACCTGATATCAGGTTTGCCTTCCCTCTCAACCACAGACTTGCCTTGCCTCCCCTGTGCCTGCTACTTACCACCAGGGCGTAGAGACCTACTGCCCCACCAGGAAACTGTCCCTTTCACTTAGATTTCCTTTCCAGAGCCCCAGAGAGTTCCTGCTGCTCCCTTAAACGATGCTTCTGTTTCTCCCTCACTGCTCTTTCCCCCTAGAATCCTCTCCCAGAGATCGTCTGTTTTCTTAAATGACCCTGCTCTCCCTCATTGCCCCTCCCAGCAACTGGAATCCCCTTCTATACACCTTTTCGCTCCCTTAAATGTTTCCACCACCACCCTTTCCCCCGTGGCCCCCTTATTAGTGGAATCCCTTGCTAGAGTTCTGGAGCTCCTGCGTACCTCTGTCCTTTCCTTCCCCGGTTCCCCGGCCTCCCCTTCTATCAGATAGATGTCTCCTAGGATTTGCCTTTCCCTCCCTTCTGTCATCTCATTCCAGAAAGTGCCACGGACGGACGTGGTCGCTGTACAAATCAGAAGCCTGTACAGTTGGCCGAGCTTTCTGAGAATGGAGGGGAGCGTTGGGTGAACCTTTTTTTCTTTTTTGGCTGCTCTTTCTTATTCTAGAAGGTTTCCTTATTTTGACAGATTTGACCTTGGCGTCCGGAACATTGTCTGCTGGTTGGATGGAGCGGATGCTCTTGATTTCAATACGCCCCCGCCCTTCCCGGCCTCCTGGCCCTCCACAAACCAACCCTGAATATAATTCATGACCTTCTGGCTCCTGTCAACACAGACGGCGAGAGGAGTTCCACAGAACGTTGCCAGGGGGGAGCCCAGCCAAAATTGCTTGGGGGTAACTTTGGCTCGTGGCGGGCTCTTCTACATGGGATATTCTACTTGGGTGTCAGTGGGGGGAGGGGGAGGGATGCCTCCCGGAGAGGAAGAGTTGTTCTGTTCCAGGGCCTTTGGAGATGCGTGCAACGTGATCTGCGGCAAAAATCCAGCGGCCTCAAATGACTGATCGTCTGGTATATTAAGGGAACACTTAGCAAAGGGCAGAGAGAAGAGGAAAAGGCAGCTGTGTGTGCCAGACAGAGAATAGAATAATAGAATCAAAGAGTTGGAAGAGACCCCAAGGGCCATCCAGTCCAACCCCCTGCCATGCAGGAACACATAACCAAAGCACTCCTGACAGATGGCCATCCAGCCTCTGTTTAAAAACCTCCAAAGAAAGAGACTCCACCACACTCCAAGGTTGTGCATTCCAATGTCGAACAGCCCTTACTGTCAGGAAGTTTTTCCTGATGTTTAGGTGGAATCACCTTGAACCCATTACTCTTGGTCCTAGGCTCTGGAGCACCAGAAAACAAGCTTGCTCCCTCACCAATATGATATCCCTTCTAATACCTAAACGTGGCTATCATGTCATCTCTTAACCTTCTCTTCACCAAACTAAACATACCCAGCTCCCGAAGTCTCTCCTTGCAGATCATGGATTCCAGACCTTTTACCATTTTGGTCGTCCTCCTCTGGACCCATTCCAGCTTGTTAATATCCTTCTTGATTTGTGGTGCCCAGAACTGTACGCAATATTCCAGGTGAAGTCTAACCACTGCAGAGGCACAATTACATCCCTCGATCTTGATGCTATACTCCTATGGATACAGCCCAGAATCGCATTGGCTTTCTTGGCCGCCAAGACGAGGGGCCCTTTTACCTCCAGGCAGTCCATTCTCTCAGGCCAAGAGGCTCTTGGCTTTGATTGACACCAGGGCTCCTTTAATGGAGAGATGACAGTGATTGGAGTCAGGGTCGCCTAGAAGCAAAATCAGTGCCCTTCCCCAATCATGGGAAACCACCTCCTACTTGGTCAGACCTCTATGGCCCATCAAGTTCAATATGACCTGCCCTGGCCAGCATTAGTTCTCCAGAGTCTTACGCAGCAGAACAATCTCCTAGTTGGGTCTGCAGTTCCCCTGGAATTACAATTGAACTCCTGATGATCAAGATCAGTTCCCCTGGATAAAATTGCTGTTTTGGAGGGTGGACTCTATGGATGCTGCAAGCAGGCAGGGTGTGGTCAGGTTCAGCCTTGCAGAACAGATGAGGTGGCAGACAAGAGCGTAATCAGAAGACAGTCCAATGGGTCAAGGCAGGCGGCAGGCGAAGGCCTAGTCATGGGTCAGTTCAATAGGAAATCAGATAAACAGGCTGGGAATCAGCAGTAGACCAGGCACACGGAGGCATCAAGACCAGGCAGAAGCAAGCTCACAGCAAGGCTTATAGAGAGCGCCTTGTTCAAGGTGCTGGGATTCTGCAAGGAGTTGATCCTCATGCAGAGACTTCTATTCTCCCATATCTTGTTGCCAGATGAACACTCTTTCTTTGCTTCTGCAGCAGCTGCCTCTGCTTCTGCCTCCTATGCACAGCTGGCTCATTACTGGGGTCCCTGGGGGGGATCTGCAGGCTCCTTCACCTGTATGTCATCAGGCAGGAAAGGGCTGGGCGTTAGCTCTGCTGCCAAGTCTTCCCCGGGAGCAGCCTCCTCTGGCTGCACTGTGTTTTCAGGTTCTGCCTCAGAGACCTCCACGTCCTGGTAAGTGCCCAAGGGCTGGCTCATGACACCATGGCATGCTACCCAGATGAGGTCACGCCTCTCCCCAAACCGCACCCTCCTGAGGCTCCTCCTCCAAAATCTCCAGGGATTTCCCAACCCAGACTTGGCAAGCCGAGGAGGTTCTTTGCAAACACTTGAGATTCTCAAACGAAGGGTCGAATCTGGGACCTTCTGCCTGGAAAGGCCACGCTCTGCCCCAGAGATCGGGCCAGTCCCCTCCACACCAACAGCGTATTCAGAGGCACTGTGGTCCAACTCTGGCATATCAGCAGTGTTGGGGGCCATGACAAAGTCCAGTCCCTCTGGTAAAGCAGTATGACGCATGAACTGTTCCCTGAAGGCTTGGAGGCGTTGGCTTGGGAAGCTGGGAAGCTTTCCGGGCAAGGGAGAACGTGGCCCAGTGCGGCTTCTCCTACAAATCTGGTGCAGTGACAGGTGGGGAAAGAGAGAACCGCTTGCCGGAACGTCTCCCCTTAGATGCACACCCCTACTGGGAATTTCCTTCATACTTCGCAGCCTACCCTTTACTGGCAAGCTGGCCGATGCCCTTCCTAAAACCCAGCGCCTGATTTCTCTGTGGGAAGGGTCACGGAGAGAGGGAAATGGCCCTCTCCCCTCCAGCAGAAGCCCCCTCCTTCCTCCTCCAAGGTGGATTCCCTCTCTGCTGCTTCATCTAGGGATGCCCTTTTGCAGGGAACTGCTTTGCTCCAATTAAGATAAAGAGAGAGGAGGGGAGAGAGAGAGAGAGAGAGAGAGAGAGAGGGAGACGCTGGTTGTGTTTCGTCCTCTGCTTGCAGGAAAAGACAGAGGAAAGCCAGGCAGGGCGGTGTCAGGCATACCCAGCATAACTGCATTGTCTGGGTATTTATAGACAGGCGCTTTTGACGGGGGGCCCGGGGGTGGGGGGGGGGGAAGGGGTGTGTTTGCTTTGGGATCAGGGAAATAGCAGGTGTGCATTGGCTGATCTTTTATTCCAAGGAGATGAAAGAGATGGAGCCTGCTGTTCCTGCCCCAGGTAAGTCACGCGTCTGAAGCTTTGTCCTCACCTGTGGGTGTCCTAACAAGGGATGGGGGTATCTTGACTTTACAAAAAGTCAGGGGGGAGGGGGGGAGAAAGTTGTGGTTGACAGTGCATGGGGGGGGGGTTTCCCCTTTAGGTATGTCAACCCTCTTTGGTGTTAGCATCCGAAGAGAGTGACTGCGATTGAATCCTGCGTGCGCATTTGATAATCGGAATAAAAAGGACAGGCACTTGCGCTGATTTGCTTTTGGCTTTTGAAATGTGGGCCGTCGGGCTCTGCTGCTACTTTTCTTTGTGTTGTTGTTTTGCGCAGGTTGAAGTTCCGAAAGGCAAATAAGGAGGGAGGGTGGGTCTTGGGGGGCGGGGGAGCTGGAATGAGAGATGCTGCTTGAGAAAAGGAGAAAACTGTAGCAAAGCAACTGAGACCCCCCCCCCCCTCAAGTGCTCACCCTAGGAATCCTGCCCAGCCTTTTTGGCTTCCAGAACATCTCTTAGATGCTGTGATGCCCATTCTAGTTTCCTTTTTCCACCTCCTGATAACATGCCTGCTAGTGGGCCTCCCCAGGTGTCAAGTCGGGGTGGGACTCTGCAAGCCAATTTACAGATGAAAATTCTACTTAGTTTTTGGGATGTTTGCTGAGGATGCCAGACTTGGTAGACCTTGGGAAAGGCATTGCTCTTAGATGGGTCTGCCAGTACCCCATGATAGCTGTGAGAATTGAATGAAACCTCCCTGTACAGTGGCAGTCTACCTCTTGGGTGCAGTGCAGGGGCTGCTTTTATAGTTGACTTGTGACCTTCCCATTTGCATCTGGAATCTCCTGAGAAGCAGGCAGATACGGGATTAGAGGGAACTCTGTTCTGGTTTAGGAGAGAGATGCCTATTAGCAGCTGTTGGCTACAAAAATTAAAAAGAACTTCCATGATTACCAGAGGCTAACAGGGGGTTGGGATGTTGCTTTTCTGTCCTATTGTGAACTCCACATCAGGGCAACTGTCCAATCATCTTCTTAGTTTGATGTTGCAGAGCATTTTTTTCTGACATTGGTTACAGTGAGTTAGGTACAATCATGATAATCAGGGCTAAGACTCAAGAAACGTAAATGGAACCTCCATGTACATGGGCAGCCTACCCCGAAGTTTATGCTGCAGTGTGAAGGGATGCCTAGCTTGTGGCTGACTCCCCTTGGAAACAACAGGCTGAACTGGAAGACATTCAGTCTGGTCCAGCAGTGTTTGCTGTATGTCCTTAACTTCAAATCCAGATGTAGAATTTCTGAATGCAGCACGGTGTTAACTAGGGGAACTCCCTGCAACAAGAGGTAGTGAGGCATTTTGTAAAGCAGTAAGACAAATCTGTGCAGGAAGAAAGCTCTCATATTTGGCTATTAGGCAGGTTTGCCAAATGGACCTTGTGTGTTCAGAGGCAATCTATCCTCCCCTGAATACCCCCAGCCGGGAAGTAACCAGAGGGGATCCATGCCCTGCTAGTAGTCTTCTTGGAGGTGTCTGCTGTGTGGAAGACAGGAGGGGGGACTAGATGGAGAGTGGGTCTGATCTTGTATGACTATTCCTGAAATCTTAACAAATTAGTTATGCTCAAATAGTTAAGAGCTCCTGAGTCAATATTATGGCTTGGTAAAAACTTATACTACATCAGGGTATCAATCAGATACATAAACTGCCTGAGCTTTGGGATTTCCTGCGTGGATTTGTATGAGATGGAATTACTGCAGTCTCTGCTTCTCCTTGGAGCACCATATAAGAGAAAGGGCATATTTTTCTTTCCATGCAATAGCCCTTATTTTCTTTGAATCAGACAATGCCCAAGAGACCTGCAGAGACAGGATATTTTGGCAATATATTTTTTAAAAATGTAGAGATCTCGAGTAAAACTCTTCCCGGACACTCCTGTTTCACTGCACCCCAAATTAGCCGCCCATCTTCATTCGTCAGCTGTATGAAAGAGCTGGAAAGATACCGCAGAGAATATCTGGTGTGTAAAAGGTAAAGTCCCCTCTGCAAGCTCTCAGTCACTACTGACCCACGGGGCGACATCGTATCACAATGTTGACTAGGCAGACTAAAATCTACACTTTACCCACCCCAGCAAGCTGGGTATGCAATTTACCAGCCTTGCCAGGCTGAGTCAACCTTGAACCAGCTACCTGAAACTGACTTCCGCTGGGATCAAACTGGGATCAGCGATTGGTCTGCAGTGCTGTCGCCAGCTTGCCACTCTGTGCCATGGGGGCTGATATTTAAAAGTAGTGAAATTGGATCCTGCAGTTTGAGAAATGGCTGGCCTTTTGGAAAGAGCTGGAATCCAAGGCTTGTCAACGACACGGGAGCATCTGTTTCGAGTCCCAGAAATGCAAGGCACAGTCTGATTTCTGATCCTGCATAGAAACTTTGATACATCAGTGAGAATTATGGTTCTAGCTTGGGGCTTGTAGACAGTCCTGGATCCAGGACTATGCTGGTAAAAGGTAAGGCTATAGGGATCCAGTCCACCCTGGGAACTTTACCGCTATATGTCCCATGACTGATGGGATGCTGTTGGTCAGAGGAACAAATGCTCTGCACGTGCCCAGGCAGGTCTTGATCCAGCTTGAAAAAGTCCAGTGAAAGACGGTGCCATTTCTGTTATTAAAACTCCATGAAATTGAAGGGGGATTTAGATTCAGGATGCACAAAAGAAAGACCTTTGCGCGATTCATTATGAAATTGTGGAACTCACTGCCCCATGATGGTGATGACAGCCAACAACTTAACCTGGAAAGAGGTGAGAAAATTCATGGAGGAAGAGGGATCGACCAGATGGTAACTACAACCACCATAGAAACAAGCAGTCTACCTCTCAATACTGGTTAGTGGAGGAATGATGGGAGAGGTTAAAGCAAGGCTTTCCTTACTAGAATCCGTTTAGACTGATTCATGAGATCTGCCAATGGCTATTAGGTGTGACAGCTAAATAAGACCCCCCATGTTGGGAGTCAGTCTATCTTTGAATACCCAGGGCGGGACTACAAGGAGAGACTTGTGGAGCTGGGTATGTTTAGTTTGGTGAAGAGAAGGTTAAGAGGTGACATGATAGCCATGTTTAGATATTTGAAGGGATGCCATGCTGGTGAGGGAGCAAGCTTGTTTTCTGCAGCTCCAGAGGACCAGGAGTAATGGGTTCAAGGTGGAGGAAAAGAGATTCCACCTAAACATCAGGAAAAACTTCCTGACAGTAAGGGCTGTTCGACAGTGCAATGTGCTACCTTGGAGTGTGGTCTCTGTCTTTAGAGGTTTTTAAACAGAGGCTGGATGGCCATCTGTCAGGAGTGCTTTGATTATGTGTTCCTGCATGGCAGGGGGTTGGACTGGATGGCCCTTGGGGTCTCTTCCATGATTCTATGACTAGGAAGCAGAATGCTATTTTGGAGATACTTTTGATCTCTTTTTTACGGCCTTAACTGATTCAGCTACATACTGTCTTTCTCGATTTTTTTTCACGCTCTCTAGAAATTAGACCTTTTTTTAAAAAAAAATGTATTTTGAATTATTTGCAAAAAAAAGAATTAAGAATATGTTTGTATGGAAAAGCATTATTATTATTATTATTATTATTATTATTATTATTATTATTATTATTATTATTATTATTATTATTATTATTATTGGCACCGTGCTTGTGTTTCCAAAACAATTGGGTCTAAACAGGGCAATCATTGCGTACCTCTCCCACTTTGCTCTCTGGAGTGGTTTATTAATAGCATGTCCCTTTTGTTTTGGAAATGAATTGCTGGCAGATGGTCCAGACCTGAGGAATAGGCCCGGATCTGGAAGACTCTCCCTCTGATGGGGGGGCTGGCCCCATGCAGGGAGAGAGAACCTACCAGGTGTGGCATGGGATATCCTGCAGTGTTTTCCTGCTTGCAATTTGCAAAAGTGCCGAAAGGCCTGAACTTGCCAGATCTAATTGCGGTGATCTGTAAAACTTGCTCGGCTTGGAAATTTATTTTGTTTCGATTCAATTTCTCTACTGCCCCTCAAGTTTGCAAAGGAGCCTCTTTGCTAGGGTGGCTAGATTTCCTCCGGCTGCCGGCCAGGATTGCGGGGGAGGGGGGAGATAGGGTTACCAGATCCAGTTTGGGAAACTCCTGAAGATTTGGGGATGGAGCTTGGGGAGAACAGGGACCTCAGTGGGGCACAGTGCACCCCTTTTCTCCAGGTAAACTTACCTCTGTTGTCTGGAGATCAGCTGTAACAGAGAAATCTCGGCCCTACCTGAAGATGGACAACCTTAGTTTGTACGATCTCATCAAGATTGCTTGTTGTAGCAATTTGTCGATTCTAATGGGGGAGAAATAATTGGAAGAAGAAGAAGAGTTGGATTTATATCCCCCCTTTCTCTCCTGTAAGGAGACTCAAAGGGGCTTACAAACTCCTTTCCCTTACCCATCACAACAAACACCCTGTGTGGTGGGTGGGGCTGAGAGAGCTCCGTAGAGCTGTGACTAGCCCAAGGTCACCCAGTTGGCATGTGTTGGAGTGCACAGGCTAATCTGAATTCCTCAGATAAGCCTCCACAGTTCCAGCGGCAGAGCGGGGAATCAAACCCGGTTCCTTCAGAAGGAGTACACCTGCTCTTAACCACTATGCCTTCTGTGTAGTGCAACATACTGCACATGTACCAATTCTGGAACTAATTTCAGAAATGTTTCTAGTTAAACTGGAGTTGAGGAGAAAGGCAGGACAGAGAGGGACTCCAAGGCAAGAAAAGGATATATGAAAAAGGGGGATTTGGCCGCCCTGGTCCGAAGCTTGACGGTGGCAAATTTTAGCCATACATTTTAGGGATATAGGATAAAATCCCAAGGGCAGAATTTGTATTTGTCAAACAGGAGATATTGAGAACACAGGACATATTTTATTTGAGTGTACACTTTATCATGAGCTACGTAGAATGCTTCTTCCCTACGACCAGGCAAACTCCTCTTTGGCAAAGAAGATTATTATCCGACACAAATAAACATCTAATGTACTCTGTTGCTAAGTTTGCTTGGCTTTCTAGTAAAATCAGACAGAACTCTATCGGGCGTGGCAGCTAATTTCCTTTTCCTTTTAGATGGATGATTTTTCTTTTATTCATTCTATATATAAGCATAAGCATAAGCATTTATTGTCATTGTGCATGCACAACAAAATTTACAGCAGCATTCTTCGATGCACACAATTTCAGACTCATACCCCATCCTCACTTACCCCTTCCTCTACCCATCCCTACACAGCCCCAAACACATCAACACGAAGCCACGGAGTTTAGCATAGCCACAGCTCTAGAGTAGAAGCTGTCTCTAAGCCTCTTTGTCCTAGTTTTGATAGACCTGTATTGTCTGCCGGATGGTAACAGTTCAAAAAGAGAGTGTGCTGGATGAGACGGGTCTCAGAATATTTTGGGCTTTCTTTAGGCTTCGGGAATTATAGAGTTATATATATATATCTTGAATTTCTTATGTATTTTATCTGTATTTTTGTAATTTTAAACCTTTTGTATTTTACCATTCATGGCCGTAAATAAACGTTCTGATGCTTTCCGAGGCAAATGTTAGCAACTGCTACTAATGTGCATTTTTAAAGGGTTTCATCAGAAACTAAATAAAAAAGGAAGCATGTTTGCACAGTGCTAGAAAGAAGAGACCCTCCCTGAGGGTGAGGGACAGGTGGTGTCTCTTCTGTTGGAAGTTAATTTTAAAAAGCTAAACTGCTTTTTTTTTTTTTTGCACACACTGGATGATTATGTTTTATTGGCAATTGGCAACAGGCTGGGTCTGAATAGAAAGTAATAAGTGTGGGGATGATGATCAGATGTTCCCACCGATGCATGCCCAAAGCCTCCAAGGTCTGAAGCAGGGGGCGTTTCAGTTCAGCTGTGCTTTCATTGGGGCAACAAGGGGGGAAAACCATCTGACCGGTATGGTTCCAATCTCAGGAGTTGTTCAGAAGGAACAGAGATTGGAGACTGGGAGTGAGTTCTTGCACAGCTGGAGAGTATGTTTCTGATTGTCTGAGGGCCTCTGAGCATGTACAGAGTCCCCTTCCTCCATTCAAGCTCTCGTGAGTTTGGGCCGCCCCCGAAACACGACACTCCTGGCTTTTCTTTGTTACAAACTTGAAGCACCAAGTCATTATCATGTTGCATGTTGGGAATCATCATGAATTTGGAGTCACTGAAGATTACTTGTGGGGTGCATGAAAGAGGGGATTTCCTTGGCCATGTAGTCTAACAGCAGGGCTCGTTCTTTGCAAAAAGCAGCTTCAAGCAAGCTCAGCTCCAAGGCTTGGGGATGGCCACACTTTTAATGAGATTCATAGATGACTAATCTAGCAGCAGCTGTCAGCCTCCAACAGAATGGAGCCTCCCTGTTCCAAGGAAGTGCACCTTGATTACTCAGTGGTGGAGATGAGCAACAAAGAAGGGCAGTTTTCCAAAATATCTCTTTGAAAATAATCTCCTTCATTACATTCATATCAATAGCATGCAGTTACTGCATTTGCAGTTGGCTTCCCAACATGCAAGGCTGGAGTACGGATCTGTCATAAAATCATCTGGGTGACAGATGGATGGCAAAGGGAGTGCCCCCTAACATGTGGAAATAACTATCCCCATTCCTTCCCCTCAGCTGGGTGTCCTTCTGTATTATTATTATTATTATTATTATTATTATTATTATTATTATTATTATTATTATTGTCGTCGTCGTCGTCGTCGTCGTTGTAGATTTCACAGCTGCCAGATCTTTAGCTGGTTGTTGGCCTTCATTACAATTCAAGCCTCACCCAGAAGCCTAGGAAGTTGTAATGTATCGGCGTAGTATTCGTGTGGATCCCAGCAGGGCTGCCTAGTATTATTATTATTGTAGATTTCACAGCTGCCAGATCTTTAGCTGGTTGTTGGCCTTCATTACAATTATGATGATGAGGAGGAGGAGGAGGAGTTTGGATTTATATCCCCCGTTTCTCTCCTGCAAGGAGATTCAATGGGGCTTACAGTCTCCGTCTCCCCACCCCCCACAACAAACACCCTGTGAGGTAGGTGGGCTGAGAGAGCTCAGAAGAACTGTGACTAGCCCAAGGTCACCCGGCTGGCGTGTGTTGGAGCGCACAAGCGAATCTGATTCCCCAGATAAGCCTCCACAGCTCAAGCGGCAGAGCAGGGAATCAAACCCGGTTCCTCCAGATTAGAGCCTTTCGCGCAGCAGCTGGAGGACTTTGCCAATGAAGATCAACAGCAAGCCCAGCTCTGGCACCATCTGCAGCTTCCACTATGGCAGGCACCAGGCTGACCAGCTTCTTAGACCTCACTGAGTAGGAGTTCCACATAGAACTGCTGGGCTTTAAGCACAAGACGAAGGCCTGGTCTAGAACAAGTAGGATCTCTGCCCTAGATGGGGAGTTCCAGTCAGCCTCTGAGGTGGACTTCTACATTGAAAAGGACACGATCCACACTGCAGACATAAAGGTGGCTTGCCGCTGTGATGACTTCTTCATCTGACAGATTCATAAGACTGAGGAGCCGAATCTGACTCTGGAGAAGATGGGCCAAAGACCTTGAAAGTCACCTTGAACCGTTCTCAAGCTTTCCGGCTTTTTTCTCTTGCAGGCAAATGGAGTGGAAGGGGACATGAGCTAAGAATTCTATAGTTCTGTGTCATTTTGACTTGGATAGCAGATGGTCTGGCTCATACAAAGGACTAGCCCAAGGTCATCCAGCAGGCTTCACATGGAGGAGTAGGGAAACAAACCCGGTTCACTAGATTAGAGTCATCACTCTTAACCACTACACCACACTCGCCTAGCACCACACTCGCCTAGCATTTTCAACAGTGGCCAGCCCTATCCTGCCACTTGTTCCCCTAATACCTAACATCCAGAGGTACACTGCATTTGAATATGGAGGCTCCATTTAGCTGTCAAGGGTAATAGCTTCTGGATTGGTTTCCCCTTCATCTTGAATGGATACAATCCCCTGCTGAAGCTGTGCAAGACTCCCATCCTTGGGCGTTGTTCCTGCTTTGATAGGAGATACCAGAAATGTGGAACTGTGAAATCTAGGGAGAGACCTAGGAATATAAAAACCTCCCCAAAAGCTATCTGGCAAAGGAATGTTTCTTGGAAAGATTCAGAAATGGATGGAAGTCAGATGTGGGGTCATGCTGGCAGGGGCTGATGGGAATTGTAGTCCATGAACATCTGGAGAGCCGCAGGTTGCAGACCCCTACGATATCATGAGATGGAGACCAGGAAGGGATGAGTCAGAGCTCGGCTCTCTCGTGGCCCTTTCTTACACATCTGGGGTGATGCGGATTGCCACTTTGGGGTTAGGAAGGAATTTTCCTCCAGCCCAGACTGGCCAGGGACCCTGGAGCAGCAGTGTTGCAGTGGTTAAAAGCAGATGCACTCGAATCTGGAGAACCGGGTTTGATTCCCTGCTCTGCCACTTGAGCTGTGGAGGCTTATCTGGGGAACCAGATTAACTTGTGCACTCCAACACAGGTCAGTTGGGTGACCTTGGGCTAGTTACAGTTCTTTGGAGCTCTCTCAGCCCCACCTACCTAACATGGTTTGTTGTGGGTGGGGGGGGGAGGAGATTGTAAGCCCCTTTGAGTCTCCTTGCAGGAGAGAAGGGGGGGATATAAATCCAAACTCCTCCTACTCCTACTCCTCTTCAATTTGCCATCTTCAGACCATGGAGCATGGAGAGGGGGGTAACTGTGAATTTCCTAAGTTGGGCAGAGAGTTGAACAACCCTGAAAGTCCTTTCTATCTCCGTGTTTCTATGTTAAGGTCAGATTGAAGAGTCTGGAAATCCAAAGAGGAAGGGGAGGGGGTGTTTTTGCAAAGCCAAGGGCAGCAGAGGTGAACAGATCTAAAGTCCACCTTCGACTGCAGTGCCTTTGAAAGGTAGGACTGCATAACTCCAGAGGCGTTCCTCCCATTGGGCAAAGTGGGCAGTTGCCCTGGGCGCAGCCCTGTGGGGGGCACAGGTTTGTTTGTGGGATTTTTTGTATTTTCAGTGTTTTTCAATTTTTGGCCTGCAGAGGGCGCAGTTTTTAGGCTAGCAGCACCAAAATTTCAGGAATGTTTTGGGAGACTCTCCTGATGCTATCACCCAGGTTTGGTGAGGTTTGGTTCAGGGAGTCCAAAGTTATGGACTCCCAAAGGGGGTGCCCCATCCCCCATTGTTTCCAATGGGAGCTAATAGGAGATGAAGCTACACCTTTGAGGGTCGATAACTTTGGACCCCCTGAACCAAACTTCACCAAACCTGGGAGGTATCATCAGGAGAGTCTCTTACTGATACCACCCAGGTTTTGTGAAGTTTGGTCCAGAGGTCCAAAGCTATGGACTCCCAAAAGGGGTGCCCCATCATCCATTGTTTCCAATGGGAGCTAACAGAAGATGGGGGCTACACTTTGAGGGTCCATAACTTTGGACCCCCTGAACCAAACTTCACCAAACCTGGGTGGTATCATTAGGGGAGTCTCCTAAAGATACCCTGAATGTTTGGTGCTGCTAGCTTAACAATTGCACCCCTGCCAGCAGGCACCTCCCAAATTTCCCCAGATTTTCCTTTTAAATCACACCCCGCCTTTGACATGGATTTAAAGGGAGAATCTGAGGTCCCCAGTTTAAACATTGCAAATGATGCTGTTTCAGGGTGGGGGAGAATCAACCCCAAAACAGCATCACTTCCAATGTTGTTTAAACTGGGAACCCCAGATTCTCCCTTTAAGGTGGATTTAAAAGGAGAATCTGGGCTCCCTAGTTTAAACACCATTGAAAATGATGCTGTTTGGGGGTGGATTCCAGCATCACTTGTTTAAACTAGGGAGCCCAGATTCTCCTTTGAAACATTGAAAGTGATGCTGTTTTCCCCAATTGGGGGTACTGGATACAACACCATAAAATGTTTTCATAGCAGTAATAAAACATTTTGAAAGCATTTTGAAAATATTTTCAAAAAATTATTTCTGCTGTGTGGCATGGCTTATTGCTGTGCTCAGATCTGTGAGTTGGGGCATGTTCTATAATGTGATGGTGACTTTGAAACAACCTGGTGTAAAAAATCATTGCTTGGTCACAGTGGGGGAGGGTGGCTGCCCATGGGGGGGCGCCAAACTCCAGTTTGCCTAGATACACCACTGGGCGTAGCTACAAGGGGGGGTGCGCGTTGCATTGGGCACGCGCCTAGGGGGCATCAAACTCAGGTTTTGCCCGGGGCTCCAGTTTGCCTAGTTACGCCACTGCATAGCTCCCTCCTGTCTCCCTGACTGCCTGCTTGCTTCACCACTCTCCGCTTTTCTCCAGGATGGACTCCACACGCTGCAGGAAAAAAAAAAGCCCAGTGAAGACCCGAAGTGGTAGAAGCCCTCAGAGGTCAATGGAGAATCTGTGCTCAAAGGGGTGTCTGTATTGTAAAAATCCTCACCCTGGGCCAGATCTTTGCAGATCTGTTCCACTAGCAATGGTGTTTTCTTCCTGCCCAAAGAGCCTTCCTCTGAGGCTTCTAGCACCAGAGGAAACCACACCAAACAGCAGAACAATCAGATCTGTGGGAAACAGCTCTCTGATTTGAATACACACTTGTGTTAATATATACAGCCTTATGAGGGATGCCAGCCTTCAGGTGGGAACTGGGGATCGCCCAGAATTATAGCCCATCCTAGGGGAGGGATTATGGCTTAGTGGTCGAGCATCTGCTTGGCATGCTGAAAGTCCCAGGTTCAAGCCCCAGCATCTCCAGTTAAGATGACCATGTAGGGAGATGTGAAGGACTTCTTCCAGAGACCTGTGACTTCTACTGCCAGTCCAAGGAGACAAATGGTCTGATACATTATAAGGCAACTTCATGTGCCAACAGAGGCATATCTAGGCAAACTGGAGCCCATGGGCAAAACCTGAGTTTGGTGCCCCCCCATGTGCAGCCACACTCCAGTGGGCGGGGCTTAGACCTTTTGGTGCCCCCACGTGACTGAAAATCATTGCGCCCGAGGGCAAGTGCCCTCCCTTGTCCATAGGCAGATACACCACTGTGTACCCATGTGTGTATAGCTCATCTCCAAGCTATACAAATCAGTTCCCCTGGAGAAAATGGATGCTTTGGTGGGTGGCCTTTATGTGGACATCGTACCACACTGAGGTCTCTGTTCTCCCCAGGCTTCATACCTAAATCTTCAGGACCTTCTCAACCTGAATTTGGCAACCTTCCCCCCACCCTCCCATTCCCCCACCAGTGGCCAGGGGGGATCTGGCATCCTTATGCTTTAAACTGGATCAGAATCTTCATCCATCAAAGTCAGTACTGTTTACACTGACTGGCAGCAGCTCTCCAGGGTTTCTGGCAGAGGTCTTTCATATCACCTACTACCTGGTCCTCATTCACTGGAGATGCCAGAGGTTGAACCTGGGACCTTCTAAATGCCAAGCGGATGCTCGACCACTAAGCCACGGCCCCTCTACATTTGCTCGTGTTTTTTTACTTACTCTTTAAAAAAAAAACTTTGTTCTTTTCTTTGGTTTTTCCTCTATTCATAACAGCTTTATTACACTAGCTCAAAGTCATAGCAAAACAATAAAAACAACACACAAATACACCAATACAATCACAGTGTCGAGTCAAATGCATAAAATATCCATGAGAAGTTTAAAATACATTATCAGCATTTAAAATGTATGCTAAAAGATAGGAGAGAGGCCGATTGCGTTCCTAGGGAGTCTTGTGCGGAAAACAAAACAGAAATGGGGTGTTGAAGATGCCAGCCACGGATGCAGGTGAAACATCAGGAGAAAATGCTACTGGAACACAGCCATACAGCCCGGAAACCCCACTACACCCCAGTGATTCCGGCCGTGAAAGCCTTCAACAAAAACAGAAAAGCTCTGTAGCAGTGGTGGGATTCAAATAATTTAACAACCGGTTCTGGTGGTGGGATTCAAATAATTTAACAATGGGTTGTTTACAAGCACCATTTTAACAACCGGTTCTGGCGAAGTGGCGCAAACCAGCTGAATCCCACCACTGCTCAGTAGATAGAATTTTTTTTACAGTTTTGACCTATTCTTCTCTGAGCCACGAGATCCAAAGTATTATATGTAAATAGTAGCCAGTTGTGGCATAAATACCTGGTTGTCATCAACCATCTTTATTTGGACTCAAGAGGACACATACATCAGATCTGATTTTGGGGTGCCAGAAACAGTGAGATCCAATGTTCAGGGATATTAGAAGTGTGGCAATTGCCTGGCATGCAAGTATGCCATAGAAACAGAACGATTTGTTCATTCATTTAAAAATTACAGCTAAAAAAGTTAAATTAACAATTGCTTACTGTCCCTACAACCATAAGGAGAGCTCCAGAATAAACCAGTGAACTATTAATTGAAAAACTTGCGTGAGAGGGTTTGTTTTAAATTTAAATGATGGTGCATCGCTGATTCCACCAAGCAATTTCAAAAGGGACTTTAAAATATAGCAGCATAAATGGTCATCTGGCACAATCCTGCTCTTTGAAGTGGTTCGGTCTCCCCTTGCTATCTCAGGACTGGGCACCACTTTGTTGTGATCTGTGGAAAGGCTCCAACTGTCGTCGTCCCACACAAAACACTTGCGTGTGCCTTCTCCCTTGCCTGTGTGTGTTTGGCCTGGCGGTTCCTTACAGGGGGGAGGAAGAGGGATCCCATGTGGAATTAATTCTCTCTTAGTCAGACAAACTCTACTGAGGATTACTCCTCTGCTGAGTGCCTATTTAAAGCACGCCTGACCTTTCTACACCTACCCAGGGGGTGGCAAAGTCTTGGTTGCTACAGACAGTATGGTGTGTTTTCTGGGAAAGCAAATCTCCCTGGGGCGACTCTTCGGGGCGGGGGAGTCTTCTGTCTGAGCCAGCGAAAGGAGTCCGTTCCAGCCAGCCCCAAAGGCAGTGATTAGAGGGGTCGAAAGGGTCATGCTTAATTGTCTTGTAATATGCTGTCTGGAATTCTGTTCATACATTTGGAACTGCAGTGTGTGTAAGGACCGGCTGGGTGCCTTAGTGCTCATGTGCACGCATTAAAAAGCACGTATGCTCAGAGTGACCTAAATGCCCCAGGCCACCCCAATTTCATCAGATCGTGGAAGCTAAGCAGGTTTGGCCCAGTTTAGTCCTTCGATGGGAGGCCACCAAGGAAGCCAAGGGGCACTGCACACAGGAAGGCGATGGCAAACCGGCCCAATGGTCTATTGCAGTGATGGCGAACCTTTTTGAGACCGAGTGCCCAAACTGCAACCCAAAACCCACTTATTTATCACAAAGTGCCAACACGGCAATTTAACCTGAATACTGAGGTTTTAGTATAGAAAAAACGGTTGGCTCCAAGGCGCGCGCTACTCAAGAGTAAGCTTGGTGGTAGTCGGTGGCTTTGCTTTGAAGCAACTGTGCAATGCTTCAAATGGGTGAATCATGACCCTAGGAGGGTTTACTCAAAAGCAAACCCCATTGCCAGCAACTGAGCTTACTCCAGATCACGCTTTCGTTCTTCCCATGAAAATCAGTAAGGTTTAACAGCGCTTAACAGGGTTACCTACACTGCTTCCCCAAAACTAGGTCTTAGGTTTAAAGCTAATAATCTCCCTGAAATAATTACATTATTATCACATGACAAACTCTGTGCCCACGTGCCTGCAGAGGGGGCTCTGAGTGCCACCTCTGGCACCCGTGCCATAGGTTCGCCACCACTGGGCTATTGCCTTGAAAACCATACAGCGCTAGAGAATCTTCCCAGCGCAGCTTAGCCCACAGGGGAAATAGACGCTTTGAACAGCTCGCTATTCTCCAGATGTGTGATGGGCTGTCTTAACACTTCCAGAAAGCTGATGAAGGGGGTACGAGACCCGAAGAAATGAGCTTGAGTTGATCAGTGACCTCGTTCTCCTGTCTCTCAATTGGAGTGCAACGGGTTCTTGCACTTGAAGCCGTATGGTTCACATTAACAAGGGGCTTGTGTGCCACGCGTTTGACGCGTTTAGTCTCTAGCCGCTGCTTAGAATACGTGCTGTACCTGTTGAATTATTTGTTGCATGCGACTTCGTTGTTTGCTATTCCTTATAGCAGGGGTCTGCAACCTGTGGCTCTCCAGATGTTGGCCAATTGGCCATGCTGGCAGGGGCTGATGGGAATGGTAGTTCATGAACATCTGGAGAGCCGCAAGTTGCAGACCCCTGCCTTATAGGAGATGTGCTACACCTGTTGAATTAACTGCTGAATGCGACTTGGTTTTTTTTGGTACACTTTACAGCACCTAGCTGTGCACGGGTACATTGTTTGTTCTCTCTGAAGATTCAATTTTCATTTTGCAGTAGCATTTCCTGTTTGGGTTTAGTGCGCTTTATTTATATGGTTGAAACACTACAGGGTAGCCATAAGGGATCTGTGACTTGACATCATCGTCCACCACCCCCATCCTACAGAGAAGAAGCAGCCACCTTCCACTCTGAGATTTAATTTCTGCAGGACCTGGGAAGACACCAGAACTGGGTTAACACATCCTACAGTTCTCTTTGTTGGTTAGAGACATTTAGGGTTGGCAGTTCTGGGTTAGGAAATTCTTGGAGATTTGAAGAAGCAGAAGCAGAGGAGGAAGAGGAGGAGGAGGAGGAGGAGGAGGAGGAAAAGTTTGGATTTATACCCCACCTTTCTCTCCTGTAAGGAGACTCGAGGTGGCTTACAAGCTCCTTTCCCTTCCTCTTCCCACAACAGACACCTTGTGAGGTAGGTGGGGCTGAGAGAGTTCTGAGAGAACTGTGACTAGCCCAAGGTCACCCAGCTGGAATGTAGGAGCATGGAAACACATCTGGTTCACCAGATAAGCCTCTGCCACTCAAGTGGAGGAGCGGGGAATCAAACCTGGTTCTCCAGATTAGAATCCACCTGCTCTGAACCACTACACCATGCTGGCTCTTTGGAGCCTGGGAAGCACAAGGTTTGATGAGAGATCTCACTGGGGTATAGTGCTAGAGATTACACCTTCCAAAGCAGTCATTTCCTCCCAGGGAGCTGTTTCCTGCCATCTGGAGATCAGATATAATTCTGGTAGATTTCCAGGCCCCACCTGGTGATTGTCAACCCCAGGGTCCAGTCCCCTTTTCATGGTCCATTTCACTCATCCCACTGTTTGTGGATGCTTTGAAAAAACATATGAGTGGCTGAACTTGTGCTTCAAAGCTCAGCTCCCTTGCCAGAGCAGGGAATAGACACATCTTGTCTCTAATGCACAGGTGCATAAAGAATCACACAGCCTGCCATTTTACATATCACAGTAGCTAGAGTGCCTTCTGAATGTTAATAACACTGGGGTTCTCCACAAGGAGACAGGCTTGTGTGGTTGCTGCTGCTGATACTGCACAACAGGACTCCCACAGGACGGATTTTCTGTGCATTTTCCTTACCCAGTGGCTGCTTTTGCCCCCCCTTTTTTGGGAGGGGGGTCCTTAAAACTGGCAACTGACTATTGTTCTGTCTTTCCAGCATCATAACAATCGGTGAATCAGGTTCTCTGAATTCCCAACTTTCTTTTTATTTTTAAGTAAATCTCTATCCTCTGTCATTGCCCATATATAAGCAATATTTCCGCACTGAAAGAGGATAGAGACTTACTTTAAAAGAAACGTAAACAGGGAATTGATAGAACCCAATACACTGCTTAATGCTGTTATCACTGCAGAATGAGGTTCAATTACTGATTAAAAAACAAATAAGCCCCCTGGTGGTGGGGAGGTCAAATTACCCCTGTTCCTGCAGTGACTGGGACAATGGAAAATCTAACGTTTGCTGTCCAGGTTGAAGAAGAAGAGTTTGGATTTATATCCTACCTTTCTCTCCTGTAAGGAGACGCGAGGTGGCTTACACGCTCCTTTCCCTTCCTCTTCACACAACAGACACCTGGTGAGGCAGGTGTGGCTGAGAGAGTTCCAAAGAACTGTGACTAGCCCAAGTTCACCCAGCAGGAAAAGCAGGAGGGAAAACACACACTTCCCTGGTAAGACCTAGGGTAGGCTGACCAGCCGTCCCGCTTTTGGCGGGACAGTCCCGCCTTCACACAATTTGTCCCACATCCCGTGGGTTATTTCCATTGTCCCGATTTTTGGGAGGCTGCCACACTGCCTTCTGGGGCGCAAGGCAGTGCGCTCCTGCGACTGCGCATGCACGCGCACACGGCCGCATGCGCACAGCCTTCTGGGGCGCTGCCGTTTCCCACCCTGTGACAGGGCGGGAAACGGCAGCACCCCAGAAGGCAGTGAGCTCCTGTGGCTGCGCACGCAGCTGCCTACCCCAGTCCCGGGTTCCCAGGGTGACCATCTGGTCACCTTAATCTAGGGTTGCCAACTCCTGGTGAGAAAATTCTTGGAGATTTGGGGGGGGAGGAGTCTGTGGGAGGTGGGTTTTGGGAGGAGAGGGATTTCAGTGGGCTATAATGCCATATAATTCCAGTGGGGTGCAACGCCTTCATAGCAGCCGTATAATGCCAGTGGTATGTAATGCCTTCATAGCAGCCGTATAATGCCAGTGGTATGTAATGCCTTCATAGCAGCCATTTTCTTCAGGGGAAGGAACCTGGTGTTAGGTCTTAATCCTAAAGACAGCAAACGGACTAGTAGTGTTTTCTCCTGACGTTTCGCCTGCATCTGTGACTGGCATCTTCAGAGGATCCTCTGAAGATGCCAGCCACAGATGCAGGCGAAACATCAGGAGAAAACGCTACTAGAACACGGCCATACAGCTCGGAAACCACACAACACCCCAGTGATTCCGGCCAGTGGTGGGAGTCAGCAGGTTCGCACCACTTTGGCAGAACCGGTTGTTAAAATGGTGCTTGTAAACAACCAGTTGTTAAATTATTTGAATCCCACCACCGGAACCGGTTGTTAAATTGTTTGAATCCCACCTCTGATTCTGTCTGTGAAAGCCTTCGATAATACAATAAACGGACTCTGGATTGATGATCAGCTTGCGAGGAACCCATTCTGCTGAACTTGACTTTCGCACCCCACTTTATCCAGATGCGTCTGCAACCTGCGGTTCTCCAGATGTTCATGGACTACAATTCCTGTCAGCCCCTGCCAGCATGGCTAACATCTGGAGAGCCGCAGGTTGCAGACCCCGAACAATCTCCCCTCCCGTTTTCCCAAAGAAGGTAACAAACAATGTAAGAAAGAGTTACAGTGGAGTCAGCGACAGAAAGAGATGAAGCCACCTGGCCTTCCCCTCCCTGGAACAACCGAAACAGCAGTGGCGTAGGAGGTTAAGAGCTCGTGTATCTAATCTGGAGGAACCCGGTTTGATTCCCAGCTCTGCCGCCTGAGCTGTGGAGGCTTATCTGGGGAATTCAGATTAGCCTGTGCACTCCCACACACGCCAGCTAGGTGACCTTGGGCTAGTCACAGCTCCTCGGAGCTCTCTCAGCCCCACCTACCTCACAGAGTGTTTGTTGTGAGGGGGGAAGGGCAAGGAGATTGTCAGCCCCTTTGAGTCTCCTTCAGGAGAGAAAGGGGGGATATAAATCCAAACTCCTCCTCCTCCTCCTCCTCCTCCTCCTCTTCTCCTCCTCCTCCTCCTCCTCCTCCTCCTCCCCATGGGAGCGAAAGGTGTCAGGGATCATCAGCATAATTATCTACTAAGCATGTGAAAGAGAGGCAGTAAGATCAAGGCAAGAAGTGTTACATTTACCAGACAAGTCTATATATTTAAAAGCAGTTAAATGGGTGCATCTCAGTCAATTAGATACAATCACTGTTGGAGTAACAAAGTTTTATGGCCATGGGCTGATTCTCTCAATCATGAGGTGCCACTCCTGACACCTGGGGATCAGTTGAAGTACTGGGAAGTGTTCAGGTCTCACCTGGAGCTTAGCAACCCTAGAGCCTCCAGGTATGGAGGTAATTTATAGCTGGTTTCCACAGGTTTGCTAGGTCTCCTGCTGTGGTGGGAAGTCTCTTGGTGACAACCTGCTCAGAATGGGGGGCAGGAGAAAAATAAACAAAACAGGTCACTGTAAGACAGATGGCGTGACATCACTTCCTGGTAGGGTTCCCAACTCCAACCTGGGATATTCTTTTAAATTTGGAGGCAGTGCTGATGGAAAGGGGAACTTGGGGAGGTTTTTTCCCTAGAGTTTATGCTGTCCCTCTGAATCTGCCATCTTCTCCAGGCTAACTTACTTCTGTAGTCTGGAGAACTGTTGGAATCCTGGGGGAACGCCAAACCCCACCTGGAGCCCAGTATTCAGGAAGCAAAGCCATGCCTCTCTAGGAATCACCAGAAACTCTATGGATTTACCATGAGCTCTCCCCGCTATGTCACTATACTCCCCCAACCCCTGCTGTGCCTGGCAACTCTAGCTCTCCAGACTAACAAAACCCAAAGAACCGTTTCTTCACGATACTGATGTGCCTACTCGAGGCAGAGTACATTTAACAGAACACAACCAGTATAACACAATCCACAGAGTTTTAAAAGGCCTGCCAAAATCGATGTGGCTTTAAACCAGTGGTTCTCAACCTGTGGGTCGCGACCCCTTTGGGGGTCAAACGACCCTTTCACAGGGGTCGCCTAAGACCATCGGAAAACACATATTTCTGATGGTCTTAGGAACCGAGACACAAATACATTTATGGTTGGGGGTCACCACAACATGAGGAACTGTATTAAAGGGTCATGGCATTAGGAAGGTTGAGAACCACTGCTTTAAACAGTCATTAGAAGACCTGTAACAAAGAAGTCAGATGCAACCCATCGAGGAGTGGAGAGTCCCAAAGGTTTGGGGCCACAGCAAGGGAGGGTCCCCAAATGAACCTCTGCCAGTGTGTGTTCCATCAGCGGGGTCTTCGCAGATGAACCGGAGTGTGCAAACCAATGTGTATACGATCCTTTCGGTGCACCACACCTAACCCATTTACGGCTTTGAAGGTCTGCCCCAGCACTTTATATTGGGCTCAGGAACCACTAACATTAATATTCTGGGTGCTACATTCTATCACAGTGATGGCGAACCTTTTTGAGACCAAGTGCCCAAATTGCAACCCAAACCCCACTTACTTATCGCCAACCCGGCAATTTAACCTGAATGCTAAGGCTTTTGTTTAGAAAAAAACAGTTGGCTCTCTCTTCCTCCACCCCACCCCGCTTGAGCAGGGGCCAGCCTGCTGTAGCCTCCAGCAAGTCCCGCGCGCACTGCTCTGTTCCTCTCTACATCTACATAATGTATGCTGCTTCTCCTAACCATCAGGAGGCATGACAGCCAGTGGGAAATTTTATCCAGCTGGACTTCCGGTTTTGAGGCGCGCTCGGGGTTGGCTACGTATGTTTAAGTCAAGGTTTGTCAGCATGAGGTCTAGCGACTTGATTTGTGTGTGTGCTCCACGAAATGAGGAAACGGGGGTTCTGTGCTCGGTTCCGCGCTTTTTACTAAGTCAGTTTGGAGTTGTGGGATTTATGTACCTGCGATTGCTTCCTCCCTTTTCATTGAGAAGGAAGCCGGAGCAAAGTTTGGTGTGAAGGATTTCAGCCCTTCCTTTGGGAATGTCAAAAGCTGTCTGACACACATACGCAAACCTGCGTGCTCGCACTAAGTCCCCTTAACAACCATTTCTTTCCCTGGGGGGTAATAAATTCTCCCTCCAAGGGATGCTTTTATTGGCATTCACGACAGACCTAGAGATTTAAAGCCTCCTCTTTTGTATTGACATCAATATAAGCTATTAGGGAAACAACCACTAAGTGGTGTTTAATAAAATATTTACTTCAACTCCACCAGGAGGAGAGAACCTTTTGAGGGATGGGGTGCATTTCTTTTCAACTGACTCAGTTTGGCAGGTAGCAGGATTTTGTGCTCTGACTTAAGCCAGATTCAGATTCTTTTTATGTGAGCCTGATTCAGATTCTTTTTATGTGAGCCTGAAAGATTCCTGTACGGGGTTACTCTGGCCAGGATGCAGGATAGAAGAGAAATCTGGTTCTTACCCACAGAACACCCCTCAGGATCAGGTTGAGGCCGGTCTACCTGGCTTGGCTTCCTCTTGTCACCTATGGTTAATCAAACCAGAAGCAAGGCATGAAACTGTCCTGTTTCTCCCGCACTTGATAGTCACAGGTAAACTGCCTCTGAATGTGGAAGTTCCTTTCATGGTTAAGGAGAGCTGGTTTGACCTGTAAAATTCTCAAAGACTGTGTAAAAACCAAAACAAAAAAAGTCCTGATGAACTTGACCTCTATCTATTTTCCCCATCCTGGTTCCAACCTGATCTTACCTCAGGAAACCCACTAGCTGGGAGGGAGGATTTAATTCAGCTGTTTCATTTTCAAAGCCAACCCTGCCCCCAAAGAAATGTGGGCAGGTGGGACTCACCTGATTCCCCCCTTGGCGAAATTGAAAAGAAAAACAAGAATTGGCTTTATACCCTGCTTTTCTCTACTGTAAGAAGCCTAAAAGCGACTTAAAATGGCCTTCCTCCCCACCAGGGCCAGAGGAATGGCAGGTGCGCCCTGCCACACCCCCGCACTGGTGCGCACCCACCCTGTCCCCTTGGCGCTACACTACTGCTCCCCACACAATAGACACCTTGTGAAGTAGGGCTGGGGGAGAACAACCAATATAAAACATTCAGAGGCAGGAAATAAAACATTTCCTTCGAGGAGTTCTGCATGGTTTTTAGCCCCAAACATTTTATTTCCAGCCTCAAAACATTTTATATGCATCCTGGATTTTAACCATTCTTTTTGTGAAAACATTTCCAAAACATTTTCACTTGCTGGACGTATCTCTTTAAAATTCACAGCGAAGTCAAAATAAAATGGAAGAATCCCAAAAGGGTGGCCAGGGAGCATTTCCAGGGGGCGAGTGTGAACAAACTGGGTGGAGTGGGGGAGGTACCAAAAATGTTTTGCAAACATTTAACAAACGTTTTCAGTAACTTGTGTGGGAATGCCCTGGGGCTGCCCCAAGGTCACCTAGCAGGCTTCATGTGGACGAGCGAGGAAACAAACCTGGTTCTCCAGATTAGAGGCTGCAGCTCATGTGGAGGAGCAGGGAATCAAACCTGAATCTCCAGATTAACTTCTTCCACTCTTAATCACTATGACATGCTGGCACTCAAAAAAAATAAGTGGGTTTCCAAAGGGGTGGGAGTTTTCTGGACTTTGCAGACCGTTTTAACTGTGATTCCACTGATTGGTTTCTTGGCAGGTGTTGGTGTGGAAGGCATTTAATAGGAAAGAGAATCCGGCCCATTCATTACCTGTGGAAGAAAAGGGAGAGGCCCCTTGACTGGCTGAGCCCTCGTACTCCCAAGGGACTAGCAGATTAATCAGGCTAATAAGAGCGTAATTTATCCTGTGCCCTGGCAGAAGGAAGAGGGAGCAGCCGCTCATGAAATATTCAGGCCTCTGCCCTCATAACAATAAACTGAGCAAAAGTAATTAAAACATAATAACAGAGGGGGGAACAAGGGAGTGAGGTGAAGGGGCACCGGCCGGGTGGGCGGTGTGGCACAGGCCTGATTGAGTTTTCTCCATTGGCAGCTGCCGTGGATGCATGGGTGAGTGGGTGGTAAGGTGCCCCAGGTTAACTGCCTTGGAAACTTTCATTCCGTTGCAACCGATTTATAGCGTCCCTGGCAATGGGTTTTCAAGGCAAGCAGGAAGCAGAGGTGGTTTGCTGTTGCCTTCCTCTGCAGTCTTCCTTGGAGGAAGGGAAAGGAGCTCGTAAGCCACCTTGAGTATTCTTACAGGAGAGAAAGGTGGGGTATAAATCCAAACTACTACTCCTTCTCCTCCTTCCTTCCTTCCTTCCAGCAGTGGCGTAGGAGGTTAAGAGCTCGTGTATCTAATCTGGAGGAACCGGGTTTGATTCCCAGCTCTGCTGCCTGAGCTGTGGAGGCTTATCTGGGGAATTCAGATTAGCCTGTGCACTCCCACACATGCCAGCTGGGTGACCTTGGGCTAGTCACAGTTCTTCTGAGCTCTCTCAGCCCCACCTACCTCACAGGGTTGTTGTGGGGGGAAATGGAAAGGAGATTGGAAGCATCTTTGAGTCTCCTTCAGGAGAGAAAAGGGGGATATAAATCCAAACTCCTCCTCCTCCTCCTCCTCCTCCTCCTCCTCCTCCTCCTCTTCTTCTTCTTCTTCTTCTTCTTCTTCTTATTCTTCTTCTTCTTCTTCTTCCTTCCTTCCTTCCTTCCTTCCTAACACTGACCTACCTTTCGTTTCCAAGATCTGACAAGATCGGGCCACACTCCACGGCCTCCCCGCCACCCACCCACCCCCAGGCCAGATTAAGAAAGGTTAAAATCCCGGATCATCCGCAAATATTGGCAGAAAGGTAGCCTTGGCCAGGAGGAGGGGCGACTGCACATAAAGGATTATAAGCAAGAAGATGCAAGTAGCCAGGCTGGTCCAGATCCAAACCCAGGAATAATATCCACATAATGCCTCAAATTCAGACCAACCAAAACGACTCAGAGTGTCAGTTTTTTTTTAAAAAAATTTGCAGCATTCAACCTGATGAAGAGTTCTGGGGAACACGCTTGCACCCTGTTTTCTGTCATTCTGGTTCAAATAAGGATCTTATGGGGGGGGGGGTAAGGGGTTAGGAAAGAGGCAGAACACCTTTCCTGCATGGTGTGGTGGCTAAGAGCAAATGGGCTCCAGTCAGGAGAACTGGGTTTGATTCCCCTCTCTTCTACCTGAACGGCAGACTCCTATCAGGGGGAACTGGATTTGTTTCCCCACTTCTGTTATGTGAAGACTGCTGGGTGACCTTTGGCTAGTCACAGTTCTGCTGTACTTTTTCAGCCCCCACCTTCCTTAAAATGTGTCTGTTGCGGGGAGAGAAAGGGAAAAGGAGCTTGTAAGCCCCTTTGAGTCTCCTTACAGGAGAGAAAGGCAGGGTATAAATCCAAACTCTTCTTCTTCTACAAAGAGGAGTTGTGAGCAGGCCCTTTTGTCATGGGGCGTAGAATAGAGAGAGACGGTTTTTTCACCCTCTCCCCTAAGATTTGAATCAGGGGCCTCCCAGTGCAATTGACAGGCGAGAAATTCAGCAGAAGGACCTTAATGATTACAGATGCCCGCCATTGTCTCCAGAGCAGAGGTCTGCAACCTGCGGCTCTCCAGATGTTCATGGACTACAAAGCCCCCAGCCCCTGCCAGCCTGGCCAATTGGCCAAGCTCGCAGGGGCTGATGAGAATTGTAGTCCATGAATATCTGGAGAGCCGCAGGTTGCAGACCTCTGCTCCAGAGGAACAGGTCTTGGTCATCTGGAGAACAACAGAAATAGTAGGAGATTTCCAAGGGCAACCGGGAGATTGGCAACCCTATTCATGATTAACTTGCCATATTCTCTGCCACCTGTCACAAAGTGCAGCCCCCCCTCCCCGATTTTGAGGTTATGGTGGTTCTAGTTTTTTTAATTGGACTTGTCTTCATTTTCTTCATTAAAAATAAACAAAACATATTAAAGATCAGGTGGGACTAATGTAAGTTTGGATGGCTTATTTTAGTTAGGTAGATAATCACCTGAGACGCAAGGTGATATTTAAATACCCCACAGGATGCAATGTTCACTTCTGGTTTCAGCAAATGCAAAAATAAACAAGAATAAGCCCAGGAGTTAGCACTCGCCCAGTTTTCTC
The DNA here is from genome assembly GCF_021028975.2 of Sphaerodactylus townsendi. Taxonomy (NCBI): domain Eukaryota; kingdom Metazoa; phylum Chordata; class Lepidosauria; order Squamata; family Sphaerodactylidae; genus Sphaerodactylus; species Sphaerodactylus townsendi. The sequence goes on from NC_059429.1 coordinate 21,750,121, forward strand.
AGTGCCCAAAGACACTTTGCATGCCTCTTTGCATGCCTTGAGAGCCAGCGTGGTGTAGTGGTTAAGAGCAGGTGGATTCTAATCTGGAGAACCGGGTTTGACTCCCCACTCCTCCACCTGAGTGGCAGAGGCTGATCTGGTGAACCAGATGTGTTTCCGCACTCCTGCTGGGTGACCTTGGGTTAGTCACAATTCATTCAGAACTCTCTCAGCCCCACCTACCTCACAAGATGTCTGTTGTGGGGAGAGGAAGGGAAAGGAGCTTGTAAGCCACCTCGAGTCTTCTTACAGGAGAGAAAGGTGGGGCATAATTCCAAACTCTTATTCTTCTGGTCCCAGCATTGTTCCCAACAGTACCGAAAGGTGGGTCAGGACAGTTATCTCCCTCTGAGAGACGAGAGGCTGCAACTGTGAAAGACTGACTTGGCCAGGCCCACCTGGTGAGCTCATGAACTAGGCAAGATTTGAACGGGGCATCTCCTGGTGTACAGATTATTGTCTGGGAACCTCCACAATGCAAAGGGGTTGCTGCACCAGGTGAAGAGGGAAATGAAGACAAGGTACACAAAGGCCTAATTATTCGTCCAGCATCCTGGGGCCAGTTAAAAGCCCATTAGTCTTCTTTTGTTGTTTATTCTTAAAGGTTGTGGGAATTTCCTTGTTCTCGGGGTTTCTCTTTTGTCAGCGGCTCCTGGCATTCCAGGGGGTTCCAATTCCACCAGACTGCAGCAGCGTAGAACCTCTCAGGCGGCTTCTAGCCACTCTTATCACTAGACTGCAGCCTTTCCATCCCCTCCCCGGACAAAGTTATGTTTAAAATAATCCGGCGATTGTTTGTTCCATGCAAGAAAAGTTGGCACGGCGGGGAAACAAAAGGTGCCCACTGGGCCAAGGGTGACGCCATTGCTTTTCCGTGGAAATAAAATGAGATGGGAAGCTGGCAGCTGGGTGAGAAAGGCTCTCCCTTGCCAGCATTGTTTGAACAATCTCTGACCCCGAGTGCTTCTCTCCAGATTTCGAATTCTCTGGGCTTGTTTCCGAAGGGGAGCCAAGAAATTTGGAATCTTCATTGTCCCATTTTAAAAAAAACCACAGTAAAATGTATCCTGCGTGTCTGAAAGTCCCAGTGGGGGTAACCGTATTAGTACACTGCAGCAAAACAAATCAGGAATTCAGCAGAAATCAAATGGTGGGATTCACTGCCAGCCCATGCAGTGACAAACTCAAGCACAGAGGGCTTCGAAACGGGGCTGGCTGGAATCAGGAGGGGAGGTCCTTCAATAGCTATGAGATTATAGAGACTGAAATGAACCTCCATGTTCAGCAGCAAAATACCCTCTAAACCAGAGGTGGGATCCAGCAGGTTCTCACAGGTTCCCGAGAGTAGGTTACTAATTATTTGTGTGTGCTGAGAGGGGGTTACTAATTGGTGATTTTGCCACGCGATTTTTGCCTTAGTTACGCCCCTCCTCTCAGCAGTAGCGCACAGAACTTGAAGCAGTCTAGCAGGAGGTGCACTGGCGTGCGTGGCAGCCTGTGCCTGCGTGCATTTGTTTCCCACCCAAGGACCGGCACAGCGGCTGTATCCTTGCCACAGCCCCGCCCAGCAATGCCTCACCCCCGGAATGCCCGGCCACGTCCCCGTTGTGCCCCGTCCAGCCCCATTGGCGCTACGCCACAGTTTGAATCCCACCACCATGGGAACCTGTTACTGAAATTTTTGGATCCCACCACTGCTCTAAACCCCAGTGCTAAGACTGACAACTCTGGGTTGAGATTTTGAGACCTGGAGATTTGGGGGGGTGGGGCCTGAGTAGGGTGTGGTTTGGTAAAGGGGAGGGGTCTCAGCAGGCAGCCATTTTCTCCAGGGGGACTGACCCTTGTTATCTAGAGATCAATTGTAATGGTGGAAGCAGAGGTGTAGCTAGGGAAAATGGAGCCCGGTGCAGAATCTGAGCTTTGTGCCCCCCCTATGGGCGGCTGTTGTGATGCTGGAATCCACCCCCAAACAGCATCACTTTCAATGGTGTTTAAGCTAGCAGGCCCAGATTCTCCTTTTAAATCCACCTTAAAGGGAGAATCTGGGGTCCCCAGTTAAAACAACATTGAAAGTGATGCTGTTTTGGGGTGGGGATTCTCCCCCACCCTGAAACAGCATCACTTTCAATGTTTAAACTGGGGACCTCAGATTCTCCCTTTAACTCCGTGCTGAAGGAGGTGGAATTAAAAGGAGAATCTGGGAAAATTTGGGGGTGCCTGCTGTCAGGGGTGCAATTGTTAAGCTAGCAGCACCAAACTTTCAGGGTATCTTTAGGAGACTCTCCTGATGATACCACCCAGGTTTGGTGAAGTTTGGTTCATGGGGTCGAAAGTTGTGGACCCTCGAAGGTGTAACCCCCATCTCCTATTAGCTCCCATTGGAAACAGTGGGGGATGGGGCACCCCCTTTGGGAGTTCATAACTTTGGACTCCCTGAACCAAACCTCATCTAACTTGGGTGTTATCATCAGGAGAGTCTCCCAAAAACCTCAGAAATTTTGGTGCTGCTAGCCTAAAAACTGCGCCCCCTGCAGGCCAAAAATGAAAAACACTAAAAATACCAAAAAAAACCCACAAACGAACTTGCAATCTTTGTGCCCCTCACAAAGGGTGCCCGGTGCAATGTGCACCCCCCAGCCTCCTGGTAGCTTCACCTCTGGGTAGGAGATCTCCAGGCTCCACCTGGTGGTTGGCAACCCTCACTAGGAGGCAGCATCTGTGGAAAACTTTGGCCTCTATACTCTGCTGGCCCTGCAGTTGAATGTCAGGCAACGTATGAAACAATTGCTGGAATGAATGGACCACTATGATCTAGAAGGGGTTTTTTATGCTCTATGCAGGGGTCACTGGAATGTACCTCCATAAAAATCCACCCACACGTATGAAACTGCAGAGGCTTCCACAAGCAGGGCACTTCACGATACTCCCTTTAGATGCTGCTGCCTTTGCCTGGGAGCCAGCGTGGTGTAGTGGTTAAGAGCAGGTGGATTCTAATCTGGAGAACCGGGTTTGACTCCCCACTTCTCCACCTAATTGGCAGAGGCTTATCTGGTGAACCAGATGTGTTTCCGCGCTCCTACATTCCTGCTGGGTGACCTTGGGCTAGTCACAGTTCTTTGGAACTCTCTCATCTCCACCCACATCACAGAGTCAGTGTTGTGGGGAGAGGAAGGGAAAGGCGCTTGTAAGCCACCTTGAGTCTCCTTACAAAAGAGAAAGATGGGGTATAAATCCACCTTTCTCCTTCTCCTCCTCCTCTTCTTCTGTTGTTCTGGTCCTCCTCTCTTTTCATCTCTAGCCCGCAGTTGGAGTTTGGATGAAGATTCCATTGCAGCAAGAGCTGCCTTCATTTTGCTTCCCTGTTTGCTGTCGTGATAGATGACCTTTCTTTCCAAAGCCACAAACAGATTCCAGCTCAGAACAGTGACATAGAATCTAGGAGACCACACCACACCACACGGGAAAGAAAGGAGGGGGAAATGTTGTGCAATACCCATGCGCTGCATAAAGGGATGGAAGCACGGGTGCTGCTTAGAGCATAACCATTTTACGTGGCCTTAAGTAAATTCCTCACCACCTTAACATTCACGAGAACGTAGGATGAAGCCCCCCAGGAAACTGATTTGGATTCCCTGATCTCCTTCACTGGGTCTCTCTGAATATGTACATGAAGAGAGCTGAGTTTTGGTGGAGTTGAGCAGATCAGACCCGTATCAGTTGTGAATAATTTATATTTCTGCAAAGCACAATGCCTCCCTGGTAGGTCTCTACAACCTGAAATTCTCCTCCTCCAAATTTCTCTCTGAATTCTGGGGAGCTGAGTTTCCTGGTCTTTGTTTCCACAGTGGAACAAATGCTCTGTTCGGTTGGTTGTATCTCCCAGTTTTGTACAGAGGGCCCCAAGTGTGTGGTTTGCCTCTGCTCTGCACTGCTGTAAGGGATATTTGCCTCTGCTCTGCACTGCTGTAAGGGATCTTCCAGGTGCACCAGGATCCTTGCTCTAGGAAAGCTGCAAAGCTGGCAGATTGAATTTGCCAGATCCAACCAACAGTGTAGGAAGTCTTTTTCCAGGGTTCTCAGAATTATACATAAAATGCTAATTATGCACATGGGTAAAGCCTAGGGTGAAGGGAGAATCTTGGCATGGCTGTAAATAGGGTTAGATCTTCATTTTAGCCCATGTGGGCCCCTTAAGGAGCAGCAGTGGCGTAGGAGGTTAAGAGTTCGTCTATCTAATCTGGAGGAACCGGGTTTGATTCCCAGCTCTGCTGCCTGAGCTGTGGAGGCTTATCTGGGGAATTCAGATTAGCCTGTACACTCCCACACATGCCAGCTGGGTGACCTTGGGTTAGTCACAGCTTCTCGGAGCTCTCTCAGCCCCACAGGGTGTTTGTTGTGAGGGGGGAAGGTCAAGGAGATTGCAAGCCCCTTTGAGTCTCCTACAGGAGAGAAAAGGGGGATATAAATCCAAACTCTTCTTCTTCTTCTTAATAGGGTTAGATCTCCGTTTCGTCCCATTCACGGAGGCAGCAAGATTTTCCCCCCCGCAATGTTTTATTTGCCCATCATCAGTGGTGAGAAAGGGAAAGGATTCTTTATTCAGCAAGGACCTTTCTTTCTGTGGTCTGCTGAAACTCATTCATGCATCAGTCAAACACCTCACAGACACACACAAAAAAAACCCTTAATGCGATTTTGCCTATAATTACCTTGAGGTTTATAAAAGGCTACAAAAGAAATAATGTGTCTGGGTGGCAGGGAAAGAGTGTCGCATGAAGCCACAAGGTGACCTTTGGGAAGCCATTTTCTGTCAACTCTGTCCCCCTCCCATTTGCAGAACAGGGATTATAATGATGAGCTACCTTGCAAGCGGATTTCAACGAGAAAATGGGTTAGATCTTGTAGATCCATTCCACTAGTGGTCACGTTGTCTGTCACACGGAGCTTCCCCGTGGTGAAACAGACTCTTTGCATGAAAGGAAAGTACTATTGCTAACAATCCACATCTGTGGCATCCAACCTGGGAAGCACTTTTGAACACTCACAGTATATAAAGTGCTAATTTTTATTAACTAGAAGAAGAGGAGGAGGAGGAGTTTTGGTTTATACTCCACCTTTCTCCCCTGCAAGGAGACTCAATGCAGCTTACAAACTTTTCCCTTCCTCTCCCCACAACAGACACCTTGTGGGATCGGTGGGGCTGAGAAGTTTCAAAGAACTGTGACTAGCCCAAGGTCACCCAGCAGGCTTCATGTGGAGGAGTGGGGAAACAAATCCAGTTCACCAGATAAGAGTCCTCTGCTCGTGTGGCGGAGTGGGGAACCAAACCTGGTTCTTCAGATTAGAGTCCACTGCTCTTAACCACTACACCACTTTAGGGTGATGTGGGGACACATTTTTACATGTACTTATCTATTTCAACACCCACAGCTGGCTTACATCATCCTCACTTTTATCCTCACAACAACCTTGTAAGGTAGGTTAGGCTGAGAGTGTGTGACTGGCCCATGGCCTACCGAGCAAGCATCCATGGCAGAGTGGAGATAAGAACCTAGTTCTCCAATTGGCCATGCTGGCAGGGACTGAGGGGAATTGTAGTCCATGAACATCTGGAGCAGCATAGGTTGGCCACCCCTGTCTGAACATTCTAACCCCGTGGTGGCGAACCTTTGGCACTCCAATTGGCCATGCTGGCAGGGGCTGATGGGAATTGTAGTCCATAATATCTGTAGTGCCAAAGGTTCGCCACCACTGGACAGCATGCTGGCTCGCACCATGCTATCACCCTGTCATAAGTTTTTTAGTAATTTGGGTAAATGGAGCCTATATTATATATATTAATATTTTGCATTCTGTTTAGGTGCTCTATTTGTTATATTTTGTTGTCATGTTGTACACTGCCCAGAGCCCTCCGGGGGAGGGTGGTATATAAACTTAATTAACAATAAGAACAATCAGAACAATCAGAACAATAAGGAGGAGGAGGAGGAGGAGGAGGAGGCGGCGGCGGCGGCAGCGGTGGTGGTGGTGGCGGCAGCGGCAGTGGCGATGGCGGCGGCAGCGGCCAAGCCTAGTATGGCTGCTGGCTTTGGGTTGGGAAATACCTGGAGATTTTGGGGAGGGTGGGGTTTGGGGAAGGGAGGCCTCTCAGCAGGGTATAATGCCATACAGTTCACTCTCCAAAGCCGCAACAGTTATCCCTTCCACATCACTGGGGTTAGGGATGCGGTGCCCCCCTGATCTGGAAATCCATGGGACAAATTAGGCTCTCCCTTTGTACCAGAAAATAAGTCTGATTTGTTTTTCTTATCATTAAAATTTTAAAAAGAAATGTTGCATATTTATGGTATTAAAAGATAAAATGTGTTGATAATATGCAATACTCTGCACGTATGCATTCCTGAGTTTCTAAACTTTTCTGTGTTGTCTCCCGGCCTTTGGGTGTCATCTGCAGCTTCCGCAAAACTGCCCCCCAAATTCCCGTTTAATTTCTTACGCCAACCTGTGATATGTCAAAACTGCAATGGGGAAAGTCGCAATGTGGAAGGGATAACTGTATTTCCTTCAGGGGAAATGATTTCCGTGAGCTGCAGTGGCGTAGTGGTTAAGAGCCGGTGCACTGTAATCTGGAGAACCGGGTTTGATTCCCTGCTCTGCCACTTGAGCTGGGGAGGCTTATCTGGGGAACTAGATTAGTTTGTGCACTCCAATATTCGCCAGCTGGGTGACCTTGGGCTAGTCACAGCTCTTCCGAGCTCTCTCAGCCCCACCCACCTCACAGGATGTTTGTTGTGGGGGGGGAGGGAGAGAAAGGAGTTTGTCAGCCCCTTTGAGTCTCCTTACAGGAGAGAAATGGGGGGGGGGGAGTATAAATCCAAACTCTTCTTCTTCTTAATCTCTGGTAATTCTGGGATATCCCCAGGCCCCACCTGGAAGTTGGCGACCCCAGTGCCCAGGTCTGTTGTCTTTCCTATTTCCCCCCACCCTATTCTGCTGCCTTCTTTGCTCACACATATACAAGCGCACACTCACACAAGCCTGCCTTTTGAAGGGGACTCGCCTGTTTTAAAATGATTCTTTCATGAGACCCCAGAGTCCTTCCTTTCATAGCACAGGTTTGACCTCTTCTGAAATATTTTTCCGTAATGCATTCTGGCAGAAATTTATTAAAAACTCAAAGACTTCCTAGCAAACGCAACAGATTGAAAATGAACGCTGGAGAATACGTTTGGCACATGACAGAGCCGTGAACTTTGAAACTCCGCAGCTCTGTGAAGACTGTGGGAGTGAAGCCTCTGCTATAAGGAGGTGGAAGTGAAGATTTCCTTATCACAATGTATTCCCCCACTTCCCCCCACCCCAAAAAAAAACCCCAGAGAAAAGGGTAGTATATTATCGTGGCTTTCCGTTATTTCCCATGATAAGTTGGTATTGCTTAAAAAAGAACTTTCATCACAAGGATACCTTCACGAAGGAGCCCCTAAAAATCACCAAAGAGTGAAGAATTCCAGGATTTACAGAACTCTTCTCTGGTTCGGTGTTGAACTGAGGAGGAGTTCTGAGAGGTTTGGGACGCAGCACACTATGTTGTCACTTTTAGTGGCTCCTGACTGCAAGGTTATTACCACCGTTTAAATTGTTTCAAAGGTCAGCAATGCTGTTGGCTATCTACAAAGTTGCCTTCTCCCAAAAATATTGGCAGCCAAAGGGATGGCGTTGGATCTCTGAGGCAGCGGTGTGAGCAGAATCCATTCGCAGCCTCACTTCCTCCTTCTGTAAAATGGGAACGACAAGAGACTGACATTGCTCAGAGTCAGGACAAACAAAAGGAAGTACTTCTTTGCGGAATTCACTGCCCAAGAATGTGGCCACCAGTTTAGTTGACTTCACAAGAGGATAATTTATATTTTAATCTAAAGATAAGTTTATTATTTTAATTTGAATGTTTTAACGGTATGTACTTTTGGATGTCATAGCCAATGGCCCAAACAATAAATACTACTTCACTATTGACAAGAGGATAAGACTAATTCATGGAACAGGCAAGGTGCCTCAATAGCTATTGGCCACAAAGACTAAATGGAACCTCCAAGACCAGAGACAGTCTATCTTGGAATGCCAATTGCTGGAGGGGGGCAACCAGGCTTTGACTTCCATGCCCTGCATGTCAGCTTTCTGGGGCTGTCTGAAACATGATGCCAGACTGGCTGGACCATTGGTTGATGCAGCACAGCTTTTCTTAGATTAATGAGCTATATCTGTGACTGTCCTTGAAGGTAACTTGGATTTGTGAAAAAAGGAAGCAGTTTAGTTTTGCAGTAAGAATGGAGATTAAGCCCATGTAAGGTTGCTAACAGCCTGGAGGAAAATGTCCTGTTCTTTTAATAAAAGGTTTAATAGAATGTTATTTACCTCCATGCATGAGAAGTTTCAACAGCCCATTTCTGCACTTTGAACCGATATTCAGCAGGGTGTTTGTTTTCTTCAGATCTGTGGGCAATCTTAGCCGTGATGTTGCAGCAGCCGTGCTGGATGCTGATCTGTTTTTGGGTTCAATTCAAGATGTTCTTTTTGTGTGCAAAAGTCTTTTACGACCTGGAACCACATCCTTGAAAGATCGCTTGCTTCTCATATAGATCTGCTTGCCATCTTTGTTCAACCCAAAGATTGCTGAGAGATTGCCGGGAGCAGCAGTGGCGTAGGAGGTTAAGAGCTTGTGTATCTAATCTGGAGGAACCGGGTTTGATTCCCCGCTCTGCCGCCTGAGCTGTGGAGGCTTATCTGGGGAATTCAGATTAGCCTGTACACTCCCACACATGCCAGCTGGGTGACCTTGGGCTAGTCACAGCTTCTCGGAGCTCTCTCAGCCCCACCTACCTCACAGGGTGTTTGTTGTGAGGGGGGAAAGGCAAGGAGATTGTAAGCCCCTTTGAGTCTCCTGCAGGAGAGAAAGGGGGGATATAAATCCAAACTTTTCTTCTTCTTCTTCTTCTTCTTTGAAGATAACAGTGGTTTTTTGCTGATGGCCCCTGAGTTACAGAAGGCTGTGCCAGAAGAGCTGGATAAAATAGTTTTATTTTAATGGGCATTTTACTGATTGCTGTTGACAATTGTGGCTTCTGCCGAGGGGTTTTCGATAAGCCTTGGTCCACTGTTGATTTTGGGCTGACAAATAAGCGCTTCTTGACTGGGCCAAAATGTTATGAATCATTTCTATTGTTGCCGCGTTTCTATGCATTTTGTTTGTATTGTTTTATTGGAGGTTTTTTTTATATTGTATTTTTGTTGTTGTATTGATTTATTGGAAGTTACATGGAGTACAGTTAGAAAGCAAGAAATAGTCAAATCAGTTGTGCCTGAAGGGGATTTATAAAGAAACAGAATGGGTCCATTTGTGGCTATTAGTCGTGGTAGATAAATAGAGCTTCCATATTCAGAGAGAGATGGCCTAACGTTGTGTGCCATACACTGTGGAATAGTCAACAAGGGAAGGGCTATTGCCGTTGCGCTCCACTGGTTGGATGCAAAACTAGCTGGATTATTGGTCTCACCCATCAAGGCTCTGCTGTATATTTTGAAGCCAACCAAACAAACCGCTGGAGTAGGAGAGCTCTACCAAGAGCAGCTGCTGATCAAGATAGCTTAATGCTCCATGTTGAGAAGCAGTCTATCTTGGTGTAAATATATTATTGCTGGCTGTAAGCTGTGCTGGCTGGGAAAAGATGGTCAGTCACAGCTGCCTTTCAGCTTCAGACCAGGACGTCTGACTAGCTACTGTTAGAAACATTGTGCTTGGTCAGGTGAACTTTGGTCCAATCCAGCTTCTGCTCTTTTAAGAAGAGAGCTTGACAAATACCTGGTGGAGAGAAGGTCTATCAAACACTACTGGCTATGATAGCTTCCTAGATTTCATTTTTCAATCTCTTCGTGAACAATCTAGTATATCTGTATATAGAATTCATTTTTTTTCAAGAGTCATTTCATTTCTATATGGTGCTTTTCGTGGTGAAAGCCAACCTGGTGTTGTTGTTTTCACAATGTTTAGATTTGAATTTATTCCATACTCTTAATATGGCATGTCTGATAGCTAAGGAGATCCTCCACATTCAGGGGCAGTATATCTCCAAATATTGATTTTTAGGGAAGCATATGGCTGGCCACTGTGAGACAGTAGGATGTAGAGTGAGTGAGATCCCACTGCACCCTCCCAGTACAGTGAGTCATATCTTTCTAATAGTGCTGTAACTGATTGTGGCCAATTAATTATAAGCACTGCTGCCATTGCACCAGTTCTATGTTTTATCAGAGCTTGGAAACTAAGTAGGGTTGGTACTTGGATGGAAGACCACCGAGGAACACTCTGCAGAGGAAGACAATGGCAAACCACCTCTGCTCATCTCTTGCCTTGAAAACCCCATGAGGCAGAAATGTCAGCAGTGTGATACAGCAGCCAAGAAAGCCAATGCAATTCTGGAATGCATCAATGAGAGTATACTGTCTAGACTGAGGGAAGTAATTGTACCACGCTACTCTGCATGGGTCAGACCTCACCTGGAATACTGTGTTCAGTTCTGAGCACTGCAATTGAAGAAGGATATTGACAAGCTGGAATGGGTCCAGAGGAGGGCAACCAAAATGGTTAAAGGTCTGGAATCCATGCCCTGCAAAGAGAGACTTAGGGAGCTGGGGATGTTTAGTCTAGAGAAGCGAAGGTTAAGGGGGGACATGATAGCTATGTTTAAATATTTGAAGCGATGCCATTTTGAAGAGGGAGCAAGCTTGTTTTCTACTGCCTCAGTGACAAGGACACGGAGTGTTGGATTCAAGGTGAAGGGAAAGAGATTCCACCTGAACATTAGGAAGAACTTTCTGACTGTCAAGGCTGTTTGACAGTGGAATTCACTGCCTCGGAGAGTGGTGGAGTCTCCTTTTTAAACAGAGGCTTGATGAACATATGTCAGGAGTTCTTTGGTTGTGTGTTCCTGCATGGCAAGGGGCTGGACTTGATGGCCCTTGTGGTCTCTTCCAATTCTATGATTCTGTGTGCTGGGTCGCCATGAGTCAGCACCTGCTACCCTTTATAATGCTGTAATGGTTGGGTCTATTGTGCTACTCAATTGGGAACATGATGATTGTAGCCTCCTATGGAGCAAGGGCTTGCCTCTTCTGTTTTGCCCACGTAGAACCACATCCCTTTACAGAAAATGAATGGAAGATCAGGAGAGCTGGTTTGGTCATGTCACAAGATGTGGGGGTGTGCCAGTCTGCCCACAATATGACACACAATCCTAACAGCATGCCCCCTCCGCAAACTCAGCAGCAGTTTCCATTGCCAGATGATGATGTGAGCTGCACATCTGTTTCCTGGCAGAGTCAAATTTCCTGAGCAGTTGGCAGAGGGAACAGGGATGATTTCCCCACTCTGCCAATGCCTTTCAAGCATTCTGCACCCAGAACAGTGTGTGTGTGTGTGGGGGGGGGGGATGTTGGAGAGCAGTGAAGCAAAATGTCTGTGCTTCTTTTTGTATTCTCACAAATGGCCAAAATGTTTTATCACTGGTTGATGTTGCCCACATCCGGAAACATTGGTAATTCAATACCAGATTTCAGTGTGAGCCCATTTCAATGGCGAAAGACTCATGGTTTGTTCAAATAGGCATCATTAGGACACACGAGATGTAAGGGGATCCAGCGTGGTATAGTGGTTAACAGCAGGTGCACTCTAATCTGGGGAACCAGGTTTGATTCCCCACTCTGCCACTTGAGCTGTGGAGGCTGATCTGGTGAACTAGATTAGTCTGTGCACTCCAGCACATGCCAGCTGGATGACCTTGGGCTAATCAGCTCTCTCAGCTCCAACTACCTCACGGGGGGGGGGGGGGGGGGAGATTGTAAGCCCCTTTGAAAAGGGGGATATAAATCCAAACTCCTCCTCCTCCTCCTCCTCCTCCTCTTCTTCTTCTTCTTCTTCTTCTTCTTCCCATTTCTTTTTTTAATAAATAATTTTATTGTTTTTTTACAACTATAACGAAAAAGACAGAGGTGACCCAGCCGCCCTATTCTACTTATACGACAAAGCCTTATACTACATAGTATAGGCTACATAGACCACATATAATTAATTGACTTCCCACCCCGCCCCTGTTGTCAATCTTATCCATAATATTATTTCATTCTTTATTTAACCTCAATCCTGAGATAGGATCTTCTTTTCTCCTAGACCTTTTCTAATATATCACCTTGCAATTTGAGGCAATTTGGAACAAAAGAAAAAAAATCTTATCCTCCTAATTTCCCATAGTCAAAGATTTTTAACATGAGTGTCCCTTTCTCTCTCTTATCCCCCTTCTCTTAACCTTATATCTAAATTTACAATCCCAACTTTATTTATTGTTAATCTCTAATAAACCCCTTCCCCTTTTGTTAAATCATGAATTGATCTAGTAGAACATTTTAATGTAAAGTCTTTGTTAATCTTCTTGAAGATTTCTTTGGTGCTCGTTGAAGGAATTCTGTGTTGTTGTCCCTCGTAAGTGAGGAAAACTCCTTCCCATCTAAGCCATGAAAATCTTATCTAATTGTTTCTTAAAATGTCCATCAAAATGCATAATCTTTCCTTTTCTATAAGACTTTTAAAAGAATCTCCCTCGTCACAATAATGTCCCTGTTCTCTATCTTGATTTCCTGTGTATTTCCATGATCTGATCTGCCATTTCTTTATAATAAAAGGGTTTCCCATTTTCAGGTTAAAAATATCTACAAGGTGTATTTCCAGATGAGTTTATTTTAATAATATCATTTTGTATTTATAACTCCTAAGGAAGGCCAAATTGGCTGAAACATGTATGGTCCTATACTAGTGATTTACCACGACTGTATCATCAGCAGGTTCTGACGTCTTGGCAACAGTTTATATTCATTTTTATACCATTTATAACAGTTTTTAATATCTAGCCTGTATTCCATGCCCTGCATTTTTAACAAACTGTTGTGTGGACACCATATAATACATATAATTATTTTGTTATAGGTTTTATTATAGGTTATAGAGAGCCAGCATGGTGTAATAGTTAAGAGCAGTTGCTCTCTAATCTGGGGAACAGGGTTTGATTCTCCGCTCTGCCACTTGAGCTGTGGAGGCTTATCTGGGGAACTAGATTAGCTTGGGCACACCAGCTGAGTGACCTTGGGCTAGTCACAGTTCTTCAGAGCTCTCTCAGCCCCACACACCTCACAAGGTGTTTGTTGTGAGGGGGGGAGGGAGATTGTAAGCCTCTTTGCGTCTCCTTACAGGAGAGAATGGGGGGATGTTAATCCAAACTCTTCTTCTTCTTCTGAGATCTGATTGGATCAGGCTTACTTGCGCCCTCCAGGTCAGGGCAGATAGAGCCAGTGTAGTGTAGTGGTTAAGATGTTAATCTGGAGTTTGATTTCCCACTCCTACACATGAAGCCTCCTGGGTGACCTTGGGCTAGTCACAGTTTTCTCAGAACTCTCTCAGCCCAACCTACCTCACAAGGTGTCTGTTGAGGGAACAAGAAGGGAAGGAGTTTGTAATCCACTTTGAGACTCCTTACAGTTGAGAAAAGTGGGTTATAAATGCAAACACTTCTCCCTCTTTCGCTTCTCTCCTTGTAAATTTCCACAAGTTTTTCCTTAGACTGTGAAAAATAATGCATTCAAAAGAATTTTTTGTAACTCTACCATTCCTGCCACCTCAGTTTACATCCCCCCCAGTCATGAACTGTCCCAAACTTCATTAGATCAATTAATGTGGAATAAAGAATAATTCAGTTGACACAAGATGAATGAATGAATATAGAGTGTGTTAAAAGCTGGCTGAATAACCATCTTCAGCTTTTGCATAAAGCTTTGTTTAAAGTATTTTGCCTGCAATCTCTCGTCATAATCCTCACAAGTGTCCTGTAAAGTATATGGTCTCCATACCGCACAGATAATTCATCTAATAAGTTTATGGCAGAGGTGAGACATAAACTGGAGGAAAGCACTCTCATATCTCATTCTCTTTGCCCCTTTTTCATGCTGACATAAAGCGAATCAAGCCAGGATAAATTAACCAACCCAGGCTGCAAAATAAATGAACCAACACAGAAGAAATGGATGTGGGGAGATGCAGAAATTAATCCTGGAGAGACCGAATCCATCAAGTCTAAATGCAGCCCACAGTCACGAATAAATTAATGCACTTGGAATCAAGGGATGTAGCATAAAGAAATGGGTCCAAAAAACGAATCAGGACAGAGTAAAACAACTAGTCCAATTTACAAGAGGAGGGGGGAGAAATAAAAGAATGCAAAATGACTGAATGCAAACAAACATATAAGAATGAGCATCTGGGTTAGCCTATTGTAGCAAAAATGAGAAGGGATCTTGTGGCACCCGAAAGACTGTTGGAATAAAAATTCTTTAAGGATTCCTGTTATAAAAACGCGGAAATTGACTCAAACGCCTCAACGAATCCCTCCAGCAAAAAAACGCATCCCACAATCAAGAATAAATTGACGGGCCCAAACTGAAAGAACACAAAAATAAATTAATGAGTGCAGAATAATTCCACGGATCCAGCATAATTTGAGGACACCAGAATAAACGAGTGCAGGCTAAGGACAGGATGGATGCATCCGGAATAATGATCGTGTATTATGAAGTGTCGGAAGGACAGTCTTTCCACTCCGCCACCCCCCAAGAGCACTTTCTCCGGATCGCAAGGGGTGTGATTTTGCGCGTGTGCACCTCGAGAGAAAGAGGCGAGGGGGCGGTGCAGCCAAAGGGGGGTGGGCTGCGATGGGAGAAGGCGGGGCCATCCTGAAGCCCACCAATGGGAAGAGACCCTTTCGGATCCCCCCAGGGGGTCGGGGTGGCGGGTGGGGGGAGCCGCTGGAAAAGATTGAATCGGCGCCCGGGAGAGGCGGGGATGCCGCGGCGGGCGCACGGAGCTGTCTTTCAGCACCCTCCGCAGCAGCGCGATCGCGCCAGCTCCGCAGTCCGGACGGAGGAGACGAGCCGGCCGCTTCAGCACCACGGACAGCTCCAGAGCTGGCCGCCCAAGGACGGTTCAGCACCACGGACAGCTCCCGGCCCGGCCCCCAAACCTTCCCTCTTGCCCCTCCTGCAGCCTCTCCAGCCCTTTCTGGATCCCCCTTTCTCTCTGTTCCTGCCCCCCCGGGACCCTGCAAGGCTCTGGCCCCCCTGCCCCGGCACGCTCAGGCACCCCTCCAGCTGGCCCCCTCCCCGCCTCCTCTTCCGTGCCCATCCGGAGTGCGCCAAAAGCACGCCCCAGGAGCGCAGCTGCTTGCAGGGGCTGGTGCTGCGACCTCATCTGCCGCTGGCACCGCCTCACTGGGCAAAGGGAGGACCACAGGCTGCTTGGCTCCCTTCCGGGGACCAGCCGGCGTGGCCGGACTGGGCACGGCAGTGGCGCTGCTGCCAGCCAGGTGGGGACCAGGCTCGGTGGCCACAGAAGCCTCCGCCGCAGAAGCAGGCGCCAGCCTTGGTGCGGAGAAACTTCGCTTGCCACAGCACGTCTTCACAACCCTGTGTGTGGAAGCCGCCGCCACTCATCCCGCGGAAGGTAACCTCCCTTGCCCTCTTGCTCATGGGGTACTATTTGAATCCCAAAGGGGCATGTTAAGACCCACATGAAGAGCGGTATGGTTAAGGGGCAGTGCTTCCCCTCCCCATAACTCCTCACGTCTCTGGGTACACAGGAGCACTTTTGCCCATGGATTAGAGACAGTTAGCCCGAGGGAACGGGAGGTTTCTCTTCCTCCGCTCTCAGTGAAAACAATTTCTTTCAGCTAGTTTTATAAGATTGCTATCATCATTATCATCGTCTGAGTTGTTGGATAGGACGCTTGCTTTTCATAGATAAAAAAAATATTTGACATGGTTCACATCAGAAGAACTGCTCATCTGCATTTTTATAAATAAATAAACCGGTGCAGATGGAAACAGCCAAGGACTAGGTCCATGGGGGCTCTGTTGGCTTTTGAAGCCCCAGTTTTCTTGTATGGTCCAATCCCTTCCACCTAAGTGGAATCCTGTACTGCAGGATTTGAGGCAGGGGAGGGGGGAATTTCACCTCATTCAGCAGTTCTGTTCCCTGCAATCCTCTTCCAGTTCAAGTTAATCTGCTGTGGGGAGGCTTTGGGTGCCACCAGCCCCGTTTTTGAACAGAGAGATGTTGTTGAAGGAATGCCTCATTTGCAGAGACAAACATTTCCATGAGTCCACCACAAATTTTGCTTTCTTAAAATGGCCATGGATGGGCGTTCACCCAAATGATTCTGAGAAGTTTGGATGGATGTAACTGAGATGTGCAAATGACACCACTGATATGGGGAAGATGTGTGCAACCAGAAGAGATTGAATTAGTGGTCTCCTTTTTCGGGTTGGGGGTGGGTGGGAAGGTACTGAGTACTGGAGACTCTGCATTCAATGAAAATCAGGCCTATCTATAAGGGGGGATGAACAGTTGATGGCCCTTGGCTATGGGCTTTGGAATTATCCTACCGATAGCTTTCCAGGTTGTGTTCAGATATCTCTGTGCTGCCTTTAAAACACGTCTCCTCCAACCAGAAGGTTTCCCTCCCCACGTTCTCGTTTTTAAAAGTAAAAGTTATCATTCTTTTCCCCACCTTTCTTTGAATTAGGAAATGTAAAATCCAGGTCCGTGATCGGCCCAAAGCAAATTAATAAATATTTTTTTAAAAAAAAAATTAAAAAGGCTCCTTCCACTTGGAACATGTGAAGATGTTGGGAAATATGTCTGATGAACCTCTAAGGAAATCATAAAATTGACTGCAATCCAGGGGCAATGGGAGCAGAGCTGGTAATTGCCCTCTTTGAGAGGGGCTTTTCTTTGTCCTGGGCAAGACACCAGAGAAAAAATCCTCTAGGGTGGCTCATTCTCTGTTCGGAGTGTATCGGTTTTCTCACTCCTTAACCCTCCAGAGAGCCAACTGGGATGGGTGTCTGTGTCA
The DNA here is from genome assembly GCF_021028975.2 of Sphaerodactylus townsendi. NCBI lineage: Eukaryota > Metazoa > Chordata > Lepidosauria > Squamata > Sphaerodactylidae > Sphaerodactylus > Sphaerodactylus townsendi. The sequence continues at coordinate 21,767,163 of NC_059429.1, forward strand.
GCCTGAAGTCAGGAATGCTTGGGCAATTCGGTGAGAGGTGGTTATGCCCCTTGGCAAAGGTGTGGCCCTTCCAGAAGCCTGACTTCGGCTTCTTTCGTGGTCTCCGAGTGCCACAACATCACTGAGGAAGGGTGGGTTAGGGACTGCAGCTGGTCTTCGCTTCATGCTTCGCCTGGTCCAGAGGCCCGGGGAAACTTCACAATGACCTTGCCGGTGGCTGAGGCCAGGCATGCTCTCGTGCTTTTGGGCTCTGTTGTTGTCAGCGCAAGCCTTGAAGGTGGCAATGATCAGCCACTATGAGGGGAGGGGAATGGAGAGAGTGGGTTGTGGCGCCTGAAAGATGGGTGGGTTTGCAGTGGCACCAAAGCTTTTCCGAGCTGGCATCTGCCTCGTCAGAAGTGTGTTGAGTTATCCTTCACTGGAGTGTACGCATGACAAGCAAGGAACCTGAGAGATTCCAGCAAAGGCTCAAAGGCATGCCAGATCAGCACAAGGACCCATTTGCTATGACTATACATCAGGAGAGAAACATACTGTTTCCTAGCTGCCTCTTACAATATTGACGTACAACATCTCAGGCCCTGCCCTTTCTCTTCCTGCTGAAGTAAGGAGGATGGTTCTGATCAACAGGGCCTTCACGGTAATAGCCTCGCTGCCATCTCCCCTTCCCTTTGAGAGCCAGTATGGTATAGTGGTTAAGAGCAGGTGCACTCTAATCTGGAGAACTGGGTTTGATTCCCTGCTCTGGTACTTGAGCTATGGAGGCTTATATAGGGAACCAGATTAGCTTGGGCACTCCAACATATGCCAGCTGGGTGACCTTGAGCTAGTCACAGTTCTTTAGAGTTCTCTCAGCCCCACCCACCTCACAGGGTGTTTGTTGTGGGGGGGGGGGAGAAAGGGAAAGGAGATTGTAAGCCCCTTTGAGTCTCCTTACAGGAGAGAAAGGGGGGATATAAATCCTGCTCCTCCTGCTCTTCTTCTTCTTCTTCTTCTTCTTCTTCTTCTTCTTCTTCTTCTTCTTCTTCTTCTTCTTCTTCTTCTTCTTCTTCTTCTTCTTCTTCTTCTTCTTCTTCTTCTTCTTCTTCTTCTTCTTCTTCTTCTTCTTCTTCTTCTTCTTCTTCTTCTTCTTCTTCTTTTTTGTGGGGAGGTCCTACAACTCAGTGGTAGAGCCTCTGCATTGCATGCAGGCGGTCCCATTTTTTGATCCTCAGCACCCCCAGTTATAAGAATCAGGAAGCAGTTCATGGGAAAGACCTCCAAGACCCTAGAGAGCTGCTGCCAGAATGAGTGGGCAAATCTAACTTGGATAGACCAATAGTCTGACTTCAGTAAAGGCAGCTTAAATATGAGTCTGTGGCTCAGTGATCGGCCATCTGCTTTGCACACTGTAGGTCTTGGGCTCAATCCCCAGCATCTCCAGTTAGAAGGACCACACATAGGATGAAGTGAATGACCTCTGCCAGAGACTCTGGAGAGCTGCTGCCATCTAAGAATGCAATACAGACCTTTATAAATTCTTTGTCTGGCTCAATATGCAGCACCTCCATGTATTCTCCCTGTCCTGGTGCTGTGGTTTTATATTGGCCATCTTGGTGGCTCTTTCATTTCAACCTCTTGTGCTGTGGAGCAAGGCTTGACGGTGCCGTAGATCACAGCTACTGTTGTAGAGAGTTTTCTATGCTTTCTTGGTGGCGTCCTTTTGTAGATCATTGGCTTCAGTTTGTGTTTCTTTTTATGTGTGTTTATAAGTTGCAAACTACCTCTGGCAAGTTTTTGAAGCAACGCCAGATGTGAATATTTTAAAATCCACATCAAGACACTTCTAGTGGAGCAGCTGAGGAGACATTCTATGGCTCCACATAGAAGGATGCTGCATTCTCCAGAGAGTTCCTTCAAGAAGCAAAATAGGTTGTGGGATTTCTGAATGGGAGGGAACCTACAGCTTCAGGGCGTCCGATGAAGTTGCTGAGACATTGGTTCAGGACAGACACAAAGAAATACTTCCTTACTCTGTGAGTGATTAATCGGTGGAATTCACTACCGGCAGTGGTAGTAATGGCCACAAACATGTACGTGTAAAGTCAAAGCAAGTATGTCAAAAAGGCACAAGAACTTCCTTCTACCCAGAGGCATGGGGGGGGGGGTGGCGTCCGGGGAAACACCTGCTCTGGCCGCCCCCCATGCTCCTGTGCCCATCCCACTCCCCACTTACCTTAGCCTGGCTGGGCCGCCACCAGGCGCCCCTCGCCCCCACTCCGTCAAGCTGTTCCTTCGGCTGGCAGAGGCTCTGCTGGCCGAAGGAGCAGCCTGGCAGGGCGGGGCCAAGGGTTGCCTAGTGGCGGTCCAGCCAAACTGAAGGAGCAGCCTGGTGGGCTTGGCCCAAAGGGAGAGGTGTGGGAACGGTTCTTCACCCCCCCATGTGACCAGCTGGTGTGCGCCCAGGGACATGTGACCCCATATGTCCCCGTGAGCACTCTCCCTTTGCTTCTACCAGATATGAACTGTAGATTCAGTTGGCCACGTATTGTTTTTCCCGACTGGCAGTGGCTCTGCAGGGCCTGAGGTGGAAAAAGGTCTTCACCGGCCTCTGAATGTGGACCTTCGACGTGCTAAGCAGCTGGTGCACCAATGAGAGATGCCCCCTCTGGGTAAGAAGAGCGCACTAAGACTTTCCTGCCATGTGATCACATGTCCTCCTTGACAGAAGAGCTCTGCAAGGGACATTAGGCTAAGAGAAAGCGTGACCGGCCCAAGGTCAGCTTCTTGGTTGAATAGGCATTTTTATTCATTCATTTATTCAGTTTATACCTCGCCGTTCTCCATAGGGCTCAGGGCGGCTAACGACAAGCAAATGACAACACAATATGAATCAAATATCATACCAACAAATATCATACCAACAAATATCAAGCAACAAAACCACATCAGTAAGCATAGTCCCAATGATCAAATATCAAAACATCACCAATCATGGCATAACATACAATCATGGCATAACATAAATACTTACTTAAAAAAACATTGAGGATTTTGGATTCACTGATTGGACACTTACTTACCGAACGTTGAAGATTCATTTTTTATATTGAATTCCATTTATAAAATTGATAGAAGTTTCTTGCTTGATGTGTATGTAATTGTGAAAATGAACTACATGAGTTTAGCATATGTAACACTGTGATTATGAGTAACAAGATATATATGATGATTAAGAAAATATATGTTCATGAATATTGAAACGGGATTTTGTTCTATTGTATTGCTAGTGCAACAGTTTTTGTAGTTTGTCTCATACATAACAACAATAACAACATTTCATAACATAGTAGCAAAAAACATCATAACATAGCAGCAGCATCATAAACATAATAATATAACCATGAAATAGCATCTAACAGCAAAAAAAATATCAACAGGTATAATATAATAACAGATTATAACATCATAACATAATGTAACAAATACTGATACGATATCTTCACAGCAAAAAATATCAACAGGTATAATATCATCAACAGGTATAACAGGTATAATATCATAATGTGGGTTTGAACCCACGTCTCTTGTCCTACTCTGATAGTCCAGCCATGGCACTTTACTGTCACCTATTTCAGCTTTGCCCCTTTACTGTTTGGCCTGTCCTTATAAAACTCTGTTCCACACACTAAAATAATGTTCTCAGGTCCTTCTCCATAGGACCGGCAGCTGACAACTGGAACCTTCTCTGGGGTGCCTGTTCCCAGCTGTGGTGTCTTTTTGCCCCCCATGTCAGTGAGTGAAGATGGTTTTTATCCAACCACCCCAAAAATTCCTGTTTTCCCTTACCCTCTAATACCACCAAGGGAAGGTATTAGAGCTAGACATTCATGGCCAAGTTCATGTTCTGCCAGGTGTTTATGACCACAGAAATTCTTTGATTCGGCCAACTCCACCAGGTGAGCTTTGAAATGCATCAATGCATGGTCTGAGCAGCAGTGGCGTAGGAGGTTAAGAGCTCGTGTATCTAATCTGGAGGAACCGGGTTTGATTCTCTGCTCTGCCGCCTGAGCTGTGGAAGCTTATCTGGGGAATTCAGATTAGCCTGTACACTCCCACAAATGCCAGCTGGGTGACCTTGGGTTAGTCACAGCTTCTCGGAGCTCTCTCAACCCCACCCACCTCACAGGGTGTTTGTTGTGAGGGGGGAAGGGCAAGGAGATTGTAAGCCCCTTTGAGTCTCCTACAGGAGAGAAAGGGGGGATATAAATCCAAACTCTTCTTCTTTTCTTCTTCTCTCCTGACCAGTTGGAAGGCAGCTAGCTGGCCATGGTTCAGACACAAGCGGGATCTTCAGGTGAACCTAGAAAAGCAGTTTCTACATCCATTCACTGGTTTCAGTTCCTAAAATGTTGCTTAGGTTTCCCTGGCTCCAAAGTGTGCTCAGATATTCTCCCTCCATCCCCAAGAACTTGCCTGTTCAGTCCCAGGGAGGTGGATCTCTAGCTGCATTAGGGATGAGCAAATTCCCCCCATTCCATACCTTAACTGTTCTACAGTTTCTCTTTTACCATTCCAGCTCCTCCAGTTCTAGTTTAATCAGAATTTCTAAAATTAATCCCAGAAATGGCACAGGCTTTGGTAGCCAGTTCTGAAATTCTTCCAGCCACTGATATCTTTTCCTCATCTACGTTATTGGCACATCCATGTATGTTGGAAACACACTGAAATAAAGCAATCAAAATATGTAGGTATGATTCTTGTGTGAGGTTTTAGTGATGCTCATATGTGTGGCTTGATGCAGCTGGGCATGGGTTTGCATCTGGTTGCTCTTTTACAGTGTTTTATCAATATCTGCATCGGTGACAAAGGGAAGGGGAAAAAGGAAAGGAAATGAGACAGATCCTTGGGGAAAAGAGACAAATCCTAAGGGAAAAGAGACAAATTCTCAGGGAAAAGAGACAAAGCCTCAGAAAGAACCAAAAACAAATGATGCATTAGAACCAATTGATTTCCCAACAAGGTTAATTTGCTTCTTTGTCATTTGGGGGAATTTTGGAAAAAGGAAAATTTGAAAAGTGTTCCTCCATGCTTCCTTGCAGATACCAATATTCTCTCTCCTTTGACAACCCAGGAGCCTATGCAGGCAGAAGCTCCATGTCTATGTACTTATGCGGCTGTGCAAAGTGATCCATGTCCCTTTCTCTCTCTAGTTTTCTGTGTAAAACCAGCAGTTTCTTTCTCCTGGTGGCGTCCAACACAATTGCAGACATTCCACCACCACCACCAAACAATCATTCATATGGCCCTCTTAAGATGTAACCAGGAGTCCAAATTCAACCCCTCGTTTGCGTGTTCTGTTTTGTGCACTTCCTCTTGTTTATGTCACCTTTCTTCTTCTCTGAGATTTCCAGAGTTATTTGCAAGATCTTCCCTCCGCCAGTTTTTCAACAACCCTTGTTTATGTGAACGCTAGGCCCAAATCTATTTATCGGGTGTCTATTCTCTCCTTCATCCTGGGCTATGCATCTGTTTGCCTATCTGTCTTGGTGTCATGGGCAGTGCTCCATCCCTGGCAGCCAGCCCATGACACTTAAAGTGTATATATCTTTCTATCTGTTTCATTTGTAGTCTGGCTTTCTCGCCGAGACTCAAGGCAGATGACAAAACAGACAGAGCGATTTAATCACAGAGATACAGGTAAAAACCCTAACGAAGGCATGGTATATCATAATGCAGAAAATGGCTTACAAAGATAGAGTCCAGTGCAGTAAAAGTGAGGGGCTACGTACAATAAAAATGGCAATTGACTATTTTATTTATTTATTATTTCGATTTTTATACCGCCCTATCCCCGAGGGGCTCCGGGGACTACTAATCTGTTCCCACAAAAAAGCAACCTGCTGATCGCTGTTTTAAACCTGACAACAAGAACCTTGTGAGGTAGGTTAGTCTGAGACCGGCCCAATGTCACCTGGAGAGCTTCCGTGGCCAAGTGGGAATTCAAACCTGGGTTGCCCAGATTCTAGTCCAAAACTCTAACCACTACACCATGCTGCCACCGTGTGTGCACATCAGGAACAAGGGGAAGGGCAGCAATGTGTTAATGAAGCCAAGAGATGTGGGGAATTGGGCATACCGAATAGGTCAGTTCTGCTTTGAAAACCAGACCAGGTCATTTAGAAATGCCAGGACCCAAAGAAGGGTTCAGATCGAGAGATTTGTTTCTCTGAGTGAGACAGGGAAGGTGATTGGCCCGAGACCATTTGTTTTGTTTCATTGCTGCAGCCCAAACGTCCACTTTAAATCATGTTCCATATCTAGAAGCGATCCCCTGAACGTTCTGATTTTCTGGATGAAGAGAATGAGAAGGTTCCTCTGTGCAGGAAAAAAAAACCAAACCTCCCCTGCACATTGAAAACTAGAGTATCAAGACCAGGATGTTCTCCTTCTTGCTGTTTGCTTCATTTGCTGCTTTCCCATTCCTTTTATTTTTGTAAAAAATAATAATAAAGTAAGTAATGGAGGAAGGCAGCAAATGATAATATCCTTTTTACATGGGGATGACATTTGCTTGGAAGTCAGGAGAATCGTTTTCCATATAAGGATTGTTAACATTAAGTGCAACCAGCCATGCAAAGGTTCCATCCAAGCCTGAAAGCTTATCCATTATATATAACATGCAAATGGACTCCAGAGTTCTCCCCCCCCATGCACGCAAACTACCAGCTGATCTTTGATAAGGTGTCAATTGAACAAGGATCGTGGTGTTGAATATCACTCTGCACCAAAGCAGGGAGCAGCGCCTGTCTGGGCACCAATCTGGTATGCACTTGCGCTTGGTTTCCACAGTGATAGCATCTTGGGTTGTCCCAGGCACTCGCTGAAACGTCTAGCACGACAATCGGTCAGTTTTTAAAACAATTTTTGATCTTGCCTCTCTATCAAAGGATAGTTCTTCACGTTTGGAGACCCAGCTTCTCCACTCACTTTCAACCCTGAGCACTATTACGTCCCTTAATCTGGACACTAAACTCCTGTTGATGCAGCCAAGAATCATATTGGCCTTCTTGGCTGCCACATCACACGGCTGACTCATGCTCAGCTTGTGGTCTACTAAGACTTCCAGATCCCTTTCACATGTACTGTTTTCAAGCCAGGTGTCACCAGTGGTGGGATCCAAAAAAATTTTAATAACAGGTTCTGATGGTGGTGGGATTCAAACAGCGGCGTCGCCGCACACACGCACCTCCAGTCCCTATTGGGCAGGGAGGTTGCTTTAGTAACCCCTTCTCGGCACTCAGAAAAAATTAGTAACCACTTCTAGAGAAGTGGTGAGAACTGGTTGGATCCCACCTCTGGGTGTCACCCATCCTATATGTGTACTTTTCATTTTTTCTGCCTGAGTGTAGCATCTGACATTTATCTCTGTTGAAATTCATTTTGTTAGTTTTGGCCCAGCTCTCTAATCTGTCCAGGTCATTTTGAATCCTGGCCCCATCCTCTGGGACCAGAATGGATTGTTGTGAGGATAAAATGCAAGAAAGGAGAATGATGTAATCCAGTTTGAGGGCTGTTTAAGGAGAGAAACAGAGTATGAATGAAGTAAATAGATCCAGAAAGAAATCTGCAGGTAAAGATCTCAAGTTCTATCACCAGTGACATCAAAGGAACCACAAGACAGCGCCACCATTATCAGGGCAGATCTACAAGATCTAATCCTTTGTCTGTTTCCATGTCCAAGATTTTTTCCACTGCATTTTTTCATCATTATCTGTGCATCTATCAATTGGTGCACTGGGCATATATTATCAATGACTGTGAGGTGGAGACATGGGGGAGTCTCCATCAGTGATATTGCGATGTCACTTCCAGAAGGAGAATCAGAAGTATTGTTGGTCATCTCTAGCAGTTGACAAAAACTCTATGGTTTTACCATAGAGTTCCTGATGATTCCTAGAGAGGAACAACTTCCCATTCAGATTTTCCCTGTAACTGATATCATGTCATTGGGTTGATGGCCATTCGTGTGTTCCTTTTTCTCCTGCCGCTGCTTAGAACTGGGATGGAGGATCCCCCCCTCCCACAGGGGTTTGACAGCTCTACCAGTGACACACACCGGGGATAAAAATGTAATTAAAAGATGGAAAATACAGACACTGTGTCCCCCTTTTCTTTTGCCTTTCTTCTTTCCCTTTTAACCCTTGGAGTGAATGCTGATTTTACTGGGGTCATAATTTAAATTTTTGATTGTTTATCCCCCTTAGTAGAAGTTAATAGCACCAGAATATAGACAAGAATGTTTTATTGATTTTATGGTTTATTAATTAGTGGTGTAAGCTGCCCGGAGCCCCATGGGGAAGGGCGGCCTATAAACTGAATTAAATGAATAAATGGACCTGCAGAACCAAGAGCAAAACAGAGGCATTCGAAACCACTGGCACATATCAATATGAATTCCCGCCCACCACTCTGATCTCTCTAGTAGGGCAGGCACTGAGGTCAAACCCTGGGTAGAGTTGTATGGGTGGAGATGACCTTCCAGATCTTTTTACACACTGGATCCGTCACTTGCTCTCTTTCTCTCCTTGCTAATTTTTCTGTGACCCGTTCCACATCGCTCCTTGACTTGTTTATTTAGAAAATGTATTTGCTACCTCTCTGGAGACCTGCTGGAGGCAGCTTCTAAAATCAAAACAATGCAGTAAAATCATAAAAGCAGCAACGTGGGGATTATCAGTGATAAAACAAACCATCAAAACAAAGCCAGGGTTGTAAAAAAAAAAATACCTCCCCGCCCCCACACACAGAAAAAAAAAACATTCACAAAATTGTTCTCAGGCTAGAAACAGTCCATAAAAACAACTTTAAAGAAATGGGAGGGAAATGTAGTTGAAAGGCTAGGGCCAATTCCACACAGGCCAACAAACACGGGTGTAGGATATTATGTTACCAATTTTTTTGGGGGGGACTTCGCACACGTCCTGCTCCGAAAATGAGCCTGCCCCATTTTATTTCCCCCAACCAGTTTTTTTTTTAAATTGCTAAACTAGGATCTTTTTGAAAAATCCCAGGTTGGAGCTGCTCCCAAGCAAATGGCCAAGCAGGAGGTACTTTATTTCCCTCCCTTCCCCCGCATCTTCCATGGCAGGGAAAATCTACCTGCCATCGCCCTGCCATTGCCGGGAGGCCCCTTTTCCTTTTAAAAAATGTTGTGGGTTGCCTCTGCGTAGCTATGCAGGTGCAGCTGGTTGCATTGTGGGATGATTGGCAGCACTGTGGGAGTTCATTCTGCAAGTTTGCATAGCTACAAAAAATTTTCTGGAATTTTTTTTTTGAAAAAGCAGTGTCTCTGTGTGAAGGTGTGACAGCAACCTGGATTGTTTCTGTGGGCACAAATGGCTGCCTGCATGGAATGCATGTGAACAGGTAAACGGGTTCCTTTATCACGACTGCAACCCATTGTACATGTGCTGTGTGGAATCAGCCTGCGTGAAAAGAAACATTTGGGCCAACTTCTCAAGGAGAAAGGCACCACCAGGTAAGCTTTGAGGGAGAGGGCATATCAAAGGTTAGGTGCCACCACCAAAAAGCCCAAGTTTTGGTTGCCACTCCTCTACCTCCACAAGAATAGAGAGCACAACTTGAGAAGGCACCTTACGGCTTCTGCAGGTGTCTGCAACCTGTGGCTCTCCAGATATCCATGGACTACAATTCCCATCAACCCCTGCCAGCATGGCCAATTGGAACTGATGGGAATTGTAGTCTATGAACATCTGGAGAGCCACAGGTTGCAGACCCCTGGGCTAGTGTATGATAGTCTGTGATTCCAAACACAGAATGACTAGGTTATTTGTTAATGCTTCCTTTCTCTTATTGTATCTGAAGAAACTCAGTTCCCTGAAGCCTCATAACTAAATTAATGTTGTTAGTCTTCAGTGATGGACTGACACGGCTCCTCCACTGGATTTGTTTTGTGAAGACTGGGCTGTATGGCCATTCTTTCTCTTGATAGACAAGGAACTGAGGAAGTCTAAGGAAATTCCGCCTGTGAAACGGCATTAGTGAGAGCCCCTCATCAAAAAGACTCTCTCCCAGCAAATCAAACAAGTAATTTGGGTCTGGTTGTCAACTCTGGGTTGAAAAAATCCTGGAGATGTGGGGGTGGAGACTAAGGAGAGGGAGGTTTTGGGGGAGGGAGGCACCTCCGAGGGGTAGGATCAGTGGTGGGATTCAAATAATTTAACAACCGGTTCTGAAAGGACTCAGTGGGGGGATTGCAACCAGTTCTCCGAACTAGAAGAAGAAGAAGAGAAGAGTTTGGATTTATATCCCCCCTTTCTCTCCTATAGGAGACTCAAAGGGGCTTACAATCTCCTTGCCCTTCCCCCCTCACAACAAACACCCTGTGAGGTGGATGGGGCTGAGAGAGCTCCAAGAAGCTGTGACTAGCCCAAGGTCACCCAGCTGGCATGTGTGGGAGTGTGCTAGCTAATCTGAATTCCCCAGATAAGCCTCCACAGCTCAGGCGGCAGAACTGGGAATCAAACCTGGTTCTTCCAGATTAGATACATGAGCTCTTAACCTCCTACGCCACTGCTGCTCCCAGACAAAAAACTAGACAAAAAACTAGACAAAAAAATAGCTACAGGTTCTACCAAACTGGTGCGAATAGGCTGAATCCCACCACAGGGTAGGATCCTATGGAATCCGCCTTCCAAAACAGCCTTATTTTCCAGGGAAGGTCTGGAGATCAATTATAATTCCCAGAGTTCTCCAGAAGTCACTGGCATGTTGCAGTCCTTAACTGGGGGTTGGTCATCTCTGGGTATGGTCAGAAAGTATCTGATACAGCCTGTTTGCTGAAGCAATGCAGGTCTGTGTGAAAGAAAGAGGGGTGGGTGGGCTCACCCAGTGGCGTAGCGCCAAGGGGAAAGGGGGTGCGCAATGCACCCGGCACGCACCAGTGCGGTGGCATGGAGGGGTGGGGCAGGGGCATGGCAGGGGCATGGCAGGGGCACGAGGCACGCATGTGCCCTGAGTGCAGTTCTCCCTAGCTCCGGCCCTGGGCTCACCTCTTTCTTGTAACATACGCGAGAGAACAGGGTTCTTTAAATCCAGATACTCAGAAGCTGCTGGCTTTTCAAAGATTTTATTAAAAGAAATAAAATAAAGGAAAAGGACATAAAGGAAAACAAACCAGTCCCCCCCCCCGCCCCCCAAAAAACCCTAGCCTGCATCTTGCTAGTCTGAAGGCTGAAATCAGAATGAATATGAATTTTTCCCCAAGCCCTTTGATCTTAGTTATATATGGTCCTTGCCTTCCTTTGGCCCCCTCAGATCAATCTTCTTGACCTGACAGGTTGGGTGTTACCCTGTTTCCCCGAATATAAGACATCCCCAGAAAATAAGACTTAGTAGAGGTTTTGCTGAAGCGCGAAATATAAGGCATCCCCTGAAAGTAAGATGTAGCAAAGTTTTTGTTTGGAAGCATGCTCGACAAACAGAACACAGAAAAATAAGACATCCCCTGAAAATAAGACATAGAGCATCTTTGGGAGCAAAAATTAATATAAGACACTGTCTTATTTTTGGGGAAACATGGTACTAGCATTTGGTCCTGGAACTACCTAATGTCCTTTATGGAGACTAAACCACAGTTTTATAGCTTTTTTACAGGGCCAGGGTATCATAGTTTATGACTTTAGCCAGGCCATGTCAAAATAGGCCAAGTGTTTGTTAGAGGCAACTTCCAGGTGGGGTATAGAGATTTCCTGGTTTCCAGGAGACCTGGAGAAAAATGGCGGCTTTGGAAGGCGGGCTCTGTGGCATTATACTCCAGTGAAGTCCCCTCCCCCAAAACCCTGCCTTTCTCAGGGTCCACCCCCTCCCCCCCAAATCTCCAGGTATTTCCCAATCCAGAGCTGGCAACCCTATCTGGGACTGAAAGGGGAGGCCTAAATTCCTTTGCTTCCATCGTACTGTTGCCAAGTGCCTTGAGAAAAGCAGCGCCTGTCCCTTTAACAGAGGGGTAATGGAATGTTGTTTACCTGGTGATGTTATACCTCCATGTCATGAAAAGCTCCAACTGCCTATTTCCATACATGAAGCCTCTACTAAAGGAACATTTTTTCTCCAGGCCTGTTGACAACCTAGTTCCATGACAGGGGCAGGGGGGAGCATATAACAGTGAACATTTTCCCCTACCTAGACTCCTTTTTCCTTTAGGATTTGTAGGTTTCCCGCATGCCATTCTTTTACGTCAGATTTTTTTTATCCTGGCAGCTGGCTCATGGTCAACTCAGCCATCCATCCATTCCTTGGTCGGTAAATGAGTACCTAGCACATAGCTAGCGGGTAAAGAATAGCCGGGGAAAGCAATGGCAAACTACCCCACAGAAACAGATTGCCTATGAAATCGCTGCTTGCAGTGGTACCCCAGGGTCGGACCCGACTGAAGGGGAAACTTTACCTTTTTATATCGTTTGCCCCCAAATTCCAATTTAACTGAACTTCTGAAATGCTGAATTGGACCGTGTACAATCCTATGCAGTTTTTGAACCTTCAGTATAGCTCTGTGTGTGTGTGTGTGTGTGTGTGTATGTGTGTGTGTGTGTGTGTGTGTGTGTGTGTCCCACCATTGCATCCAGACTGCTTTTTTGCTATGTTTGCATCAGTAACATGGAAGAGGCTGTACTATGGAGAATCTGCTTTGAAAATAAACCCTGGTAATTTGAAACTCCAGGATCAAAAGGGGAGAATGTCAGAAGCCTCCCGCCTATCTTTTGAGGGAAGGGTCTTGGCTCAGCGGTAGACCACCTGTTCAGGTTCAGTCTCTGGGGAAAGGATCTCAGGTGTCACAAAAGGCTTTCCTCTCCTGGCAACCCAGGAAAGCAGCTGCCTGCTGAATTAGAAGAGCTGACGGTTTGACTTAAGAGATCCCTCCTTCTGGTTTACACACAAGCTTATGAGGGACCTGTTCGTAAGCATGGTACACTGGAGTTAGAGTTTGAGATGGCCCGCACAATGGTGCCCTGGGGCAACCCTCATGCACTCTTTAGGTTCCCTGAGTTCCCCCCCCAATTGGGGGGCAGCAGTAGGTAGTAGCTAGCTGCTGCCCTGGGAGCTTCACTCATGGGCCCATGGAGGGGCCCCCTCAGCAGGCTGCCGCCCACCCCCCCTCCATCAGAGGCTATGCCTGCCTTGCTTGAGGGACTTGCCATGCCCTGGCTCTGGCTGCTGTTGGCAGGGGCATCAGTACCTGCCAGAGGGACATGCAGGCTCCAGGCCCTTAATCATGGTTTGATCATGTGGGGAGGCACGATCAAATGGGTGGTGCCCGGGGACATGTGACCCCGCAAGTCCCTCTGGTAGCTATGCCCCTGGTTAGAGCTTCAGGCTAATATTTCCAAGGCCCAAGTTAAAATCCCTCCTCTGGCATGGAAGTTTGCTGGAGTGATATGGGCCAGTTAAACTCTCAGCCTAAACTACCTCGCAGGGTTGTTGTTAGGATAAAATGGAGGAGGGGAGACCGGTGTTGCAAGCTCCTTAACTCTTACAATTACTGATGTCTGACCAGATGACATTTTAGTTGTAGCTCAATTTTTAGTGTCAGTCATAAAACAAAGGACGGTTATATGAACCAATCCAAACACTGTTTTATGAGCTTTTAGAACAATTTATATTAATTCCAAGTTTAATATATTTGACACAAATTTTCTATTTTGTTCTCTACGTACAGTATTTAACGTATGCCAATACAAGGTTTTCGATTGATTGATTCCTTAAAATCCACATGAGATCACAACATTCAATTAGTACATTGAGTTGTTCTCCTGGTAGCCCCAAAGACTGAGTCCTATCTGTTACCCATTTCCGTTCATTCTCTACTTATTAGCTTCTGCCAGTGGTGTAGGGCCCACAAGGGGGGGGGGCAATGCCCCGAGCGGAGCCATGGTGGAGGTGTCATCAGGCCATGGCAGGGGCGTGGCAGGGGCGTGGCAAGGGCGGGCACCGGTGTGGCAGGGGCACAGGGCACGCACGCGCCCCGGGTGCAGTTTCCCTTTGCTCCACCTCTGGCTTCTGGTGACTGGAGGTACACTGCCTCAGACCATGGAGGTTCCATTTTGTTCTCCTGGCCCAGAGCAGTCCACAACTGAGCTAAGGTTACCAACCTCTAGGTGGGGCCTGGAGATCTCCAGGAATTAGAATTGTCCTCCAGGCCGGACATCAGTTCCGCTGGAATAAATGGCTGATTTGGAAGGGGAACTCTATGACATTGTTCCTATCCCTCCAAGAGATCCACCATCAAATCTCCAGGCACTCCCAACCCTGAAAACCTGCACTGAGTAGAAACTCTCTCCTCAGGCCATCTTTTCCACATAAATGCCACAGCCTGTGGGGAGAGTCTGATTCCCCGCTTCAGATGCCGAGGGCTCAGGGCTCGGTGCCTCCTGACATTCCCCCCTACTCGCTTCTCTTCCTTGAAAGCCGCTGCGTCTCTTTGCCCTGTAATTTCCCTGACATCCTCGGGGGCCCCTTTGCAGGGAACATTTTGCCTGCTGTCAGGCGGAGCAGAATCTGGGTGCCAGAGCTTTGGAGGGCTGTAATTAACCACCCCAGGAGCAGCGCTTCAGCAGGAACCTTGTGGCATGGGAACAAAGACACCCGCTCAGGGGGAGAGGGGGGAACGCGGGGCAGTGCGCGGCAGGTACAATTGCACCCTGGCAGAGCAGGTGCAGGATTTGATTGGCGCCAGGCCCATCCCAGCGGTGCCAAGTATGCACTGTGTCGTGACTGGTGTGGGGGTGGAGAGCACTCACGGATATATAAAGGCCTGGGCTTGCACAGTGACTATTTATATTTGGGGAATCCCTGGTTTGTATCTTGTCTCTAAACTGCAACATGACAGAGTTAACCAGGATTGCCAGTCGGGGTTACAACAGATCCGCAGGTGACCAATATCAGTTGCCCTGGAGAGAATGGCTGCTTTGGAGGGACTTTATGGAACAGATACCTGCTGACGTCTCTCCCCCCGCAAAAAAACCCCCACCCTCCCCAGGCTCCACCCCTACCAAATCTCCAGGTATTCCCCAACCCAGACCTGGCAACCCTAGTTTTAAGCACAAGAAAAGTGTGTATCTATACCTGGTCATTCTCTCCTGTAAGGAGACTCAAGGTGACCTACAAGCTCCTTTCCCTTCTCCCCCCCCCCTCCCAACAGATACCTTGTGAGGTAGGTAGGGCTGAGAGAGTTCTGAGAGAACTGTGACATGCCCAAGGTCACCCAGCAGGCTTCATGTGTAGGAGTGGGGGGGCAACTTGCCAGAGAGTTGTATATGACATTGCACATGAGGCATTTTGATTATTTGTAAGCTTCCTACAAATGCAGAGAACTACTATACTCACGTTTCAGGGTTTCTTTTCCAAGCAAGGCAGAAAGCTGGACTTTTAAATCTGCCACAAACTGGCCCATGTCCTTAAGCCAAGACTCACTTTCTCACATCCCATCCCACCAAACTCCACAAGGATGGCATAGTGCCCTGGCTAGACCGTAGAGCTGGGTTCAAATCCTCCCTCCCTCATGATATTATTAAGCCAACAAGTAATCTAGTGCTACTCCATGTTGGATTATTACTTGATTAAGATCCTCAATTTCTTGCTGCAGTTAATGAATTACTTTGCTGGGGCTGGAATTACTTGTTTTGGGAAGGTGAGATATCCAAGTTCAACACACTACTCACCTCCCGGGTGGTAATTAGTTGCCTATTTATCAAAGAGAAACCATAAATTGGAATCACATATTGCTCAGCCAGCACAAATGGAACCCTGACCATCCCAAGAAACATTTAAGAACAGATGCACTCTTATCTGGAAAACAGGGTTTGATTCCCCATGAACTGTGGAGGTTTATCTAGTGAACCAGATTAGCTTGTGCACTCCAACACATGCCTGCTGGGTGACCTTGGGCTAGTCACAGTTCTTCGGAGCTCTCTCAGCCCCACCACCTCACAGGGTGTTTGTTGTGGGCAGGGGGAAGGGAAAGGACATTGTAAGCCCCTTTGAGTTTCCTTACAGGAGAGAAAGGGGGAGGATATAAATCCTCCTCCTCCTCCTCCTCCTCCTCTTCTTCTTCCTCTTCTTCCTCTTCTTCCTCTTCTTCTTCTTCTTCCTCTTCCTCTTCCTCTTCCTCTTCTTCTTCTTCTTCTTCTTCTTCTTCTTCTTCTTCTTCTTCTACTCACTGGCTATGATAGCTCCCTAGATTTCATTTTTCAGTCTCCTTGTGAATAATCTAGTATTTCTTCTTTTTCTTCTTCTTCTTCTTCATCATCATCTTCTTCATCTTCATCATCATCATGGGAAATTAGGATAAATATTCTTAAGGGTTGTGTTATCCCAGAGGATAATATCGACAGTCTGAGACTGATGTTGGCCAGACAACCAAAAGTGTTCAGTGCATGCAGTATAGACAAGTCCATAAATCAAGCCCTAGTTCTACTTTAGTTAATTAATAATCAGCAGCTATACATGAGTCAGACAATATT
Source organism: Sphaerodactylus townsendi (assembly GCF_021028975.2). NCBI lineage: Eukaryota > Metazoa > Chordata > Lepidosauria > Squamata > Sphaerodactylidae > Sphaerodactylus > Sphaerodactylus townsendi. The sequence goes on from NC_059429.1 coordinate 21,783,686, forward strand.
GCCCAGGAGAACTTGGGCCATTCGTTATCTCTGAGCCCAACCCACCTCACAAGATTGTTGTGAGTACAAAAAGGAGAGGATGAGAACCAAGTATGTCATCCTGTGCTCCTTGGAGGAAGAATGGGGTAAATCCCTGATCAGGAGCCTTCTCCCCATGGCTGCCCTTTCTGTTATCTTGTATTTGGAGTTAAACTGCCTCTGAGCCAGTATTTTTCTCTAACACTCATGTCAGTAGCTGTTAGGGGACCTTTCTGCTTGGGTGAATTTGTCCTTTCTCCCTTTTCAAGCGAGAGGCCAACACTGCAGCAGAGAGTTCCACAGGTTAATTGGGCATGGTTTGAAAAGGGCAAAGGAACAGAAAGAGCAAAGCAAAGAGCCACTAAGCCTTTCTTTAAAGCTGACGTTTGAAAGAGCTTTTGAAAGCAACCCTAATTATGGTCATGCTGGTAGCAATAATTAGCATTTTTATACAACCTGTCTTCGGAAATGGAAAGTATCCTGGTTCCCATAACAGGCAGTCCGAAGTATGGAAATAAATCTGTGTTCTACTCACTGTGATGGCGACTTCTGCCTCTTTGTTCAGCAATCCGGTGAGAATATTTCCCCATGTGTTTAGTTGATAACCTCAGCCTGTTTGAATGACTGTTATGATTTCCCAGGGTTGTAAACATGAGCTATTGTTCCCATGTTCTCTCTTCTGGTTGAGGGAGGAAGCCATAGGGAGGCAAGTGGGTGGAGAAACTGAGGTCCTTTGAGAGCTTTTCAGTGGGACATCAGACTGACCATTGTTGGAAGCAGGATGTGGGACTACTAGACGGACCTATTCAAGTCTGGTTCAGCAAAGGGGCATCTAAAGCTTTATTGGAAGGTGGAGGAGATGTGTATGGGCAGTTGCTGGCCCTGAGAGCTAAACAGAACCTCCATCTTCATGGACAGTATACCTCTGATTATAAGATGGGAGAAGATCAGAGGTGGGATCCAGCAGGCTCTCACCAGTTCCCGAGAGTGGGTTACTAATTATTTGTGTGTGGCGAGAGGGGTTTACTAATTGGGTCTGCTTTTCTGTTAGAAATTCCATTAGGTCCAAAAATCATAAAGTCCTGTTGTTTCCTATGTGGCTGGTTAGCGAAGGTAGAAAACGGGATCATTCTCCCTGTTGGGCTGTTTTAAAAACATGTTTTAGAAATATGGTAAAGTTCCTTGTTTGAGGAAAGTATCCTTCTTTTGATTTCTAGAAACAAAATTAAGTATTTGAAAGTATTAAGTATTTGTCAGGCAGTCAATTAGAGGAGAAGTAGTTGTTTGTGTTGGCAGTAGACGATAGGACTTGCTATAATGAGTTTAAATTATGGACAGAAAGATACCAGCTGGAAATTAGGAACTTTTTTTTACAGTAAGAGTTTTTTACAGTAACAGAGAAATTATTAAAGCCCCGCCCCCAGAATGCCCGGCCACGCCCCCATCATGCCCCGCCCACCCCCATTGGCGCTATGCCACTGTTTGAATCCCACCACCATGGGAACCTGTTACTAAAATGTTTGGATCCCACCACTGGAGAAGATTGCTACTTTGCTCCCAGTGCATGGGAAACTTCTAGCTGACCACGGTAGGACCAGATGGGGCTTTTTAATCAAATGTTGCAAAGCAATTATTTTTCCCGTTATTCAAATGGGATTAATCTTGAAAAAGAGATCTATCAACGGCTATGAGCTGATGACCACAAAGTACAGGATGTAGCAGAGGGTGGCCCTTCTTGTGAACATCCACTGTTGGAAAGGGGAAGTTGACCCTTTTGTGCCATTTCAGCAGGCTTCTTTTAAAATATTTCTGTCACAAGGAGCTGGACAAATCCCAGGAGGAATGTTAGCTGCAACGAGTGGCGGCTAATAATTTTTTAAACCGACTAACAAACAAAATATTGATGGCTATTAGCCAAATGGATTCTCTATAGTCGAAAGCAGTTTACCTCTACATACCTGGATGTTAGGGGGCAATCAGGAGAGTGTCGTCGCTTTCCTGTCCTCATTGCAGGAGAGCCAGCGTGGTGTGGTGGTTAAGAGCAGGTGCGCTCTAATCTGGAGAACCGAGTTTGATTCCCCGCTCTGCCACTTGAGCTGTGGAGGCTTATCTGGTGAACCAGATTAGCTTGTGCACTCCAACACATGCCAGCTGGGTGACCTTGGACTAGTCATAGTTCTTCGGAGCTCTCTCAGCCCCACCTACCTCACAGGGTGTTTGTTGTGGGGGGGGGGGGAAGGGAAAGGAGATTGTAAGCCCCCCTTGAGTCTCTTTACAGGAGAGAAAGGGAGGTATATAAATCCAAACTCCGCTTCTTCCCACAGCAGCTTTAGGAATGCCAACCTTCAGGTAGCAGCCTTAAAGTCTCCCAGGTTAGCAGCTGATCCCCAGACTACAGAGATCAGTTCCCCTGGAGAAAATGGCTGCTTTGGAGCAGGGGCATAACGAGGCAAACTGTAGCCCTGGGCAAAACCTGAGTTGGATGCCACCCCACCCCCCCATGGGTGGCCACTCCACCGCGACCAAATTTTTTTTGCACCAGGACATTGGTGCCTGCAGGGGGTGCATTTTTAGACATATCAGCACCAAAATTTCAGCGTATCATTAGGAGACTGTCCTTATGCTACCTCCCAGGTTTGGTGAGGTTTGGTTCAAAAGGGGGTGCCCCATCTCCCATTGTTTCCAATGGGAGCTAATAGGAGATGGGGGCTACAGTTTTGGTGCCGCTAGCCCAGGGGTAGGGAACCTGCGGCTCTCCAGATGTTCAGGAACTACAATTCCCATCAGCCTCTGTCAGCATGGCCAATTGGCCATGCTGGTAGGGGCTGATGGGAATTGTAGTTCCTGAACATCTGGAGAGCCGCAAGCAGGATTCCCTATGCGCTGTACTAAAAACTGCACCCCCTGCAGGTACCAAAAAATGGAAAACCAATGTAAAATACTCCAAAAAGCAGAACCCTGCATTTTGATGCCCCCCACGAGGTGGTGCCCTGGGCAGCTGCCCACCTTGCCCAATGGGTATTACGCCCCTGCTTTGGAGGGTGGACTCAATAACATTGTACGCCTTCAAAGTCCTTCAACAAACCACATATCCCCAGGTTCCACTCCTAAATCTCTAGAAATTTCCCAACCCAGAATTGGCAATCCAGATAAGTTTCTAGCTCAGTCAGTCAGTGCCTTTTATTTACATAAAAGAACAACATAATGTAAAATAACTAAGTATAAAGCAACAGCAATAGTCAAGTAAAACAGCAACTATCGTTTTAAAATGATAGCTAAAAAAGAAGCAACTGTACAAGTAACATCAAAAGAACGATCCTGTAAAAGAAAACGTACATCATATGAAGAATTTTGCATTTTCTTTGACAGTAATAAAGGCAGAGGTGGGATCCAGCAGGTTCTCACAGGTTCCCGAGAGTAGGTTACTAATTATTTCTGTGTGCCAAGAGGGGGTTACTAACTGGTGATTTTGCCACGTGATTTTTGCCTTAGTTATGCCCCTCCTCTCAGCAGTAGCGAGCAGAACTTGAAGCAGTCTAGCAGGAGGTGCACCGGCGTGCGTGGCAGCCTGCGCCTGCGTGCATGTTTCCCACCCAAGGACTGGTGCAGCGGCTGCGTCCTTGCCACAGCCCCGCCCAGGAATGCCCTGCCCCCCGGAATGCCCGGTCACGCCCCCATCGTGCCCCACCCAGCCCCATTGGCGCTACGCCACAGTTTGAGTCCCACCACCATGGGGACCTGTTACTAAAATTTTTGGATCCCACCACTGAATAAAGGGTGAATTAAGCATGATCGTACATCAGCATTTAAACCACTTTCAAGAAGAATATGGGACAGGGAATCAAGAGAGACACAACGACAATACCTTTGACGTTTGGGAATTTTTTGGTATCAGTTTCTAGCTGTCCCCTATTGGAAGCAAGATTCTAGGCTCTGTCTAATCCAGGAAGGCCCGTTTTCTCTTCTCCTCAGGTAAATGCTGACTCCCAAATTTTGAGCCATGCTGGATCCAAGAGCCCGGGCAGCGAGACGAGCCCTTTTGCCGAGATAGCCATGAACAGCTGCAAATTCAACGGCGGCGTGGTCCGGCCCCTGAGCAGTCTGAGCACCTCACACCGGAACCTGCATGAGCTGGATGCCGAGACCCAGCCGCTGCAGACCTTCCAGGACTCTGGCTTGGAGGTGGTGGTGTCCAAGTCGGAGCGCAGCAAGACATCGGACCCCCACCTGGACGAGGAGGGGGAGACAGAGGGAGGGGCCCACGGCCAGAAGAAGAACCAGAACGTCGGGTACCGGCTGGGCCACCGGCGGGCCCTCTTTGAGAAGCGCAAGCGGCTGAGCGACTATGCCTTGATTTTCGGCATGTTCGGCATCGTGGTGATGGTCACCGAGACGGAGCTCTCGTGGGGGGTCTACACAAAGGTAAAGGCATCCATTTGGGGTTGGGTATCATTAATCATCTTCCTGCCTTTGTAACATTTCAAGGAAGCACAACCTGAGTTTGCTGCCCCACAACCCTGTGAGGTAAGTTCAGAGGAATGACCGGCCCAAGGTCAAACGGTCAGCTTCGAAGCCCCAGTGTACCCTTTAGAAAAAGAAAACTCTCCCCTTTCTTCACTCGTTCTGCCTGTTCAAGGTGACTTGTGATGTCTATACACATACACGCATACACACACAAAACATTATCCACAGAATGACACAATCCAAAAATGACGTCAAGTCGCCTGCTCACCGGGTGACTTTGGGACCAGACACACTTTCTGAGCCTAATCTATTTCACAGTGTTGTGGTGAGGACGAAGTAGAGCCAGTCAGAAGTCCTTGAAGGGAAGCCGGCATAAAAAAGGGAGAGATTCGTTGGTGGGTGTTTTTTTTAAATGTCTTTCAGTGGACTGTTGGGGGGAGGGGGACTCTTTAACCCATTCACCTCCAGCTGTTTTTCTGCTGATCATTATTCCCCCCCCCCCCCGCCGCCCAGCCTTATTTCCTGCTCCAGCGGAGAAATGCAGCAGTGCCTCCCGTTCGTCCTTCCACGGCAGATGGGGACTGCCATGACTCATGATCAGCATACAGAGTTTTCATTCCTTGGCCCAGTCCCCAGAATCTCCAGTGAAAGGGTCTCCATGGGCTTGACTGCTCGTTACAATGTTTATGGGTCTGCCCTAGTTGTGGTCAAGTAGATGTGCATTTGTCAAAATCTCGACCTTCAGGTGTGTGAGGGCCTGATTTGGGCTGGGACCCTGGCATGCAGGAAGTGGGCGGGGGGGGGGGGCTTGGTGTAACGGTTAAGAGCAGGTGCACTCTAATCTGGAGAACCGAGTTTGATCCCCCGCTCTGCCACTTGAGCTGTGGAGGCTTATCTGGTGAACCAGATTAACTTGTGCACTCCAACACATGCTAGCTGGGTTACCTTGGTCTAGTCACAGTTATTTGGAGGTCTCTCAGCCTCACCGAGTGTGTGGGGGGGGGGGGAGAAGGCAAGGGAGATTGTAAGCCCCTTTGAGTCTCCTTGCAGGAGATAAAGGGGAGGATATCAATCCAAACTCTTCTTCTTCTACTACTGGCTATGATAGCTCCCTAGATTTCATTTTTCAGTCTCCTTGTGAACAATCTAATATTTCTTCTTCTTCTTCTTCTTCTTCTTCTTCTTCTTCTTCTTCTTCTTCTTCTTCTTCTTCTTCTCCTTCTCCTTCTCCTTCTTCTTCTTCTTCTTCTTCTTCTTCTTCTCCTTCTCCTTCTTCTTCTTCTCCTTCTCCTTCTCCTTCTTCTTCTTCTTCTTCTTCTTCAACAATAAATGTAGTCATTAGCATAAAATCCATGAACATAACCATGTATCTGCATCTTACCTAATAGGTGGAGATCAATTGGGAAAGGAATAAATAATCATAAAAGGACCAAATCAAACCTCTAAAGACAAGGGGAGGAAGGAAAGAAGGGGCAGGGGCAGGGAAAAGGAGACTATTCCCATTCTACTTGAATCTGGGGCCCATTCCACACCTGCAGAATAATGCACTTTCAGACTGCTTTCAGTGCTCTTTGAAGCTGTGCGGAATGGCAAAACCCACTTGCAAACAGTTGTGAAAGTGGTTTGAAAAGGCATTATTTTGCATGTGCGGAAGGGGCCTGGGTCTCTGAGGCTCTGAAGAGTGGGTAGCCGTCGTCCCAAGCCTCTTTGTGAAAATAGTACCCTTCGCATTTCCCCCCAAAACTGGATTCCATTGTGGTTCAAGCAGAGTTGGGTGTGTTTTTTTTACCTGACATATTTCTTCTTTTTGTTCCCTTTCAGGAATCTTCCTATTCATTTGCACTGAAATGCCTTATCAGCCTGTCTACTATGATCCTATTGGGGCTTATCATCATGTACCATGCCAGAGAGATCCAGGTGAGGCGCTCCTCCTTTGGTGCCTTCTGGGTGAGGGGACGCATGGCCCTGTTGGAAGAGAGACAGGGGTGAAACTTGCAGATAAGGAGAAGTGTTGTGGCTGTCTTGCTGGGTTGCTAGCTTTCTATGTGCAGGGAGAGGTGTGTGTGTGTTTAATTATGGGGAGTGCTCAGAAACACAGCTCTTTGTCTGCAGTTGGAAATGATTCAAAATGCAGTTCTCCTGCAATGCAGCTCAAAATTGCAACAATAAAGGCAGATTTCACATGTAGGTTTGGAAGAGTTTTCTTCCACTCTTGTCATGTAGGATCAAAAGGAAGAAATTGAGTTTTCAATGCATGTGGGCCTAGGTGTTTTCTAATTAATTACTGATTCGGCTTTCTGAATTTGTTTGGTCATTTTTTCAGGCTTAGAAAAAGCTCTCAAAGAGCAACTTACAAACGAGAAGAGGGCTGTCTTTAGAGCTGCTGGAAATAATCAGTACCAAATATTGCAGCATTATGATTCTTAGATCAAGTTCTAGTTTGCAGTCAATAATAGAACCCCCTGATGAAACGGCTTTAGTTTAACCATTGGAAAGGCTGCGTGATTCTGCCCAGCCCCTCCAGAAAATAGAAAGTCAATTGATGGACATGAACGAAGGTGAACATCCGGCTGCAAGGTTGGATCCAGACTATAATGGTGATTTCACCGATTCTCCCTTCTGGCTACAGAACTCTGCCATGCAGATGGTTCTCAGTGGCTGTATTTTGTGGAGAACAATTGATTGCAGTGGAAGGAGACAAACAGGAAATCTTGTTCCACTGTGCTAGATAATTTAGTCTGGATCCAATCCACATAGTTTCTGCAGGGCCTGCAAAACGGACCTGTTCCGCCAGGCTTTTGGCCAGCCGGGATAACCATCAGACCCCTATATCATCTAGGCCTCCCATGGGTGGGGTTGGGGTTGGGAGAATGAAGTCGCCATACTTGTGTAAAATTGTTGAGCTGGGAATTTTAATTCATTGTTTTATATTGGTTTTATTGTATTAATATGAAAATGTTGTATACCATCCTGAGCCTCTGGGGGAGGGCAGTTTAAAAATGTGATAGATAGATAGATAGATAGATAGATAGATAGATAGATAGATAGATAGATAGATAGATAGATAGATAGATAGATAGATAGATAGATAGATAGATAGATAGATAGATAGATAGATAGATAGATAGATAGATAGATAGATAGATAGATAGATAGATAGATAGATAGATAGATAGATAGATAGATAGTCAGTCCATAGCCCCTTCGGCATGGACCAATAAACCCAGGCTGGGGACAGGAAAAACCTTGTGTTGTGGGAGAACCGCACGGATTCCACTCCTAATGCGAATCCGCCCTGCGTTTCCCCCCGCACACCGTTTTTTTCAAGAATTGCACTTTCCGCGATTCTTCTGTTTTAGTGCAGGTAGCAGCTGCTTGTGCGCAAACGGCTGCCCCAGAAAGCGCTTAATTCAGCCGTGCTTCCCATTTTGGAAAGGTCCCCGCTTCGCAGCTGCATAGCCACGTGGGGTTGCAGGGACGTCAGCATGGCTGTGAGGGTCCATGCCAGCTTGCCCGCGTGGCTACGCAGTGGAAGTAGTAAGGAGCAGAAAAAAACTTGTGCCTCCATGAGAAGGCATGACAGCCACCCACATTTTTTCCATAGGCTCTGGTCACTGGCTGCACGGAGGCAAGCGAATGGGAAAGCAGGAGAGTGGGTTCCTTTATCCCGCCTGCAACCCGTTCTCCCTGTGCTGTGCGGAAATGCATTGCTTTTAGACTTCTACCCCCCATTCCCTATCCCCATGGTGGCGAACCTATGGCACTCCAGATGTTCATGGACTACAATTCCCAACAGCCCCTGCCAGCATGGCCAAGGGGCTCTTGGGAATTGTAGTCCGTAAACATCTGGAGTGCCATAGGTTTGCCACCACTGTGTATCCCATAGAGTTTTATGCCCTTGGGAATCACTTTTTTCACAATTTTAACCATCCTTCCTTCTTTGAGTACTGTGGAGCTGAGTGGTGAGCTGTAGAACTGGAGTCAAAGCTCTGCTCATGACCTGAGTTCGATCCCGATGGAAGTGGGTCCAGGAATCTGGCTCAAGGTTGGCTCAGCTTTCCAACCTTCCGAGGGTGACAAAATGAGTGCCCACCTTGCAGGGGTAAAGTGTCGATGACTGGGGAAGGCAATGGCAAATCACCCCATAAAAATAGTCTGATTAGTAAATGTTGAGATGTGATGTCACCCCATAGGTCAGTAATGACCCGGTGCTTATCATTTTCTCTTTCTATGAAACTCCCCTCTCAAAACCTTGTCAGTTTCTTCAGTGTAATTTTCCTTCCCTATTTCCCACTAGTAGAAGCCTCTAACAGCTTAGACTAGCAAGATCTTGTCAGTGCTCTGATGCCAAGCAGTGTTGGTGGTTGGATGGAAGACTGCCAAAGATGACTGGAGTTGCTGTACAGAGAAATGCAATGGCAAACCACCCCTGTTGAACTTTTGCCTTGAAAGCCTCATTAGGTGGAAATTAATGGAGTCACTATGAGTGGACTGCCACTCAATGGCAGACTTTAACTTTTCAGTGGCGTAGTGGCTAAGAGCAGTGGCTAAGAGCAGGTGAACTCTGATCTGGAGGAACCGGGTTTGATTCCCAGCTCTGCCACTTGAGCTGTGGAGGCTTATCTGGGGAATTCAGAATTAGCTTGTACACCCCCCCCACACACACACACACACACGCCAGCTGGGTGACCTTGGGCTAGTCACAGCTTTTCAGAGCTCTCTCAGTCCCATCCACCTCACAGGGTGTTTGTTGTGAGGGGGGAAGGGCAAGGAGATTGTACAAAGTGCACCTGGAGTTCTTCCTACAGGAGAGGTATGGTTCATATAACTCCCGTGTAACTCTTCTTCTTCTTCTTCTTCTTCTTCTTCTTCTTCTTCTTCTTCATCTCATACCACGGCTCTTCCATAAAACTGACAAAGTCGGGGAAAGACATATCAGTTTCCACAAAGCCCATTTACTTCATTGGTCCCAATCAGGTTGAAACTTGTTGAGGCTATCCCCTGACTTTGGGCTTTTTCTGCATTCTCATTTTCTTCACTTGTGTGTTCCTGTTGCTTTGGGTCCTTCCCCCCCCCCCCCCATTCTGTATGTATTTTATTCCCTCTTGTGGTTGATTCTGTATTACATTGCTTTGTGCCCAGCATAAAAACTAGCAGTTTAAATCTGCAGGGAGGTATGCTGGACATAAAGTGGTGCAATATCAAATTTAACCACTAGAGAGAGCAAAACACATGCAGAACAGGAAAAAAAACCCTGAAGCAACAGGAACACAATGTGAGGAAAATGGGAATGCGGGAAAGCCTCTATGAATTTCATTGGGGGAGGCACAGAGGGGGGCACCTTGAAAGGTAATGTCCAGTGGGGCAAAATGAAAAACATGCCTTTGGGACATCCATATTTAGATTGAGAACAGTAAGAAGCAATAAGAGCGCTTGTTCCATGAGGCTGGCTGGAGCAGGTGCGCACACCTTTAAAGTGAAAAAAGCATCACTCGTGAGCGATTGTGAAGCACATTCAGTGAAGATGAAGACGCCTCAAATGGTCATCTAATGCTTGGGTTTTTAGCCCAGAATCTTACAAGAATCCTTACATTAGAGCGCTAACAATGTATCGGGTCCACGAAAGACCACAAAATCCAATATGCCTCCCCTTGCAATCAGAACTTACAGGATGTGGTCAGCGCGTGCAAAATCATACATTTTATGGGCCAGAGGAAATTGGTCAGAGAGCCAAAGCAAATCAGAGGCGTCCACGCAAAGGGAGCGTAGAACCCAGTTTGAGGATCCAGGTAGTTCTAGGAAGCTGCTTGGCTTCAATCTCTGGCTTCTCCAGTTAAAATGATATTTTGGCTTTGTTATTTTGCGAATAGACGATAATAGGAAAGAAGGAACGCGGCAGATGGGGACGCCATGACCGTGGGCCTAGTGGAGCCTGCAGCCATTTCTCAGCTGAGCGACCAAGCTGCTGTGAGCTATCACAGGCAGCGGACACCAGGCCAAGGGGCCCATGCGCAAGGCCTCGCAGACATCTGGTGCCGGCTTGGTGGGGGGTTAAACAGCATGGAGAGTGTTCCCATTAAAGAGCCATTACGGGCTGCGGCTGAATGCTGAGAAGGCCCGCTGTGGGCTGCTGGTGCCGGCGGCCATTTTCAAGGGGAACAGGTGTACTTGGAATGAATGAGCGATTCTCTTTGCCTCTCAAATCAAGGAGTCCGGAAAGTCTTTAACCTTCCTGTGGCCGTCACGGCCAGACAGAACGAGGTGGAATGAAACAGGAGATGGCCGTCAAAGGGCCGTCCACCCAAATTGTCCTCCGCGCATGAGCCACCACCCAATGACGCAACTGAGGAAATGCAGCTTTTATTTTTATTTTTTTTGACAGCAGCGCAGATCTCCCAAATCGTAAAGTGTTTTCCAGCTGTGTGCGTTTTTCAAACCCCCGCTTTCATATTGCCTGAGCTTTATCGAAGTACTCATCAGAGATTTCAAGGATTTTCAGTCGACTGAAATTGTCCACCTAGTCAGCAGGGTGACTAGTTAATAGATTCCATTTAAATCGCTTTTCGGCCTTTTGTTTAAGATCAAGTGTAGTAAATTTAAATGAACAGGCGTATTCCCAGCACTGAAAGATCATTTGATACACAGAAGCTACTTCAAATGGTTTCCTAGTTTTGTTCTGTTCTTAACTCCCTGTACTAGGCAATATTTCTAAACCACACAGTCGGGGCAAAAACAACATCGCTTTTGTATTTGCGCTGTCTCTCTCAGGGAGCTTTATAATAATAATAATAATAATAATAATAATAATAATAATAATAATAATAATAATAATAATAATAATAATAATAATAATAATAATAATAATAATAATAATAATAATAAAAGTACGGCCTGCCCTGTAGCAAGACTCCAAGGTACTTGGAGCTATGTCAAGCTTCAGAGAAGGCCAGACCACAAAAAATGAAGAAGCAAAAATACTCTGGGACTTTAGAATACAAACAGACAGACACCTGGCACACAACACCCCAGACATAACAGTGATAGAGAAAAAACATGTTTGGATCATAGATGTTGCTGTGCCCAGTTGACAGCAGGAGTAGAGGACAAAAGAGCTGGAAAAGATCACAAAATACAAGGACCTACAAATTGAAGTTGAGACGATTGTGGCAGAAAAGAACAGCAGTAATCCCACTAGTAGTCGGTGCTCATAGGAGGAATCCCAAAGAGAATCAGCCTTGAAAAACATCTGGAAAGTTTTCCTAAACTTGGACCAGAACATCAGTCCACATGCTTTGCAGAAAAGCAGCATCTTCTAGGAACTTCGCAATAACACATTTCTCACGGAATACCTCTAATATCCTAGGTCCTTGGGAAGGACTCGATATTCAGAGATGAATTCCAGACACTTGTGCTGTGTTGTTATGTTAATAATAATAATAATAATAATAATAATAATAATAATAATAATAATAATAATAATAATAATAATAATAATAATAATAATAATAATAATAATAATAATAATAATGATAATGATAATGGTGGTGGTGGTGGTGGTGGTGGTGGTGGTGGTGATGGTGATGGTGATGGTGATGGTGATGGTGATGGTGATGGTGGTGGTGGTGGTGGTGGTGGTGGTGGTGGTGGTGGTGGTGGTGGTGGTGGTGGTGATGGTGATGGTGATGGTGATGGTGATGGTGATGGTGATGGTGATGGTGATGGTGATGGTGATGGTGATGGTGGTGGTGGTGGTGGTGGTGGTGATGGTGATAATAATAATAAATTCAACTTAATAAACTGCTCTCTCCCAAAGGGCTCAGAGCGGTGTATAGACAATAAATACCAAAGTACAAAAACATCGAATAATATCATTAAAATACATAAATCAATAAAAACAGTAGCAGCGATACAAACCACCCACAAATTTGGTGGATGGCGTCCAGTTCTAACACTGGGAGGGGACCAGCAGACAAGACAGCCGAAGAGAAACAGATGGCACATGGGCATCAGGAAGCAGTAGATGAGAAATACCATACTGGTTATCCTCTTGCAGGTACATCATACTAGCCCCTACCATCTTACAGGTAATGTGAAAAATTTTGCCTGAAACCCTGGAGGACTGCTGCCATTCTGAGTAGACAATACAGACCTTGGTGGGCCAAGGGGCTGATCAAATATAAGGCCACTTCGTGTATATTTACCTCTGGCCCTGTATGTAATCCCCCCAAACCATGCTTTTAGTTTAGATGGATTTAGAGTCAATAGGTTGGATCCACATGAAGTTTTTCACTAATGGGAGACACTTCCATCAATGCAATAGGACTTCCTGCCTCCTCTCTTCCCACGGTCATCCATTACTTTTTCCTTCTGTGTGGAGAGGGACACTCAGGAATAGTAGGAAGGATAATTTGGTAGAAAGCAGCAGGAATGTGGGACTGGCAGAAATTATACCTTGCCTTCCGTTAGGAGAAAATTTAGCATGGATCCAACCCTGTGAGGAAGGCAGAGGTGGGATCCAGCAGGTTCTCACAGGTTCCCGAGAGTAGGTTACTAATTATTTGTGTGTGCCGAGAGGGAGTTACTAATTGGTGATTTTGCCACGTGATTTTTGCCTTAGTTACGCCCCTCCTCTCGGCAGTAGCACGCAGAACTTGAAGCAGTCTAGCAGGAGGTGCACTGGCGTGCGTGGCAGCCTGCGCCTCCGTGCATCCGTTTCCTGCCCAAGGACCGACACAGCAGCTGCGTCTTTGCCACAGCCCCGCCCAGGAATGCCCCACCCCCGGAATGCCTGGCCACGTCCCCGTCGTGCCCCGCCCAGCCCTATTGGCGCTACACCACAGTTTGAATCCCACCACCATGGGGAACCTGTTACTAAATTTTTTGGATCCCACCACTGAGGAAGGGTGAATTGTGAACTGAGGTGAATTGAGATGATACAATCAGCTCACCACCACTCAGCCAGCTTCAGGGTGGACGGTGGATTTGAAAAACAATGCCACCAAAATTCTCCTTAATTCAATTTTCCATGGACTTTGGAACTGAACTTTCTGGTTACATTGAAGTCAAACCTGCACATTCAGTGTTCACTACTGGTTTGTTCTAAATTTTGATTCAAACACTGCTGTAAATGTCTAGCCAGTCACACTGCTCACTTATCTCCATGCCTTCATTTCCCCCCATCTTACCTCACCAATGCACAAAAAAAAAAAACCCTTCAAAAAAGCAAACTTGACATGCATGGTCGGAACAAGATTTTTTTTTTGCTGTGTTTTATTTACATGCCCGTGTGCTCTTGGGTATCATCAAAACACCATAAAAAGAATCTTGGGGCACTGATATCTACATTCAGATAACGTTAGTTAGTGTGCGCGTGCACATCAGGGGAAAGATGCAAAGAGATGGGATTGAAAAAACCACACACTCTCCGTTTCTGGAATTAATTTTAGGAATTCTGCAAGCTTCTGCAAATGAAGGGGGAACAGGACACAGGGCATAGTGAAAGCCAGGAGTAATGAAGGAATGGTGTCTGGGGAAGGAACGGAGCAGGAGCAAAAGAGAGCAACAAGGACAATCAGGGACCTGGAGACCAAATCCTACAAGGAAAGTCTGAGGGACTTGGGGATATTCTGTCTGGAGAAGGGGAGGTTGAGGAGGCGTGATTGCTCTCTTTAAGTATTTGGACGGCTGTCACTCAGAGGAGGGCAGGAAGCTGTTCCTGTTGACAGCAGAGGATAGGACTCACAATAATGGGTTTAAATTATGGGTGGAATGGTACCAGCTGTATATTAGGATTTTTTTTCACAGTAGGAGTTCAGCATTGGAATTGCTGTGTAGAAGAAGAAAAAGAAGAGTTTGAATTTATATCCCCCCTTTTTCTCCTGTAGGAAACTCAAAGGGGCTTACAATCTCCTTGCCCTTCCCCCCCCCCCCCACAACAAACACCCTGTGAAGTAGGTGGGGCTGAGAGAGCTCCAAAAAGCTGTGACTAGCCCAAGATCACCTAGCTGGCGTGTGTGGGAGTGCACAGGCTAATCGGAATTCCCCATTTAAGCCTCCACAGCTCAGGCGGCAGAGAGGTGAATCAAACCCGGTTCCTCCAGATTAGAGTGCACCTGCTCTTAACCACTCTGCCACAGCTGCTCCCTATAGAAGAAGAAGAGTTCAGATTCATACCCCACCTTTCTCTCATGTAAGGAGACTCAAGGTGGCTTACAAGCTGCTTTTCCTTCCTCTCCCCACAACAGACACTTCGTGAGGTAGGTGGGGCTGAGAGAGTTCCAAAGAACTGTGACTAGCCCAAGATCACCCAACAGGAATGTAGGAGTGCAGAAACACATCTAGGTCACCAGATAAGCCTCTGCCACTCAGGTGGAGGAATGGGGTTCTCCAGATTAGAATCCACCTGCTCTTAACCACTACTCCACGCTGGGAGGCAGACTTCAAACAGTGGCTGGAGGAATACGTATCAGGGATGCTTTAGGTTGATCCTGCACTGAGCAGGGGGCTGAACTAAATGGCTCGCATGGCCCCCTTGAACTCTATGATTGATTGATTGACTAATTAATTAACTAATTAATTAACTAATTAATTAACTAATTAATTAATTATTGAATTAGTCTCAATATCCCACACCTCTCCTTTCGGGCACAGGGTGGCATACAGCAATTATAAGCAACAAGAACACTTAAAATGTATAAATATCTTGTTAATAAATACAGTTATCAGATGGTGACTAATTTCAAATCATCCCCAAATTGGAACCCACGCAGCCAGGGGCAATTTGATAGTCAAGAATTGTTTTAAGGTTGAAAAAGTTGATGGGGGAACCTGTAGATATCAACTGTCGCTCCCTCAACCAGACACCTGGTGAAGCAGCTACATCTTACAGGCCCTGTGGAACTGCATTATATCTCACAGTGCCCTGGTCTCCCCAGACGGAGCATCTCCCCCAGGCTAGGGCCAGGGCCGAAAATGGAATGGTAGAGATGCACTTATCCCTAGGCCCCTTCCGCACGTGCAGAATAATGCACTTTCAATCCACTTTCAATGCACCTGGCTGCTGGATTCTATTGTGCAGAATAGCAAAATCCACTTGCAAACAATTGTGAAAGTGGATTGAAAGTGTACTGTTCTACATGAGCGGAAGGGACCCAAGATAAGAGCCATTGAACTTACCTGCATCCCCCGCACATGGTTTAATCCACTTCTGCCTTCTCCGTGCAGCTGTTCATGGTGGACAACGGTGCGGACGATTGGAGAATAGCTATGACCTACGAACGGATATTTTTCATCACCCTGGAGCTGATTGTCTGTGCCATCCACCCCATCCCGGGCCAGTACTTCTTCACCTGGACAACCCGCCTGGCCTTCACCTACGCTACCTCCGAGGCCAACACTGACGTGGACATCATCCTCTCCATCCCTATGTTCTTGCGGCTGTACCTGATCGGCCGGGTCATGCTCTTGCACAGCAAACTGTTTACGGACGCCTCTTCCCGCAGCATCGGCGCCCTCAACAAGATCAACTTCAACACCCGCTTTGTCATGAAGACCCTCATGACCATCTGCCCCGGGACAGTGCTGCTGGTCTTCAGCATTTCCTCCTGGATTATTGCCGCCTGGACAGTTCGTGTCTGTGAAAGGTAGGACCAATTGCTCCTCGTCCCAATTCGGGAAGGTTGTGGGGAGTGCGCGTGGTGAATTTTGCATTCTTCCCCATCTCTGGTGCAGCTGAAGAGAAACCCACCCCCTTCACATCAACTAAGACTGGGGAGGTGTCTGTGTTTTTTTTTCCTGAAAGGTTCCTGCTTTGGTTCTAATCGTGGCCTGCAGTATTATCCAGAAAAAAATAACCTGTCTTCCTCCCTGCTAGCGTTCAGTTCCCTCTGTTTTGACCCAATTGAGACTTCTTGGTTCTATTTCTTGCTGAGATGGTCCTCCAGTGTCTGGCTTATACTATATCGAGCAGGAAAAACAAAACTTCATTACATGTAGACAATTAACATAGCAGGGATTCGGGAACTCTTCTCTCGAGAGGCTAGTTTTCCGACGTGGAAAACATTTAATTGCTTCATGCGCTCAAGATTCTTTGCATGTCAAGTTATCAAGCAGAAGATTTTCCCTGAGAGGCTAGTTCTCTGAGTTGAGGGAATTGTTTTAATTTTCTTGGAAAGGTGCATTGAGGGGATTTTTTTAAAAAAATCCTGGAAAGATGTTCCTTTAAGGGAGGCCTTGCCTATATTTTGAAGCGGTGAAGCTCAGATATGAATTGACCCCCTTAGCAAGAATAAAATTTTAGAGGAAAGAGAAAGATAGGCTGCCGATTGTTATCAGATGAATGCTGAGGTTAGGGTCTCCTGTTTTGCCCCCCTCCCCCATTGAAATTATCCATGGGGTTTCTATTACCTCTAATAGGGACTAAATGAACTTGAGAGGAAAACAGCATAGATTAAACTACTCCCACTACCATTTTCTGAGTTACAAAGCTCAGTGTTTATGTGTATGTAAAAACATTTGCTGTGTGTAGGATTTAAAAAAAAAACCCTTCTTCCAGAGGCGTATCTAGGAAAAATGGAGCCCGGTGCAAAATCTGAGTCCCACCCCCCACGGGCAGCCACCCTCCTCCACCATGATGAAACAACTTTTTTTTTGCACCAGGTCTTAAAGTCAGTGTATGGACCTGGGGGATGGAGAAATGGTATGGGGAGTGATTTTGAAACCCCCCCCCCATGTGACTAAATGGCCACATCCCAGGGACATTTGACCCCATACGTCCTCCCGGGCGGTACGCCCCTGCCTTCTCCACAGTCTAGGCTTGATTCTCTGTCTTGTCCCTCCCAGTCTTCCTTTCAAGGAAGAGAGATCCAAACTAGGCCAAGCCAAGAAGACGCTCTGGCCACATGTCTTGTCTTCCCCACTGTACCAGCATTGCAAATTCTGGCCTGGGAAATTCCTGGAAATATGGGAATGGTACCTGTGAGGAGAGGATGTTGAGGAGAGATTTCACCCAGAATGTGTGGTGAACCACATGGTCCACCAACGGAAGCTGCCATTTTCCTCCAGGCGAACTGATCCCTGTAGTGTGAAGGTTGGTTATAATTTGGGGAGGCTGGCAGCCAGCACGGTGTCGTGGTTAGTGTACAATCAAACAAAACAAGGTGTGGTGTGCAATGTGGAAACCGTAAAATCAGAAACACAACTATACCAAAGCTACACAAAATTGCTGAACATGCACGAACCGTAGCATATCAATGCAAACTGGACTGCGGATAAAGCCCAAATGTCATCATGAATTCAACACGTCAAAAATACACAATCAGGAATAATCCGAAAGTCCAAAAACGGGACGAGCTCCCAGTATTGCCTGTTTCGTGGTTGGCCCCACAGCATCAACAGTTGAGTTGATTTTGCTCAGAAATCTTGGAGTCGCTATCTTGTCATCTGTCCTAAAAGGCAATTATCTGCTGCTTTAAAAACAGTACCATACAAAAGTGGGTGTTTCTTGGGAGAATCAGAGTTTACCTAGCGGTTAGAGCTTATGTAGTAGTTACATGGTCGTTAGCACTTACGTGATAGTTCCATAGCGGTTAGAGCTCGGAGGTTGGCGACGCTGTTGTGCAGCCATTTGGACAGGGAAAGGGTTGGTATTCGTTCCCATGTCCTTCAGAGTAGCCCTCAGCTAAAAACAGTGCCCAGCGAGGGGATGTAGGCATTCGTCACATGCCAGGGTTTTGTGTGTTGTACGTGCATTTTCTATTGATGAATTTTGATAACAACAGACGAAGTTGCCTTTTGTGTTCCTGGTCTGACGGAATTTCACGATGGTCGGCAACCTACGAAATCATTTCGCTGCTGCACCGACTTCACTTAAACAAATACGAACCGGCAGAAAATTCGGAAGGGCTGGTTTCGTCTGGCCTCCTGTGTCCCAAAATGGTGTGTGCCTTGGAGAGCAGCGACTAATCGGAGTAGGCAGCATGGGCTTTTGGGTGGGCCGGTGTCTGCCTTGGAATAGAGAAGCTGCATATGTTTGGGAGGGGAAAAAAGTATTTGGCTCTGCTCTCCTGCTTTTGACCACAGTGGCAGAGTGCCAGTGTGGTGTGCATAAGGTTCCTGGTTTGATCTCTGGTATATCCTGTTAAAAAGAGATCTCGGGCATCGAGGAAGGCCCCTCACTGCTTAGAAGGGGTGACCAAATGACAGCATAAATGAAGACTTTGTAATACATACCAACAGATCAATACTGTGGGGAACTGAGGTCCCTTCCGCACATGCAGAATAATGCACTTTCAATCCCCTTTCAATGCACTTTGCAACTGGATTTTACTGTGTGGAATAGTAAAATCCACTTGCAAACAGTTGTGGAAGTGGATTGAAAGTGCATTATTTTGCATGTGCAGAAGGGGCTTGACGTATGAGCTTGGCGAGGGCTTTCAACAGTCTGGCACCACAGCTGAGAAGCCCTGCGTCCCTTCTTCTCAAGACAGAAGCATCCTCAGCACAGCCTTAGATGATCCTTAAGTATGGCTTGTCCCTCCCCACTCCCTGGAATGACTTGCCTTCCTCCATGAATTTGGGCTATCCCCTTTTAGAGCCAGTGGCCATCTCCACATCTTTCCCACCCCCTAAATAGTTTTTATTTTATCAACAAAAGATTGCAGGAAAAGAAAAAAAGGTTAACAGCAATAGCAATAAGGATAATAACATTTTAAGTGGTTAGAATAAGAGACAAAAAGGGGAAAGATAAGAGGGAAAAAAAGAAAGACTAAGGAGAAAAACGAACATGAGGAGGGTGTTTCCCAGAGCATAGTGGCTCTTTCAAACACCTGATTCTGGATTTTCTCGGATCATGTGGGTATAAAATCCAGACCCTTCCAGTCCACCTGTCAAATTCAAGATCCCCAATATCTGGAGAGGTGAGAGCTAAGTAAAACTTGCTCTCCAGTCAGCAAAACAGCCCCTATAGCAATGTGTAATCTGGAAGCACTGGGAGGCTCAACCAGATTGAAACGCCATTTCACCGGAAGTCCTGCCATCTCCACATCTTGTGGCAGTGAGTTCCATAAGTTAGTGATGGATTACGTGAAGAAAGGACTTCCTTTCCATCTGCTCTGAACTGTCACCAAGTGTTCCCAATTTCTTGTATAATCAAAAGAAAAAAGTTTTGGATCCACTTCCTCGTTTGATAAACTTCGATAATGCACTGCTGCAAATTTTAGCCTTTGGTTCTTACAGACTCCTTGACCCCTTCCCCCAATTATTCTGATTACCCCTTTTTGCTCCAGAGTGATCATATTTATTGTAATAAGCCAGCATAGTATAGTGGTTAGAGTGTTGGACTGAAATCTGGGAGACCTGAGTGCAAATCTCTGCTCTATCTTGGAAGCTTGCTTGGTGTGACTTTGGGCCATTCTCTCTCTCTCTCCCTCAGCCTAATTTACCTCACAGGGTTGTTGTGAGGATGAAACAGAACAGAGGAGAATGATGCAAACTGCTTTGGACCCCCATTGGAGAGAAAGGCGCAATATAAATGAAGTACAATAAAATAAATACAGTGGAACCTCAGTTTTTGTTGGTAATCCATCCGAAAAGAATCGATGAAAACTGAAACCGATGAAAACCGAGGCAAACTTTTCCATAGGAATCAATGTAAATCCATTTTAAGCACTCCAAAAAACATACCAAAAACAATTTTTTTGATGAATAAACATGGTGTTTAATGCTGAAAACAGTAACAAACAATAACACTAGGATCAGTTTCAGAGCCAGTGGACCAATGTTGCATCAGACAGCTGTCCAAAGAGGTCTGTTTCTGACGCCTCTTTAAGATTTGTCTGAAATGGGGCAAGACATTGTCGTTAAACAAGTTGCAGACACGGCCTGCAACAGCTTTGTCTGGGTGATTTTTATCCACAAACCCCTGCACCTTACTGCAAATTGATGAAGACCGAGACAAATTTTTCATTGAAAAAATAGATGAAAACCGAAACCGATGAAAACCGAAGGCAATGAAAACCGAGGTTCCACTGTACTGGGATAGATTGCTTCTGGCTTGGCAGGGACACCAGACAGCTGATTCTTCTCCGGACAATTACCAACATTAAATTATACCTCTAACAATGCAATCCTAAACAGAGTTACTCCAGTCTAAGTCCACTTAAACTATATCAGTGGTGGCAAACCTTTGGCACTCCAGATGTTATGAACTACAATTCCCATCAGCCCCTGCCAGCATGGCAAATTGGGAATTGTAGTCCACAACATCTGGAGTGCCAAAGGTTCGCCACCACGGAACTATATGGACTTAGACTGGAGTAACTCTGTTTTAAGATTGTACTGTCAGAGGATTTTCAAGGTTGGTGCCATGAATTAGGACCTTTGCCAGTGGGAAAAGTCTGTACAGCAGCCGCTTCAAAGCAGATCAAATTCAGCAAGGAACCATGGATTTCAACCCCTTGGATCCATTTGGTTGCATTGCAATGGGACAACATCCGCCCCCCACGTCACAGTGACATCTTGCTCACTCCAAGGGGTCTGGGTTTCTCCCTCAGCTCCACCAGACGGAGGAGGGCGGTTAAACCACGCCGGCTGATTTCTGCCTATCTTTTTTTTTTGGTGCGTTTCGTCGCTGCGGGTCGCTTTGTCGTCTTTCGTCACGTTATCGCCGAGCCTGTAATGCTCATTAATGTGCTGTTATTTTTCCCTCCTTTCTAACTGCTCTGCTGCTCATAGGGATAAACTGTGAGTTCCCCTTGGTAGAAGTTGGGTAGACGCAACCCTTGCACGGAGGCTGAGCTTTGCGTAGAATTTAAGATTAGCTGCAGTTTGCGGGGCGGACGGGGATCGTCATGAACCTTGGAAGTTATCCCAGAGCGCTTAAGGTTTGGAAGGAACCTTTTTCCATCTAGCCACCCCTCCCTGTCTCCTGCTCTACCTATTCATTTCTCATGCCATCTGTCCAGTTCTCCCTCATTCCTTGCCTCCCTCCCTCCCCATCAACCCCTCCCTCGCTCCCTGACTGTTACCGCTATCCATCCACCCTTCACACCCGCCATCCCTTGCTCCCTCTATTAAAACCGCCATCTTCTTCGTGCTCCCGCATCCATGGCCCTCTCCCCTTCTGGATAATCCCCTCAAGCAGTCGAGGCTACCTCTACCCTTCGTTTCCTTCCCTTTCCCCACCAAACCAAAATATCTACTAGCATCTTCAGAAAGACTACTGCCGAACATGAAGGTTCTATTGAACTTCAGTGGTTTACAGAAGTTCAATAGACTCGTATTCTATTAATTTGTAGTTTCCTGAAGGGTTTTTTTCTGCCATAGACTGCCATTACTGTGCAGAAGGTTCTGAGGCATCCATTAGGAATCCATTTGCAGAAGGTGCTGAGTGCACCCAATGCATGGAGGTGTGGCATTGTCCTAGCTCAGGGGTAGGGAACCTGCGGCTCTCCAGATGTTCAGGAACTACAATTCCCATCAGCCTCTGTCAGCATGGTCAATTGGCCATGCTGGTAGGGGCTGATGGGAATTGTAGTTCCTGAACATCTGGAGAGCCGCAGGTTCCCTACCCCTGTCCTAGCTAGAAGATGCCCGATACTCCCTGGGAGCCATTTTAGGTAGAGCAGCTGGCTTTTGGGGATCTTTTTTTTTGCCTTTGCTGACCTGTATCCCCTGTCTGTCAATCTAAATTTGGCCAGTTTGTGTTCTAGTATTCCAGGCAAGGAAGGAAAGAAGACTCTTTCTCCACTCCAAGCATAGCTGTGTCAACTTCTTTCATGTCTCCCACACCCCAGTCACTATCCGCTAAACTCAGAATCTCAAAATACCTTCTCCATTCCTCTCATGGAAAGGTGTCTGAATCCCTTGCTGCTCTTTTCTTTACCTCATCCAGGGTTCAATTAGCATCACTATTTGTATATACTTCCCAAATTACTGCCATGTGAATATGTCTCGAAGCGGAGAGAGCACGCATATTTGAAGAGAATATGTATGTTATGGGCTTGGCGGTGAAATATCTGCAACCTGTTGAGGCCTCTTCATGGCCTTTGACCCCTGTAGCAACCATTTCCCATTCCTGTGCCCCTATTTTGGGTTGGAACCCTGTACTGCAGAGTGGCAAGCTGCCATACTGCAGTCAAAGTCTAATTAATTAAATAAAGCTCTGCTCACGACCTGAGTTCGATCCCAACAGAAGTCAGGTATCTGGCTCAGCCTTCCATCCTTCCACAGTCAGTAAAACGAGTACCCAGCTTGCTGGGTCAAAGTGTAAAAGACTTGGGAAGGCAATGGCAAACCACCCCCTAAACAAAGTCTGCCTAGTAAACATCATAATGCGACATCACCCCATGGGTCAGTAATCTCTTGCAGTTCTGGAGAGATGTCTCAGTTCAGGACCTTGTGTCCTGTTCAACCAGCAGTATTAGGAACCACAGACAAAATAAATTTTCAGAGCAGAGTTCTGACTTCAGAAGTTCAGAGGCTCATTCCGCACATGCAGAATAATGCACTTGCAAACTGCTTTCAGTGCTCTTTGAAGCTGTGTGGAATAGCAAAATCTACTTGCAAACAGTTGTGAAAATGGTTTGAAAACGCATTATTTTGCCTGTGCAGAAGGGGCCAGAGATTCTTTTTCTGGATCAGACCAAGGTGGGCCTATCGAGTTCAGCATCCTGTTTCTAGAAGTGGCCCTCCCCCCGAAATCTCAGAAGTAGCATGTGATGTTTTTCTCTTTTTGGAAACTCCTCATATGTTAGCACCTGTAAAGGCACCTCTCTGTAGTGTTCTGAGGTGATGTCTTTTATGTTGCCTCCTTGCCTTCCTTAGCATTTCTTATTTGTTTTCACTGCCACCAAAGGCTCTTACCTTAGATTTCTGATTTGAACTAAAAAAGCAGGATGGCCGTTGCATTTGGTAGAATGACAGAGCAGTCAGCATGTGGGAATGTCTCTGAGGTAAAAAGGGATACTTTAAATAGAAAACACTTGTTTACTCTTGAATATAGAGTTTATTTAGAAGTATAACAGTGCAACGGTTTCAATAAAGGTCATAAGCGTAATGGTTTCAGATAGGTGCCGTTCTCCTCCTTTCTCTAAAGTTCTGAAATAGATCTAGCCACAAAGACTTCAGTTGCCATGTAGGCTAATAACTTCCACCAAAGCACATAGATTTCGCTCACATTCCACACTCTTCACCCACTCAATTCTCCCCCCCCCACCCCGCACAATGAACAAAAACCTCTCTCTAAAACCAATCAACTCCACCCCTGAGGGCATGGCTGCCATCCAGTCATAGCACACTTCAATCACCCATCCATTCCCCCTCTTTCTTACTCTAGAGTCCTGCCTTTTTAAAGCAGAGCAACATACTTTAACACATAGAAATAAAACACACACAGTATTTACATATCAAAAGACCAAACAGAGAATAAAGGCTTCTATGGCTGCCCCATCACCTGGTATTTAGAGGTAGACTTCCCCTGAATGTTGAGGTTCATTTTAGGTAACAGCTATGACCTTTCTGTCTCTTTCATGAATTTGGCTAACACTCAGTTAAAGTCAACTGCAAAATCACCATAGATAGATCTTGTGGCAGTGGGTTTCATAAATTAATTTTGAATAGTTTGAAGGACTTCCTTTTATCTGACCTTAATCTCCTGCTCTTGAATTTCACTGGGTGTTTCTGAGTTCTGAAGCTACAGGAAAAGGAAAA
The DNA here is from genome assembly GCF_021028975.2 of Sphaerodactylus townsendi. NCBI lineage: Eukaryota > Metazoa > Chordata > Lepidosauria > Squamata > Sphaerodactylidae > Sphaerodactylus > Sphaerodactylus townsendi. The sequence goes on from NC_059429.1 coordinate 21,807,875, forward strand.
AATCTTTCTCCATACCAGGCATGATTTTGTAAATGTTTGTTGTGTTTGGCCCATCCATCATAATCTTTATCTTAACAAAATTTTATCCAAATTTTTCATCCTTTTCCTGGCAGCCCACTTGCAGAAGAAACAACCTAGGTGTGACCATGCCCTTTGTGTCTCTTTCTGTCTCTCTTCCTCACTGTGTGCATGTTTTAATGTCCAAGATTTCTTGAAGCATCACAAACCTATTCTTCAGGGGTCATCGATCAAAGCAACATTAAAAACAAATAATATAGCAAAGATATTCAGATGGCATTCGTACTACCTAAGCATCAGATGAAAAGTTGGAGGTAAAGGAGAGATCTGTCAATGGCTGTTTATTTTGATAGCTAAATAGAACCTCCTTGTTCATCGGCAGTCTATCTTGGGGTGCCAGTGGGTGCAACAACAGAGGACACTTTGACCTCCATGCTCCTGCTTACAGGCTTTTCAGGTCCATTTACTTAATTAGATGAATTGTTGGTCTGACTCTGGGAGTTTCCCCTTACAGCACAGCTGAGTATTGCTAAGAGGTATTTCCATTACATGGATCCCACCACCACCCATCCTTCTAGAAACCAGGCAGCAACTAAGGAAAAACAACCCAAGGCCAAGTCCCAGTAAGCAACTCATTAAAGGGTCGCAAAGTATCTGGTACCATCTGGCCGGTGGATATCTTGCAAAAGCAGAGTATTATCTTTAAATAATGTACAAAGAGCCTCGATTGATATCTGTCGGCTAAAGATGAGCACTGGTATCCTCTCTTCCTTCTCTTGGGAGTGGAATGGAAAGCAGTGAAAAGTCGGCTGGGACTGAACCAGCAAGTGAAAGAATGCCATCCGCCGGGATGAAGAACAAGAGGAGGATCTGGAGCAAGAATCAGAAGACTTTGGCCATTTATGCATGCAGTGCTTACCTCGCAACTGTTTGCTTTGCAGGGAGGTTTCCCCCATTTTTTTTTTGTTTAAACAGGGGATTCTCCTGCTGCGAAGTGTCCCCAGCTAAGCTTATCCTCCATTTTTCCCACCCTCCACTTCCTTGTTCTGTCTGTGCAACCTCTGCTGGGGAGGCTGCCACCTTTTTGGGCAGTGGTGCTATCTGTGGTCTAGCGTCAATTTGCTAGACCATGTAAGTTTTAGGTCAGTTTCAAGAGTCTATTGCTGAAGTGATAGACCCTTGGTTTCAATCCTGCTGAAGCGATGCCAGGAAGAGTGGGAGGAACTGCTGCATGGGCAGGGAAAGCTGGGAGGAGCGAGAGAATCTGAAGAAAGCCAAACACACCTTGATTCCCTTCGCTCTCCCTGCTAAGGCAGAGAAAAAGTCATGCTTTCAGAGGTTGAGAAACTGTAGAGATTCTCTGATCTGAGGCGCAGTGAATTCCGGAGTGGGGAAAATGTGTGCATATCTGAGAATTCAACCAGAGGGGAATGAATGCTCAATGCAAAGGAGAACACAAGTGCATAAATGGCCTTTGACTATGAAAGAGCCAAACCTTCCGATAGGGCCTAGAGTTCTCCCTATATTTCAAGTGGTCTCTATACTACAGACATCAGCTCCCCATGCAGAAAATGGACACTTTGGAGGATGGACTATATCCAGCTGAGTGGTCCTTCCCTTTCCCTCCCCAGTACCCACCTTCCTCAGGTTCCAACCCAAATCTCCAGGAATTTTCCAACCCAATTTTCCAACTCCCTTACAGGAGCACCCAGCCTGAGGGCTTTTGTGCATACATCTGCACATGGTTCACACTTGGATTTATGGTAATTGTTGATCTCTGCCATTTTCCTTTCTGTGAAGCATCTTTAAGATCTTCAGTCCCATACAAATCTTTGCCAGCCGTTCCCTTTGCATATTGATTATTCTAGTATTTCCCTCCCCCAATATGCCTTAAAACAATTTATGCGACTGGATGAGACTTCTGTTGCAAAAACGGGCCTGAACTTTGACCCTGGAGGCCACTGGCCATGTAGAAGACCAAAGAAACGGTGGATGGGCCGCATTGCTGAAGACATGCATGCTGTCAACCTTACCCTTGGAAAGGCCCCCAATCGAGCTATTTGGTGAAGAAAATGTCAGTGCTAACCCCCTCAAGGGGAATATAGCCCAAGAACAAGAAGAAGCCAGATTTGATTCAGTCAATCAACCTTTATTGGCATAAATCAAGAACAAAGAGCTAAGAGATACAGTAATATGACAGATAACCATTTGTAAAAAATTTCTGCCCTACGACCTTGTATCCTCGTGGGTGACCCACATTTGGCTCTGCAGTCATGAACAGAGGAATTGCCCTATATATCCAGGCTGTGGCGTATTTGCCTAGGGACAGGAGGTCCCCGGGCCCCACTGTCCCCGGGCCCCATTGTCCCCGGGCCCCACTGATCTGGTCATGTGGGGGCGCAAAATTGGCCCCCCACCTGACCAGGACTTTCTGCTGCCTTGTCCTCTTCTGGCACCCTCAGCCCCGCCCATGTCATCATCGACATGGACGGGGCCAAGGAAGCCAGAGAACCCCCTAAGCCTCGCTCCCCTCCCAGCTGCTGGCTCCCCCCAAACCCCTCCCGGCTGCCGGCTTCGAGCTGGCTGCCGGGAGGGGGTTGGGGGGGGTGCCCGGAGAATGGATGTCTCTGGGCACCATTTCCCCCCGTACGCCTCTGTATCTGGGCAGACTGTGGGTCCATCTAGTTCAGTAGGGTCTGCTTAAGACCCTGCAGAGCAATGTCAGACAGACTAGAAAAGTGGAGCCTCAGCTCGCCATGCAAAACGTCTCAGATCCAATCTCCAGGATATCAGATAGTAAATTTTGAGAATGACCCTTCTCTGCCTTGGTTTTTGGAGAGACTGCCCAGTCATAACCTTGGGCTGGGTGCTTTGATTTGATATAGGTCGGCTTCCTTTACTATTGGAGGGGACTCTGTAGCTCTGCTCTTCTGCTTTGAATAGGAGAAGCCAGAATAGAGGGGTAGAGCACTTGTTCCCAGCATTTTCAGCTAAAGGATTTGGGGTGCTGGAAAAGATTTTAGCAACAACAACAACAACAACAACAACAAACTCTGTCTTGTTTTCCCTGTTAATTTTTATTCTCCTGCCCCATTGCCCACCCCCATGCTTCATGATGACCCTTAATTCATGCTCAGCTTAGGTTCTTCCAACCCAAACTTTGCAAGGTTCAGGCTTCCCCTTCTCTGGGCAAGGAAGACTTTGTTCCAGACTGAATTACTGGGATTTCTGGGGAGCTCTGTTGACCCCAGCTGGGCAAGGAGCGGTATCAACAAAGCAGCAATCCTAAATTCCTCTTTCCCCCATTGCTTGGAGTCAGACTTGTTTGGGACTCTCTGTTCTTGTTTTGGTTTGGGGGGACCATTCGTTCCTCTCCTCTCCCCCATCCTGCATGCTTTCTCCAAACTCCTTCACCCTCAGAGTCTGGATGCACCTTTTGAAATCGGCAATGCTCTGCATCGGGGAGGAGAGAATTCTCTCTCTCGTTTTCTTTCTGTGATCCTTCACTTGCTTGCCGGGGGGCTGGGATCGGGTGCGGGGGAAGCAGGGAGAATTGAGGGGTGGGTCTTGAGCTGAAAATCTGACTCCTCAATAGGGCCAGGCTGATTTTCTTCCTTCTCCGGGCCTGTTTCCTTTTTTCCCCTTGCTCTAGAATTCTGTTCTGTTCTCCATTTCATTCTGGCACCAGAAATTCCGACTGCACATCCCGGGAATTGGATTGTATGCGGTTTGCTGCACCTTTGAGTTCCTTAAATTAATTTGCATTGTGCTTCTCTCTGTGCCTGGCGGGTGTGCACTTGTGCATTGACAGAACACTGTCACAGGGAAGACAGCCACAAGGGGATCATATGTATAACTGCGTCAGGATTCTTACTGGTGTGTGGTGCTTTGCCCAATGCTGATGTAGGCTGAAGAAACACTGCAAAACAGTAATCCGGATTGGTTTGCATAGAACAGGGGTAGGGAACCTGCGGCTCTCCAGATGTTCAGGAACTACAATTCCCATCAGCCCCTGCCAGCATGGCCAATTGGTAGTAGTTCCTGAACATCTGGAGAGCCGCAGGTTCCCTACCCCTGGCATAGAAGGTAGAATCCAGATTTGTTGGGTGTGGCCTTTAACCACTATTTTATTGATGCGCCCATATGTGTGGGGTAGAAAATATTGATGGGGTAGAAAATGTTGACACAGAGAAATTTTTCTCTCTTTCTCACAATACTAGAACCAGGGGGCATTCATTGAAAATGCTGGGGGGAAGAATTAGGACTAATAAAAGGAAACATTTTTTCACACAACGCTTGATTGTTGTTTGGAATATGCTGCCACAGGAGGTGGTGATGGCCACTAACCTGGATATTATGGAGGAGAAGTCGATCTCTGGCTACCAATCTTGATCCTCCTTGATCTGAGATTGCAAATGCCTTAGCAGACCAGGTGCTCAGGAGCAGCAGCAGCAGAAGGCCATTGCTTTCACCTCCTGCATGTGAGCTCCCAAAGGCACCTGGTGGGCCACTGTGAGTAGCAGAGTGCTGGACTAGATGGACTCTGGTCTGATCTAGCTGGCTTGTTCTTCTTATGTATCAAATATCAAGATCACCAGACATATTATCATGGCAAAGTTGCTCACTAGCAGTGTGCGAACCTGTACTGCAGAGGGGGTGAAAGGCCACTAATGAACAAGGAGTAGATCCACGGCTGGCACATTTCTGTGTACAGAATTCAGAAGCCAAAGAACAAAACACTGGGTGTCTTGTGCATCCATTTGATTTTTAATGCCAGGATTTGGAGACACATTTGGGACATGGGGAATTTCAGAACATCTGAACACTTGAGCTGAAATGATCGTCTCGGGATGAAAAATGAGCTCAAGGTCTGTGGTGCGTCACGCTTTGGGGTCTGCATGCTTGGGGCCAGACTTCCTGCTCAACTTTGTGGTCTGTAAAGTGGGAAGGATGGGAATGGTGCCCACTGCTTGGTTATCTGCCTACATTCCAGGTTGCGCAAAGTCCTGCTGGTATTCACGGAGGGCATTCTGTCCTCAGCATGGTGCCAGCATGGTGTCATGGTAAAGAGCAGTGGACTCTAATCAGGTGAACCAGATTTGATTCTGCTTTCCTCCACATGAGCAGCAGACTCTTATCTGGTGAACTAGATTTGTTTCCCCACTCCTACATTCCTGCTGGGTGACCTGGGGCTAGCCACAGTTCATTTAGAACTCTCTCAGCCCCACCTACATCAGAAGGTATCTGATGTGAAAAGACGAAGGGAAGGATTCTGCTTTCCGGAAACCACACAGCACCCAACCGAAGGGAAGGAATTTGTAAGGCCTTTTGAATCTCCTTACAGGAGAGAAAGGCGGGGTATAAATCCAAATTCTTCGTCTTCATCATCTTCATCATCATCTATAATGTTTAGGACTGTGGTGTTTAATCTAGCGGATAGCGATAGATTTAATCTAGCGGATAGATTTTGTGATTAGTTAAAATCTTTAGTTCCATTAAAAGGCTGTCCCCCTTGTTAATTAAGCAGCAGATTTCTGTCCCTTTTTTAAAAAAGTTAACTATTTTAATGACAAATATTTAATTCTCTAAAAAAAAAGTACAAGTGCCATCTTTTAAAAGATGAATATCCTTCATATAGGAGAAATGCCTCTTCCACAAGAAAGTCCAAATGTGATGTGTGCCTACATCCTAAGTTAAGCAATAGTACTTAAGCAATAGTGCTTTACAATGAAATTTGGTTTTGCGTTTGCAAATATATACAGATCGAAACAGGTCCTCCATTGGTTGAAAAAACTCATACGGCTATACTGTTCAGATTTCTTTGATTGGGTGTCATCCCCCACAATAATATGCCCATGTGTACTAGGGCAGTGGTGGCGAACCTATGGCACGGGTGCCAGAGGTAGCACTCAGAGCTCTTTCTGTGGGCACGCGTGCACAGAATTCATCATGTGGGGGGGCGGAAAATCACACACACACCCCACACACACACATCTAGGCTGGTCTGGGCACAATCCTTTACCTGGGAGTAAGCTTGGTTGCTGGCAATGGGGCTTGCTTCTGAGTAAACCCTCCTAGGGTCGTGATTCACCAATTCGAAGTGTTGCACAGTTGCTTCACCAAGCTTACTCCTGAGTAATGCGCACCTTGGAGCCAACCGTTTTTTCTAAACTAAAACCTCAGCATTCAGGTTAAATTGCCATGTTGGCACTTTGCGATAAATAAGTGGGTTTTGGGTTGCAATTTGGGCACTCAGTCTTGAAGAGGTTCACCATCACTGTACTAGGGGAAGTAGAGTTCCTGAAGCATGTTTTCTTTTTTTCTATTGCCCTTTCTATAATGAGATGCAAGCTGAGATTATTCAGCCTTTGTTAGATACAATCCCGGGTTGCCCTGAAACAACAAATGGCAAAAAAACCCTCTTTCTGATAAAACTCCACAGATTTCAAGGCATTTGGCCAACTATCGTGATTTTGTATACAAATTTCATCATAAGTAGAACAAAGAAATGTATTGAATTTACCCATTTAAATAGTTAATCTAGCTTTTTGAAGAGTCATTTTTTTCCAAATAGGAAAAAAATTAAGAATTTAATAGCTTAAAAAAAACTTTTAAAACTAAATTAGGTGCTCAGGTTTGCTGAAATGTTGGAATTTTGAATATAGACGTTCATGGATTTGACAGAATTTGGTCAATGATTGCAATAAATTGAAATTGATTGATTGACTCTATATAGCAGTGATGGCGAACCTTTTTGAGACCAAGTGCCCAAATTACAACCCAAACCCCACTTATTTATCGCAAAGTGCCAACCCGGCAATTTAACCTGAATGCTGAGGTTTTAATTTAGAAAAAAAATGGTTGGCTCCCTCTTCTTCTGCCCCACCCTGCCAGCCTGCTCTAGCCTCCAGCAAGTCCCGCGTGCACCGCTCTGTGCCTCTCTAGCATCTCTGCCTCCTCTGCACACAAACCCCCTGGGCAGCAGCCACCCGGAGCACAAGCACCAGGCCCACCAGCTGAGTCCTCCCTGCTCACCGTGGCGCGTGCATGTCATGCTCAGTGGCCCAGTTCAGCCTAGGTGTGTGTGGGAGGTGATTTTCTGCCCCCCACATGACGAACTCTGTGTGCACGTGCTCACAGAGAGGGCTCTGAGTGCCACCTCTGGCACCTGTGCTATAGGTTCGCCATCACTGCTATATAGTGATAATTTGTTTTAGACCCAAGAGAGGCAGTATGTGCAAACAAACAAACAAACCCCAAAACAACCCCAGCATTTGCTCCCAACTGCAGCCTCCTCCACTCTCATCTGGGGTTGTCAACTCTTGATGGGAAATTCCCAGAAAATTGGGGGGTGGAGACTGGGAATTGGAGGGATTTGGGAAAGGAGGGATTTCAGCAGGATATAATGTCATGGAATCCACCCTCCAAAGCTGCCATTTTCTCCAGTTGGGAACCGATTTCTGCAATCTGAAGATACAGGTTTCAGGCACTGCCTGGCAATCAGTCTGAGTTTATGGGTTGGAGACATAGGTCGATTCCGCACTTGAGTTATCGACCTAAGTTCGAGCTGTGTTCGACCTAAGTGCTCCGCACAACCACTGGGATCGACGTGGTTTTGTACCAGCTTCGCCCCGTGTAACGGTCAAATTTCCGACTCCAGTTGGGAACTACTACTTTTTCAGGGAACCACGCTCGAACTCAGCTCGATTCCAGTAAAGTGCAGAATCTCTGGTGCCAGGAGTCCCCCATTCAGCTAATCACAGCTGAGTGTTTCGGGCATGCGTACAGCTGGCCAATAAAAAAATGCCGCCTTCATCCCTCCATTCCTGTGGCAGTTTTTTAAATAACGTGTGTGGTGATAGACGGAACATGGCCGTAGAACAGTAGCCAATCGGAACGGAGCGGCGAAGAGGCACCGGACGATTCTGCCCTCCGAGCTGGGATCAAGCTGGTTGCAGTGGGGAACAACAATGGCTTCGACCTAGGTTAGTACCCTTCTCAGGGAACTGGGTCGAACCTATTTTACTCATGTGCGGAATCGCCCATAGAAGGCGCTGTCAGTGATAGTGTGATGTCACTTCTGGGGAAAACCCAGAAGTGACATCATGCCTCTCTAGCAATTACCGGGCACTGTATCGTAAAACCATGTAGAGTTTCTGGGGATTCTATGAGTTGGCTGATGTCACCAAGGCCACTCCATCCTCACCTTCAAGGAAGTGAGAGGAGGGGCGGAGTTTGGCTTCTGGCTGGCACTGAAGGGAGATCCAGTCTGCATTCACACCTGGGGCCTGACACAAAAAGAGAGGTTGTCCCAAGAAAGGAGCATGCGGCATTTTTCTAAACATTATTTTCCTCTAGTCATCTACGGGAATGGCGGCAGGAAACAGGAAACAGTGGCTTCTCTTCCCCCAGGGAAGCCCCATCTGGTGATCGGTAGCAATTCTGGCAGAACGCCAGCACCCACCTGGAAAACAACAACCCTACTTGCCTCCTACTGTGTTGCAGGTTGAAAATGAAGCAAATGTGAACTGAAAATTCACTCCTCTCTCCTTGTAGCCTTGGTAGAACTGATGGGGAACGGAATGCTGCTTTTTATTATTAAAGAGACCTTCCTTGATCGTGGAAAACAAGCTTATCAGGCAGTAAGACCCACCCACAAATGCTGGCTCCACCTCTAACTGTTGGCTCCGCCCATCAATTCCCTTCTACCAGGGTTGCTAGCTCTGGGTTGGGAAATACCTGGAGATTTTGGGGTGGACCCTGAGAAGGGTACCGCTTAGGGCGGGAAGAGACTTAGATGGGGTAAAATGATGAAGAGCCCACCTTCCAAGATAGCCGTTTTCTCCAGGTGAACTGATTTCTGCAACCTTGTGATTAACTGTAATAGCAGCAGTGGCGTACCGCCCGGGGGGACATACGGTGTCAAATGTCCCCAGGTTGAAGCCATTTAGTCATGTGGGGTGCGGAAAATCATCCCCACAACCCTCCTCCTCCATACACTGACTTTAAGACCTGGCTGCCCATGGGGGGAGAAAATCATCCCCACAACCCTCCTCCTCCATACACTGACTTTAAGACCATGACTGCCCATGGGGGGAGAAAACTCAGATTTTGCACTGGGCTACATTTTCCCTAGATATGCCTCTGAATAACAGGAGGTCTCTAACTACCACCTGGAAGTTGGTAATCCTACCTTCTTCAGATCCGGAAGCTCGTAGACGTCCTAGGTTTTTGTTTTTTTTAAGAGCTTATTCGCCTAAATGAGATGAAAACTTCGGCAACTTGAAAAGTCACCAAAGTGTTGGGGAGTGGAATGAAGTCCAAGATGTGGGCCCCCGGCCCCAGCGCAAACGCTGACTATTATCTTTCAGACGTGTCTTTGGAAGGTCCAAACAGGACCTCAACGCTGCGTGATCCCGGTTTTCTTTTGCAAAAGCACTCCTTTCAGAACTTGGCCCCTCAGTCTTTTGTTGTTCAGCCCCAGTTAGTTTCCTTAAAAATAGAAGCTAATTAGTGCATTGAGTGTTTATCTGTTTCCCTGGGCAAGAAATGGTGGTGTTTGTGTGCAGTTGTTTCTCGGGATGCAATTTAGCACATCATCTGCTGAAATGTGGGAAGAACCAAGCTCTTAAGCAGAGAGAGAGAGAGAGCAACAAAGATGAAAAACATGCTCTCCCCCATGGTATAAAATTCTCTGACTGGGGGGGGGGGGACGTGAATTTGGAGAAGAGGGGGGGAGGTTGTTTTCAAATGTGAATTGAGCCAGCTTGGAAAAATCCTGGTTTTTGAAATTTTAAGATGCTCATTTAAAAATTAATATTGGACGGTTTATGACATCTCTGTTTGGGAATACTTTTTGTTGTGGTGGTGGTGGTATTTTATTTCATGGTATATAAATGTACTCCTGGATAAAAAGAACAACAACAAAAAAACCTCAGAGATAATTTGCTCTTCTTGAACAGCTAGATTTTAGTTCGGCAGCACCTTGGAGACTGGCAAGATTTTCGGGCTATGAGCTTTTGAGAGTCGAAGCTCCCTTAGTCAAATACTAAAAATCTTTTGGGTCTCCAGGGTGCTACTGAACTCGAAATTGGCTGTTCTTCTGCAGACCAGCATGGCTACCTCTGAAACAATTTGTTGATATAATCTTAATAACTGGGCAGCCCAATCCGGGGGAGGGGGGCAGTCAGCACAGCCCTGCACCAATGTGGGTATCCACCCTGACCCCACAAGGGGCAAATGTGCCAGTGAGGGAGGAGGTATGTGGGTGACACCAGAAGCTGCCCCCAGCCCCACCAGAGCAGAAAGATGCCCCGGTGTGGCTAGGGGCATTCCAGGAGGTGGAGCCGACCATAGTTGCCTTCCACTGCCCTCCCAGCTCCCACACACCAATAGAGCTGGCCTCGGACATACGACACATTTTTTGTGGCGAATGTCCAAAATTCGGCCGGATTTTTGCCATTTGGAAGCGGTGGTGCGGCAGGCACTGCAGCGGTGCCATCCCCACCCGCCAGAGAGGTCTGAATTGGACTGTTACAGAGAATTAAAAATACACGGCCTGGGATCATGGAGGTTCTGTGGTTTCCAGGCATTATTGGACCTCTCTTTGCTAAAAATGATAAACATGATAATCACTGTTTGAAGTACGGCTATCACTGCATCCAGTGGCAGTGAATTCCCCAAGCCAATTATTCTTTGTGTGAAGAAGTGTTCTTTTTTTTCAGTCTTGAGACGCCTGCCTACCAATTAAAAAAAAAGATTTAATCAAGGGTGAGACAGAAAAAGTTTTCTCTAACCACATTCTCTATCTGCACGCACGTGTTTATAATCCTCTGTCATGACTCTTCAGGAGCAGCAGTGGCGTAGTGGTTAAGAGCAGGTGCATTCTAATCTGGAGGAACCGGCTTTGATTCCCTGCTCTGCCGCTTGGGCTGTGGAGGCTTATCTGGGGAACTAGATTAGCCTGTGCACTCCCACACACGCCAGCTGGGTGCCCTTGGGCTAGTCACAGCTTCTCGGAGCTCTCTCAGTCCCACCCACCTCACAGGGTGTTTGTTGTGAGGGGGGAAGGGCAAGGAGATTGTAAGCCCCTTTGAGTCTCCTTACAGGAGAGAAAGGGGGGGAATATAAATCCAAACTCTTCTTCTTCTTCTTCTTCTTCTTCTTCTTCTTCTTCTTCTTCTTCTTCTTCTTCTTCTTCTTCTTCTTCTTCTTCTTCTTCTTCTTCTTCTTCTTCTTCTTCTTCTTCACTTGCTTTTTCTCTAAACTGAGAAGTCCCTGTGCTTCTTTACCTTTCTCATGTTGGGAAAGAACGCCAATCCCTCGATCATCCAGATTCCCTTTTTCATCACTAGAAACCAGAACAGGAACGTTATTTCCAAATGTGTTGGTGTCACATGTCTGTCCAAGGACTAGTGCTGCCAACTTCCAGGTAGACAGAGCCTGGAGATCTGCTGGAATTTCAGCTGACCTTCAGACGACAGTGGTCAGTTGCTCTGGAGAAAATGGCTGCTTTGGAAGGTGGATTCTAAGGCATTAGAGAGTCAGTGTGGTGTGGTGGTTAAGAGCGGCAGTCACTAAGCTGGGGAACCAGCCTTGATTCCCCACTCTTCCACAGGAGCGGCTACTCTAATTAGGTGAATCAGATTCGTTTCCCCACTCCTACACATGAAGCCTGCTGGGTGACCTTAGCTAGTTACAGTTCTCTCCAAACTCTATCGGCCCCACCTGCCTCACAAGGTGTCTGTTATGGGGAGAGGAAGGGAAGGGAGTTTGTAAGCTGCTTTGAGACTCTTTACAGAAGAGAAAAGTGGGGTATAGATTCAAACTCTTCTTCTGATACTTTGCTTTGCTCCCACCCCAAACCCCACCCTTTTTAGACCCCCCCCCCAAAAAAAAAAATCTGCAGAAAATTCCCAACACAGAGATGGCAACCTTACCATGAGCAATCCTCTTATGCTGGTTGTACTTTGGAAACCGGGCTGACGCCATTTGAAGTTTCATACTCCGGAGATAAATGTGTGTGGGAAGGCCTTCCATCCGCCTGACGTGTCCCTGCACCAAAAAGAAATCCATCCGTTCCTTGCTAATGAAAAAGAAATCTCCCCCCCCCCCTCCTTCTGGAAGGCAGTAGGGTTGAAGAAAAGTCTGGACCCTCCCGTTCCCCTTCTGTCCCCACCTGTCAAACACAACTGGCCTTTTAGCTACTTGGCTGTGATATTAATTAGCGCCATTAGTAATTATGTAGCACTTTCTTGTAAATGCATTTCACGTCGCTTTTAAATGCTCCTCCGCCACACCTCCGGGGGGCCTCTGCGGAGCGGCTCGACACGGCAGAGAAATCCCAACGCGCTCTCGTCCCACTCATCTTGCATTAGCTTTAATTTGCTGTGCATTTGAACAGCGCACAAGAGCAGGCGCTTTCATCCTTAGCTTTGTTGACATTCCCAATTCCCCAGAAAATCTGATTAATAAGAGAGAGCTCCGTATCTCTCCAAAGAGCCTGGGCTATGTCTGTTTGTGTGGGATCAACCGAGATCTGCAAAGCCCCTGTCTTGAAAGGCGCAGTGCCCTCGCTTCGGAACAGTGTCATGTTGGTTTTGCGCTCTTTGCTCGTCAACGGGCCAGGCCTTGGCTGGGATTGAGCAAAAAATCCCAGGTATTGAGGGAGACGGGGCCCCTTCCGCACATGCGGAATAATGCACCTTCAATCCACTTTCACAATTGTTTGCAAGTGGATTTTGCTGTTCTGCACAGTAAAATACAGCTGCAAAGTGCATTGAAAATGGATTGAAAGTGCATTATTCTGCAGGTGCGCAAGGGGCCTTCGTTCCAGGTGGGATAGGGCAGTGGTTCTCAACCTGGGGGTCGAGACCCCTTTGGGGGGTCGAACGACCCTTTCACAGGGGTCGCCTAAGACTCTCCGCATCAGTGTTCTCCATCTGTAAAATGGATAAATGTTAGAGTTGGGGGTCACCACAACATGAAAAGCTGTATTAAAGAGTCGCGGTATTAGGAAGGTTGAGAACCACTGAGATAGGGGCTGGAGGCTGGTAATTCACTGCCCCAGTCAGGTAACTGTGAGGCCTACACAGAGTCTTTGGCAACACTTTCCTGTTGAGCCCCCATCCCCAGGATTGTCAACCTCCTGAAAATCTCCAGGCAGGGCCCAGAATTACACCTGATCTCCTGACATCAGTTTTCCTGGAAGAAATGGCAGCTTCAGAGGGCAGACTTTCGCCTGTTTCGCACAAGTCCCTGGAAACGTTTGCAATCAACCAATCAATATTTTATTTCGGTCAAAGACCAGAAAATATCAGATATAAAATATAAAATCCAGATAGTACATTTCCAGACCAGATACAAAATAAAATTGAGGTAACCAGTTTCCAGAGACTGTTTGTCCAAACCATAATATAAGTTCAAGTGAAAAACTGGAATAAAATTTAAATAAAAGATAAAATCATTGATCCAAAGTTCCTATTTTTATTGCCCTACTTGTCCACGCCTTTTAACCACATAAGCACTGAATTTTGCCACCTCTCTGGTTATATTCGGATTGGCATCTTCTTCCATGGCACAATCCTCAGGGCCAAGAAAAATTGATGTTGGAAGAGAGTCAAACAGTTTTGCCCTCATTTCATTGTGAGTGGGGCATCGTAAAAAAATATGTGTCAGGGTCTCTATTTCCCCCATATCACATGGACAAAGCCTGTCGATATAAGGAATTTTTTTTATATCTGCCCTCAACATTTGCAAAACATTTTTGATCCCCCCCAAACAATTCCTGTCTTTTTTTAGTTTTTTTTAGTTTTAAATTTTTTTGTTGGAATTGATGCTTTGATGCTTCTAAGCCTCATGCTGTGTGATTCACGTAATTGAAGCTGCAAAGATTTAAACACCCCCCCCCCCCAATTTAAAAAGCAGAAATGATTAAAATAATCTGGTGAGAAGGAACAGAGTGAGCTTAGCAATGCAATAGAAAATAGCGCTGAGGAGGACGTTCAGGCGTGGCAGAGGAGCGTGGAAAACGTATCAAGTTAATCACACAGCCCTGAAAATGTTTTGAAAACGTTTCAGTCCAAAGAATCATTATTAAAAAGGATGCGTATAAAACGTTTGCCAGGCTGGAACCAGAATGTTTTCAGAACATTTTTGGGGGGGAAACCATGCAGAACTCCATGGAGTAAATGTTTTATTTCCTGCTTCACTATGTTTTATTTTGATTGTGCAGAAAGGGCCATACACTAGAAACGTGCTGAGTTCCTTTCCCTCCCCAAACTTCACTGCCCAGAGTCCCCAGCTTGTGCTCCCAAACTGCCAGGAAAAAAAAATTCAAAGCCAGAGTTGGCAAACCTATTGCCCTGGATTTTGGAGTGGCTTGACCTCGGGTTGCCAACCTCCAGGTAGGGTGTGGAGATCTCCCAGAATCACAGTGGTTCTGGAGAATATGGTGACTGCAGAGGGACAGCTGAATGGCATTCACCCTTTTGAGATTCCGCCCCTCCTCAAACCCTGCCCTCCACAGGCTCCACCTGTAACATCTCCAGGTATTTCCCAACCCAGAACTGGCTACCCTACTTTGGCCTCATTTGCAAAAGGGAGCCAATGCTGGAGGAATCATTGTTTATTTGCAAATTGTATACAGACAGAATTTTTCTTATCCACAGTTTCCCTCGTCTATGTTGCGGATGCGTAGAGATGCTACTGCTCTCTTGCAGTTTTGTCCACCATGACCACATCTAGGGTTGGCTACCCCACATCCATTCCACTAGTAGTGGCTTCTTGCAGAGGGGTACCGGCACTAAATAGCGCCCAGGGCAACCCCCCACTCACCCTTTGCGCCCCCTGTGCCCCCTATCAGAGGGGGGCGGCAGGTAGGTGGCAGCAGCAGGTCGTAGCAAGCCCCTTGAGCGAGGGGTTGTGGCAAGCCCCTTGACTGGTTCGTGGCAGGCTCTCAGTCCTGCTGCCACCTGCTAGCCCCCCCACTTCGATCAGAGGCCACGCCTACCTTGCTCAAGGGCCTTGAGCGAGGCAGGCACAGCCTCCGATGGATTTGACTGAATTTGGCCTGGCGGCAGTGGCGTCGGTACCTGCTAGAGGGACATGCAGGCCCCCAGTTCTTGACCAGGGCTTGATCTAGTGGTGTGTGTGATTTTGCGCCCCTCCCCATGTTATCAAATGGGTGGCGTCCGGGGACATGTGACCCCACATGTCCCTCTGGCAGATACGCCCCTGGCTCCTTGCGCCAAAAGCTATTGCTTATGAAACAAACCTGTAGGATCCAAACCATTCTTTCCCCCAATTTTTTGTTTGTGTTGTTTCATCAGTGCCAGCAGTATACATTGGTTAAACACTACACCTGCCATGATTGCTTTTTTTGCAGTGTTTTACCACTACATTTGTAACGTTGAAGGAGAGGCAGATGAGGCAACCTGGGTGAGACTCCATTCTGGATAATTCTGCTAGTAAAACCAGTACTGAGGAAGAGTGGGGGACCAAGGGAAATCCAGGACTGGCAGCCAGGGGCAAGTTGAGCTAAGAAGGCCATATGGTGCTGGCAGTATGTGCTTGGCTCAGCTCAAACCTTTTCAGCAGGGGCAAGGCTATATCCATTGTTGCTGTCACTGCAGCTTGACTCTTGGTTCCTTGCAGCACTGGTAACATGGTGTAGTGGTTAGAGTGAAAGCCTAGGATTTGCAGGACGCAGGTTTTGAATCCTTACCGTACTGTGGAAACTCAGTGGGAGACCTTGAACCAGTCACACAGACTATCCTGCCTCACAGGGTTGATGTGCTCTTGGTTCCATTCATTCTAGGGCTATTGCATCATCCCAGTCTATTCCTAAGGGAACCCATCAACAATTTTAAAAAGCAGAATAGGAGAAATCTACTTTTCCACATTTAGAACTATACTTAGGCTGTGGCCCCATAAACACTTACCTGTGAGTAAACCGCCCCACCCAGCACACCTTTGAGTAAACATACATGGCATCGGACTGGCTATTTTCCACATCTGTTTCTTTTTTAACTTCTTGACTCTGCCATTATAGATGCTGGCTGGCCAGCAGTGTGTCAGAATCAGATTCCTCTCCCCCCCCCTCAATGTTTACACCCCAAAAAGAGGCAAGAGATGCAGGAAACGGAGGTGGAGGCAAGGAGAATTCAGGCAGGAAGTCGGTTGCGGTTTGCCGCACATTCTGCTTTACTTTCATTCATTGCCACCGTTTTCCTCTAATGTACACCTCTCTTCAGAGACTTGTTAATATGGAAATGTGGTCCTCCCCCCCTTCATTTTTTTTAGAATAAAGGAGCCCAGCCATTTCTGCTGCAGTGCAGGTTAGCCTCCCCCCTCCCCCCCGGAGTGACATCTTGCCAGTCCCTTCCATAAATGGTACCTCTTTCCTCCAGTGCAAGAAGCTGTAGAGGCAGGTAACAACAAACCACCCTTGTGTGCCTCTTGCCCTGAAAGTCCTGTGGGGTTGCCAGAAGATGTCTTTGACTTGTCCTGCTCCCTTATTGGTGGAGGGTTCGTCGTCGGCACATTTTACACAAACGCACCTGTAGGCTATTTTGGCCCGCAGTGGAAGACGATCAGAAGGGCATCCTACCTTGGGACAAATTAGCATTTTCTGTGACTTCTCAGGTTACTGGATGTGTGCAGATGAAAGAGGGAAGGAAACTGAGGGGAGAGCCAGCATGGAGTGGTTGATTAAGAGTAGTGGCCATGAGAACTGGGTTTGAGTTCCCACTCCTCCAACCTGCTGGGTGACCTTGGGCCAGACACCGTCCTCTCAGAACTCTCTCAACTGCGCCTACCTCACAAGGTGCTTGTTGTGGGGAAGGGGGAGGCGATTGTAAGTCGCTTTGAGATTCCTTAAAGGTAGAGAAAAGCGGGGCATAAAAACCAGCTCTTCTTCTTCTAGTTGTGTGAATACTGGATTCTTTTTATAAACAGACTAGCAGCAGAGGTGGGATCCAGCAGGTTCTCACAGGTTCCCAAGTATTTGTGTGTGCCGAGAGGGGGTTACCAATTGGCGATTTTGCCACGTGATTTTTGCCTGAGTTACGCCCCTCCTCTCAGCACTAGCGCGCAGAACTTGAAGCAGTCTAGCAGGAGGTGCACCGGCGTGCGTGGCAGCCTGCGCCTGCGTGCATTCGTTTCCCACCCAAGGACCGGCACAGCGGCTGTGTCCTTGCCACTGCCCCGCCCAGGAATGTCCCGCCCCCAAAATGCCCGGCCACGCCCCTGTCGTGCCCCGTCCAGCCCCAATGGCGCTGCACCACAGTTTGAATCCCACCACCATGGGAACCTGTTACTAAAATTTTTGGATCCCACCACTGACTAGCAGTATAGCTTTCTATAGGGTAAGAAATACAGTGAGCCTAGATAGGGCAGGGGGGGGGAGAGAGGTGAGGGTAGGTAGGGGACTGGGCTTTCCCAGCTTGTCTTTGGGAGGTGGGAAAGGGAGAGTAGAGGGATGGGAAGGCCGGTGGCAGGCTCAGCAGGGCAGCTGGGAGCCATGTGCTGCTGCCCCGCTAGTCTACCTTGTCTTTGGGGGGTGGGGTGGGAGAGACCAGGCAAAGGGTTGCTATGGGTGGGGGAAGGTGGGGAGGGTTTGTTTGGGGACAGGGTGGTTGTTGGGGGTGGACGGGAGAGGTAGGAAGGCAGTGGTGGGATTCAGCCGGTTCGCACCACTTTGGCAGAACCGATTGTTAAAATGGTACTTGTAAACAACCACTTGTTAAATTATTTGAATCCCTCCACTGCGGGAAGGGCTTCTTCAGCCTGTGGATCAGCTGATCCGCAGGCTGGGGTGGTTTCTAGGGGGAAGGCCAGAAGGGTTTGTTCAACCCCAGATGGAATGTCCCCCAGTAATGGATGGAATGCCCCTATCTGGGGCAGGGATGGAATGTCCCCCACCAATGGGGGAGCAGGACTTCATGGATCTTTCTCCCTTATTGGTGGAGGGTGTGTCGTCGGACAGTCCATTCCTTAGCGTTTAATTATTGGTAAGATATACAATAGTGGTATCAACAGATATAGATCCTTTTTTGCAATGTATCCAATTTTTAAATAAGTTCACCCTTTTATCTGCCATTCATAACATAAAACTTGTATATTCCAATTTCTAACAAAAAAGGTTTTTCTTTTTAAAAAAGCAAAAGAAAAGAATGGAACCCAACTGAGGGAAGTTTATATATTTTCTACCAGGCATGTCCCCACCCCCACCCCCTCGATCTCCCTGACATCTGTGTGTCATTCCTACATTCTTCCTCAACTAGTGTCAAGCCTGCACCATACTTGACCTGGCAGTTCACACGTAGGCAGCCTAGATGCAGACGGCCCGGCTATTATCATCGCCCAAGGCCATGGGGCCCCTTTCCTTTGCTCATAAGTAACAAGCAATAGTGCTTAAACTGTTTCTCCTTATCTGCCTTATTGGGGGAGTAACTGTCTGTCCCCAAAACAATGTCTCTTTCTCACTGTCCTTTCACATGCTGATACTGTGGAAATGCAAGGGTGGGAGGATACTAGGTTGAGTCAAACTGTAACCTTCAGGTCTTTAACCTGGGGCCAGAGAGCCAAACCCAGTTTCAGCTATCTGGCCGTTGGGCTGACACAGTTCTAATAAAGTTCTTGAACCATTCTTGAGACTTGGTAATGACTGGGGTAACAGACCCTTACAACTAGGCAGTCTCGAGGGTTAACGAAATCTGATTTTATTGAGAACTTGCGATAGATACACAACTGATATTCAATAAACATAGAATAGAATAGAATAGAATAGAATAGAATAGAATAGAATAGAATAGAATCTTTATTGGCCAAGTGTGATTGGACACACAAGGAATTTGTCTCCGGTGCATATGCTCTCAGTGTACATAAAAGAAAAATACATTTGTCAAGAATCATAAGGTACAGCACTTAATGATTGTCATATAGGTCTAGTAAGGTCTAGTAAGCAATCAGGAAACAATCAGTAATGAAAACATAAAATGTAAAATCATAAAATAAAATAAAATAAAATAAAATGTCAGCACAGGCTATAGTCATACAGTCATAAGTGGGAGGAGATGGGTAATAGGAATGATGAAAAAAGTAGTGCAGTAATTATATAATAAGTATATAATAAATAGTTTAACATTATCGAGGGAATTATTTGTTTAACAGAGTGATGGCATTCGGGAAAAAACTGTTCTTATGTCTAGTTGTCTTGGTGTGCAGTGCTCTGTAGCGACGTTTAGAGGGTAAGAGTTGAAACAGTTTATGTCCAGGATGCGAGGGGTCAGTAAATATTTTCACAGCCCTTTTTTTGACCCGTGCAGTATACAGGTCCTCAATGGAAGGCAGGTTAGCAGCAATTGTTTTTTCTGCAGTTCTGATTATTCTCTGAAGTCTGTGTCGATCTTGTTGGGTTGCAGAACCAAACCACACAGTTATAGAGGTGCAGATGACAGACTCAATGATTCCTCTGTAGAACTGTATCAGCAGCTCCTTGGGCAGTTTGAGCTTCCTGAGTTGGCGCAGAAAGAACATTCTTTGTTGTGCTTTTTTGATGACATTTTTGATATTAGGTGACCATTTTAGGTCATGAGATATGATGGAGCCTAGAAATTTAAAGGTCTCTACTATTGATACTGTGTTGTCTAGTATTGTGAGAGGAGGTAGGAAGAAAAGTAGAAAAGTACATAGTAGAAAATAGATGGCCAAGCTAAAGCCAACTCCTTCCCTTGCTCCTTTAGCCAAAAGCGAAACTGCGGCTGGACACATAGGCATTTTCCAAGCGGATAAAATATCTCGGGAAAAAACGGTATCATACATACTGGGATGTTTCTCTCGGTTTCTCCCTCCGCACGGCAACTCAGCAGCACGTTCAGGCCGGAAGGAAGAACTTGCATAGCCCCCGGTTTAGTTTTGTTTTCCTTGCTGATGTTTCTGCGAATGCGTGAATTGTCCCGTTTTTCTGACGCTCTGATTGGCTGCAGGAAGCGAGCTGGGAAAAATAAACTGGTGTTTGCATGGGAGCGGGAGCAGCGCAGTTTTTAAAAAAGAACCACCAATTTTATCATTTATTGAAAGGGGCGGAATAAGGGGAATCTCGTGGGGCGGGCCCGAGTTAGACCCGGAAGCCATGCAGAAGTCATGGCTGAACCGGGATGTTTCCCCTCATCCCAGGATATATTGGCCATGGGGAAAATGCCATGGTCTCCAAGGTCAGAGGATGAGATAACTATTTTCCTAGGTGCAGAAGAAAAAGCAAAAAAACAGAAAAGTGAGCCAAGCCAGATCTACGGGTGTCAACATTTTCTGGGAGACCGAGCAAGACTGTGGGGCAGGCCTTGACACAGTGAGAACACAGACCCTGGGGGAAGGACAGATATAGTTTTGTGACTATAATATTTCAGGACCATGAGAGACTGCCAAGTAGATTGGTGGATGGGAGGGGGGCGGATTACTTTTTGCTCTAACGTTAGTGTTGCCAAACTCCAGCTTGGGCAGGATATCTCCTGAAAATTATAACTGGTCTCCAGCTCCTCTGGGGAAAATAACTGCTTGGGAGGATGGACTCTGTGGCATTATAACCAGCTGAAGTCCCACACACTCCTCAAAGGTCGCCCGGATGTGTTTCTGCACTCCTACATTCCTGTTGGGTGATCTTGGGCTAGTCACAGTTCTTCGGAACTCTCTCAGCCCCACCTA
This sequence comes from Sphaerodactylus townsendi, assembly GCF_021028975.2. Taxonomy (NCBI): domain Eukaryota; kingdom Metazoa; phylum Chordata; class Lepidosauria; order Squamata; family Sphaerodactylidae; genus Sphaerodactylus; species Sphaerodactylus townsendi. The sequence continues at coordinate 21,828,596 of NC_059429.1, forward strand.
CCTCACAAGGTGTCTGTTGTGGGGAGAGGAAGGGAAAGGAGCTTGTAAGCCACCTTGAGTCATCTTACAGGAGAGAAAGGTGGGGTATAAATCATCCTTCTTCTACCCACCCCAGGCTCTGCCCCCAAGCGCATAGAAATCTCCCAAACCAAAGCTGGCAACCCTAGCTGAATATGCCATTCTGTGAGCTTTTGGAACCTTTCCCGAAGCAGTGTTGCATGCAGCATGTTGTAGAACCGCCATCTAAATAGCGCTAGAACGTCGGGCTCATTTGCCATTGGAATGAGAATGCAGACTTGTTGCGGATCCAAGCCAGAAATCTTGGGATATTTTTTTTCCCTAAAGGAGCAAAATCCTTCACACTTTCAAATAATGTTGACCCACCGAACAGGCGGTCGCTTGGGTTTATGGACAGCGGCCTGCAAAAGCGGCAATGAGAATGCAAGAATTGCTCCCTCGATTGGTTTGTGCAAAATGCTTAAATATACTTTAAATGCTTCTGGGTGCCAGAGAGACAGAGCTGGAGACAGAGGCCGTTTCCCAGTGCATAAATGCGGGGGTGGGGGGGGGGGGAGGCTACTTCCTTACTCTGTAAATTGATTTTAACAGCCATGTCAGCTCAAATGCACTTTTGGTTTTTTTTTTCTCTCCCCTCTTTTTTTCAAAGCAATTTCCAGAAATGGTGCATCATTCGGTTTTTATTTTTCTGCATCACCTGGACGGGCAAATTGAATGCAAAACCTACGCTGCCTGAAATGCACATTTGAGTTTTGTTTTTGCTAGAAAACAATAGGACTTCTGTTTGTGTTGCATTAACAAACCTGTGGAATTCCCAAGATCCACATTAGGAGGGTGACAAATGTTTTTGGCCTTGACCTGCTTAAATTCCTGCCCTGCTCAAGAGTAGGCCTCTCCCCATCCCAAGTGGCTGGCTGTGTTAGATGAAGACTTGATGTTAGGGGCTCCTGCGGCCTCTCAGGGTGGGGTGGGGGGTTGGGGCCAGGTGTGGGATGTGGGGGAAAGAACCTAAGTTGGTTTTGATGGGAACTTTCTCCCTCTGGCTCTTTGACAGGTATCACGACAAGCAAGACGTGACCAGCAACTTCCTGGGGGCAATGTGGTTGATCTCGATCACGTTCCTCTCCATCGGCTACGGTGACATGGTCCCCCACACTTACTGCGGGAAAGGGGTCTGCCTGCTGACTGGCATTATGGTGAGACCCCACATGCCATTTGGGCCCACGGGAGGGTAGTCAGCCCAGTGTTGGCCAGTGGCAGGAGGGCTGGGAGAGCAGCGTTCTGGCTGAAAAGTGAAAATTACAGGGATTTCAGGGGTTCCTGAAAATTCATAGAGCTACCTGGAAGTGAAAGGGAAGGCTCTAGGAATTGTCAGAAACTCTTTGGTAAAACCAACCGTTCTTACCATTGAGTTTCCAGTGATTCCTAGAGCTACCCTTTTCGCTTCTGGAAAGTTCTAGGAATGACTAAGAACTCTATGATAATAACTTCTTGTGAATAGATGAGGCCTTGTATTGTCGAAGACTTTCACGGCCAGATTCAACTGGTTGTGGTGGGCTTTCCAGGCTGTGTGGCCGTGGCCTGGTGGATCTTGTTCCTAACGTTCCGCCTGCATCTGTGGCTGGCATCTTCAGAGGTGTGTCACAGAGGGAAGTCTGTTACACACTGTGTAACACGAGGCCTTGTTTTTCTCTTTAATTTTACTCTGCTATTTCTTGTGGCATTGGGCAACAGGACCTGAGGAGGCGATGTCTTGACCTGAACAGGGGCTTGGCAGGCCTAATGAGGGCACATGAATGGCCATTGCCCAGAAATGATGTCATTGGGTCAGGGTGACACTCTATTCCACCAAAACTCCAGTTTTGTAGCAGTTTTACTCCCTGCCACACTACTGACCTGGAAACTGTATCTGTTGGGCTGGAGCAGGGGTCTTCAAACTATGGCCCTCCAGATGTTCATGGACTTCAATTCCCATCAGCCCCTGCCAGCATGGCCAAGTGGTAGGACTCATGGGAATTGTAGTCTATGAACATCTGGAGGGCCATAGTTTGAAGACCCCTGGGCTGGAGGATTACCTGACCTCAAGCAATCTCCTGTCTCTTAGCTCCCTCTCTTGTGCAATATTAGGGATGCCAGCCTCCAGGTGAGACGTGGGGTTCCCCTAGAACAGGGGTAGGGAACCTGGGGCTCGAGAGCCGCATGCAGCTCTTCTGCCCTTGCACTGCGGCTCCACGAGCCGAGCCGCCGGCCCCATCCTTGCCCGCCCTGCAGGCAGCAGGGCAGGCGCACCAACTGCCCATGGCCAGCTGGGCTGCGCCGTGGGCTTCCCCTCTTGCCCGCCCCATTGGAGCGGGGCGGGCACTTTTCTGGCGGCCGGCGAAGCCGAGCCGCCAACTTCATCCTTGCCCGCCCTGCAAGCAGCAGAGCAGGCGCACCAATTGCCCGCGGCCGGCTGGGCCACGCCGCGCCGCACCGCGGGCTTCCCCTCTTGTCCGCCCCGTTTGAGCAGGGCGGGCGCTTTCCCAGCGGCCGGCGAGGCTGAGCCACCGGCTTCATCCTTGCCCACCCTGCAGGCAGCAGGGCGGGGGCACCAATTGCCCGCGGCCAGCTGGGCCGCACCGTGGGCTTCCCCTCTCGCCCGCCCCGTTTGAGCGGGGCGAGCGCTTTCCCGGCGGCCAGCGAGGCCAAGCTGCTGGTCCCATCCTTGCCCGCCCTGCAGGCAGCAGGGCGGACGCATCCATGCGCTTCTCAGAATGAGCGGAGTAAAAGGTAAAAAAACTCAATATATACAGTGTTATCTTTATTTTAAATGTCAAAAATTATTTGTGGCTCCAAGTGTTTTCTTTTCCCGTGGAAAACGGGTCCAAATGGCTCTTTGAGTGTTAAAGGTTCCCTACCCCTGCCCTAGAAACACAGCTAATCTCCAGACTACAGAATATCGATGAAATTATCAGGCTAGGACTTGGGTTCAAATCCCCATTCTACCATGAAGCACACTGGTTGGGTGATCTTGGGCCACTCAACTTTGCCTGCCTCGCTGGGTTGTTGTGGTGATAAAATAAGGAGGCAGTTATGTATGCTGCCCTCCGCTCCTTGGAGGAAATCTGGGATAAAAATGTATAGGTCGACCCATCTGGATTTTATGCTCCATGAGACAGGCAGAACTAGAGCACGTTTGGCTTTTCCCTCCTGACCTCAGTATTGAGGGGAAAACAGTCACAAAGTCTCCCCTCCCCCTTTTCTGTGTCTTAGGGTGCGGGGTGCACAGCCCTGGTGGTCGCTGTCGTTGCCCGGAAGCTGGAACTCACCAAAGCTGAAAAACACGTCCACAATTTCATGATGGATACACAGTTATCAAAGCGGGTAAGAGGCGTCCCCTTGGCATTTGCCCTTCTGCTGGCCTTAGGCCTCGGCACTAAGGATTTCCCCCAGTCCACGGCAACGAAACGATCTCTGAGAGCTTTCCACAGTGCTGAAATGCAATTGAGAAGAGTTTTGCATCCCAAATCCTCCCAGCCAGTTTTAGCTTTGTTCTAAAGCAGGAGTCTGCAACCTGCGGCTCCGGAGCTGCATGCGGCTCTTTCAGTCTTATACTGTGGCTCCACTTGGCCTGGAGGTCGGAGAGTAGCGTGGGCACCCACGCTGGAAGGAAAGGTGAGTGGAGGGTGCGAACCGGAGGCGGCTCCGTGCAGAGCCACCTCTCCGGCTCAGTAGAACTTCGAGGCCGTGGAAAATGGGTCCAAATGGCTCCTTGGATGGTAAAGGTTGCCAACCCCTGTTCTAAAGGGTCTGTCTTGTTTCTGTGTTCACTGGATCCCTGCCTTGTTTCCTCTTCCCCGCCCTGAATCTCCCAGGTCAAAAATGCTGCCGCCAACGTACTCAGGGAAACCTGGCTGATATACAAGCACACCAAGCTGGTGAAGAAGACTGATCACGCCAAGGTGCGGAAACACCAGCGTAAGTTCCTCCAAGCCATCCATCAGTAAGTCCTACACGTTTACCTGCTTCAAATCCTGGTGCCTGCTGCTGTTCCCACCTTGCCTTGGCCCCTTTCCCTGGTTCCATCTCTCCCCCCCCCCCCCAGTTGAGGGCCCTTTCCAAAATTGGACAGCCCACTTCCATCAGACATCCTCCATTTGATGAGACCGAGCATTGACTGCGCTGAGAGTTAGGCACAGCCGAGTGTGATCAAGAGGAGGAGGTGGTGATACGAGATTGGGGGTGGGGACAGGCAGATGGTCCAGAAGCAGGGGTCTGCAACCTGCAGCTCTCCAGATGTTCATGAACCACAATTCCCATCAGCCCCTGCCAGCAATTGGCCATGCTGGCAGGGGCTGATTGGAATTGTAGTCCATGAACATCTGAAGAGCCGCAGGTTGCAGACCCCTGGTCCAGAGGAATGGATTTCCCAAGATCAGCAGTGGGGAAGGATCTGTTGAGGGTTTACAGATGACATATTAAACAGATCAGCAAATATATACAGTCAAACCAATACTAGAAAATCTGAGGCCAGCCATGCCTAAGAAGCATGGACTGTATATATAGTAACACAAGGCAATGAACTAATTGGTATATGCAATTAATTCGAGTATAAAGTCAATAGATAAGTCATACACCATTCATAAAGATATATTGTGATTATACAGTACTTAGTAACAAATTCTCATAAACATTGTATAAGATCTCATAAACATTGTCTATAAGGCAAGAAACCTGTAACATTCATATTGCGTTCCAATAAATTGAAAGAGTCAGTATCACCAATGTTCAATGAGTCAAAAATATTAAAGCGAATCGGGTTGTAGTACACAGCACCAGCTCCAGCAAGTGGATGAAGACACCACGGCGACAGCAGCCACATTCGCAGAACGCATTGCGCGCTAGTCCACATTTTCAACAGTAATTTCTTCAGTGCGTTCAGGTAAATATAGTAGTAACAGAGATTGAATGTTGTACAATGTTTATGAGAATTTGTTACTGTCCCATTACGCTTCTTAGGTTGTCTAAGTGCCCTCATTGTAAGTTTTGTTGTTACATTTATATCCAGTTGCATATTACTTATCATCACAATATATATCCAGTTGCATATTACTTATAATATAATCACAATTTATATCCAGTTGCATATTACTTATAATATAATCACAATATAATATAATCACAATATATCTTTATGAATGGTGTATGACTTATCTATTGACTTTATACTCAAATTAATTGCATATACCAATTAGTTCATTAGTCCATGCTTCATAGGCTTGGCTGGCCTCAGATTTTCTAGTATTGGTTTACAGAGGACGCCAGGAAGGATCTGGGATTGGATTTTCCCCCATGCCTCCTTCCCCTGCTCTTGGAAGCGAGGCGAGGCGAGGCGAGGCGAGGCGAGGCGAGGCGAGGCGAGGCGAGGCGAGGCATTGCCAGAATAGGAGAGCAAGGGGTCAGGGCAAACACATCACCCACTAAAATACAAACTCCAAAAAGGTAGGCCATCCTCTGTCACAATTCAGCCAGGATTCACTGATCCAGTTTGTGATTTATTATGGTTTTTTGCCTAAGAAGCAAATAAAACGGAGGCCCCTCCCGCACATGCAGAATCATGCACTTTCAATCCACTGTCAATGCACTTTGCAGCTGTGCGGAAGGGCAAAATCCACTTGCAAACAATTGTGAAAGTGGATTGAAAGTGCATTATTCTGCATGTGCGGAAGGAGCCTGAATGACTTCTGCAGGGGGTGGGGGTATAGGGGGAACACTATGCCATCCTGCAGCTATGGAACTCACAGGATCAATTCTGATCGTCTCTCTCTGAAGCTGCCAGTACCATTAAAAATAGGGAAGGTCTGGAAATCAGAGAAAATGGTGCTGATCTAGATCAGCCTCCTGCAACCAGTGCATTTTCCAGGGAGGGGCATGATAAAAACTGGGTGCAAGGTGGAGAAATGAACTCTGCCTGTGCACCCTAGTATGAAAGCACGTGAATAAACTGTCCCAGGGCTGCAAGGAGGGGAGGCAAGCAGGTGGAACCTCCAGAGACTTTGTCTCAGCTTCTAACCTGAATTTTCAGAATTCGTTTTCATAAAGACCGAAAAATCACACGTGCAGTTTCAGAGGTGTTATAGCCACTCTACAATGACTGCACTTTATGGCCATTCGCAAACAAAAGTTTTCTTGCCAGCGTGGTGTAGTGGTTAAGAGCAGGGGCACTCTAATCTGGAGAACCGGGTTTGATTCCCTGCTCTGCCGCTTGAGCTGTGGAGGCTTATCTGGGGAACCAGATTAGCTTGTGCACTCCAACACATGCCAGCTGGGTGACCTTGGGCTAATTACAGTTCTTTGGAGCTCTCTCAGCCCCACCCACCTCACAAGATGTTTGTTGTGGAGGGGGGGGAAAGGAGTTTGTAAGCCCTTGAGTCTCCTTACAGGAGAGTAAGGGGGGATATAAATCCAACTCCTTCTTCTTCTTAAATGCCACCATGCCCCTAATGTCGGAGAAGAACCTCCCGCACCTGACTTCCCAGGTTGGGAGCTGATTCCTCCCTGCAGCCAGACTCCCAGATGCTATCCCACAAGTTCCCTTCTGGTTTGCCACCATCTCCATCCCCAACCCTTCCTCTCCTTACCAGTTTCATCACTGCTGTTCAAATTTTTGTCTTGTTTAAAAGTATATATCCTTGAGCCGCCCACATGCTGCCCCAAAACCAGTACGGGGTACGGTCCTGTCGTAGTGCAGTGCCTTTCTTTGAAAACAAAGGAATATACCATTCAGAAAGGCCTCTGTTTTGAGATGTGTTTGAGTAATAAAAACTGCAGGGGCCCATAATGGTGTGGGAATGAATGTATGATTATGGTTCTCCAGTCTTCACTGCAGATGTCTTATTGATTTGGTAAAGAACGGTCACCCACCGCCACGTTCGACACTTAAACCTCTTGTTTTTAAAAGGAGCCTTTCTTCTTCCCCTTTCTTCCTTGTCTACAAAATATCCCTCTCTCTGTGACGTCATCCCTATCCTTTCCCCATGATCTCATCCTGTATCACTCCCAACAAATATTTTTTCTCTCACCCCCACCCCCTCGCTCCCAAACCTAATGATTTTGTATCTGAACGAAACAAGGTTGCTTTTTTGCACTGAGTCGTTATAACGCTCCCTGGTTACCCCCCCTGAGGTCTATCCTTCCACAGCTGAGTTTGGACTCCGTGGATCCGTAGATCATATCTAGAAGTGTGTGGATGCATGCCGGTCACCCCATTCTTTACCTCAGCAAGGCCTGCGTGTCCCCCCCACGATTTCACACTGGCTTTGTCCTGCTCCTGGATTGTGGCCAGCCTTTGAGTGGGATCCACCATTTTATGCATGAGGATGGGGGAAAAAGGCAGACGGGAGGGAAATGAAAAAGGGCGGTTTGGTGTCTGTCTCTGGCTGCTTATGCGTGTCTCAACCCCCCCACCCCCAGTTGTGTTATTTAATCCTCTGTTGTTTTGTCTCTGTTTTGCCCCTCCCTCCCCGTCCTTGCAGAGCTCAGAAGTAAGTTAATCTTTGTCTCACAGCTGCCTATGTCTCGAATGTGAGCACTCTGCATGGTTTCCATTGGGGGTTTTGATACGGACTTTCTGGAAGGCTAACGCAGAGCCCGTCGAGACTCGTGCCTCTCTTGCACTGTATCTGCCCCCCCCCCCCGCCCCCGCTAACACAGTCACCCACATTTCTGGCTTGCTTGCCCTGGAAGCTGGCAAAGGACACCCATCTATTACTGTTTTGTCGCCCCCAAATTTCATGTTTGAAATTTGGAGACATCGGTGTTCCAAGTGTTTTGGTGTGTGGCATGTCAGTCCGCCAATGCAAACTCTGTGTTTCCAGCGCATTCTGGCACAAGTTTCCTCTGCCTGTGGCGCAATGTTGCCTGGAACAGATGTCCAGCAACATGGTTTTGTGGGAGGCATCCCCATTCATGAGTGGGAATGTCATTTTTCCATCAATGAGTGTGTGACTCACACATACATACATACACACACACACACACAGCTGCCCCATCAAATTCTGCCTTTTTGTTCCAGGTCGATGCTGCATCCTCAATTCTAGCCTGGCAGAGTTGTCCCGTTCATTTGATGCGAAACCCCTGAGTGATCCCTTTTTCTTAGGATCAACCAAATTATCTCCAAATAGTGCATACGATCTGCTTCTGGGAGGAGGGGGGAGGACTCTAGCCACTGGGTGATTCTACCCAATGTTAGTTCTATTGACTTTTCAACCAAAGGGATGCACCTAAAATTGACCTCCCGTTTTGACTAACAGATGGATCACCGTGTTTTTCTTCCACTCTATGTTTTTCCAAACGTCCTGATTTATTTACTTCTCTGTTAATTAAAATATTTACACCTCACCTTTCCTCTTAGCTCAAGACAATTCACAGATCTAAATGACGGCTAGTTTTTCATCTGGCCAAAAGGAGGCCAGCCGGCGTCTCTTGCATCTCTGTCACAGTGACCTTTTGGCGCATCTTGAAATGCGCTTTGCACCGAGCACCATGTAATCTCATTAAGTCTTCCACATTTCCTAGTTTCCATTTCAAGAAGGCTATAAACTTCTTGGGGGTTTTCCATTATGCCTCTCCTCCTCCACCTCCTCCTCTTTCTCCTTCCTTTCTTTCTTTCTTTTTTGGACTGAACGTCTAGTCTGGTGAAAGGGGACACCAACTTGCATTTGCTGTTTGGCAATAATTTTGATTGGCCCAAACAAACAGGTATCACACGACTAATGGGTTGGAGACTAAGGGGCAGCAGAGAAATTACACTGTAAATGCGGTTGCCAACCTCCAGGGTGGACCCAGAGATCTCCCCAAATCAATCTCCAAATTACAGAGATTCCCTGGAGGGAATGGCAGCTCTGTGGATTCTATTGCGTTTCACCCCTGCTGCATTCCCTTCTCTTTCCAAGCTCCACCCTCCACAGACTCTGCTCCCAGATCTCCAGGATTATCCCAAGCTGGATTTGGCAACCCACACTGTAGACCACGCAGCTACCTACCACCTGTGTCGGGAAATAACTTGCCACGGCCGTCCCTGTTTTTGAAAGAGTTTGGACACTACTCACGAAAAAAATGTCACAGCCATTTCTCTGGGGATCTTCCCAAAATAGCATACGAGTCTGCAAAAATAGAAGTTTAAAAGGAGACCCCAGAAGGAACGGTCAAGTTGGCCCTACGACGTTGCACAGGCATGCAATCAACAAGAGTGCCGCAAGCTAAACTTGCTGGAAAGTTTTGGTGAGACAGAGAGGCCTGAAATGAAAGAAACGAAGCCCCCACCCCCCAAATGACCCCCTTTTCCTTCAGGTCTCCTCGCTTGGGTCAGTGATGACCTCATCGGCCAGCTGCATGTGTGTGCGTGTCTGCGTGTGCGCGTGTGGATCCAGCAGGGTTGGATCTGGAGTTCTGTGCATGTCTTGTTTGCCATGATGGTGGAACCAGACCTGTTTCTCTTGCCTGTCGCTTCGTCCCACTGACCGATCAACACTTGTTTTAAACAAAAATTGCTTTGCAGGTTGAGGAGTGTGAAAATGGAACAGAGAAAGCTGAATGACCAAGCAAACACCCTTGTGGATTTAGCGAAGGTGAGTCAGCATGTTGTTGGAGACTTTCTGGCATGTGTGGGGTAGTTCGTTTGAACGGTAGAGGATTTCATGGATGGCTCTGCCACAGATGGGGGAATGTCAAAAGGCACTGTAAAAGGAATCTAGGGCCCCTTCCGCACACGCAAAATAATGTGTTTTCAAACCACTTTCACAACTGTTTGCAAGTGGATTTTGCTATTCCGCACAGCTTCAAAGAGCACTGAAAGCAGTTTGAAAGTGCATTATTCTGCATGTGCGGAATGACCCTAGGTCTTTGGGGACAGCACTTTGTAGATGGAGCGAGGATGTGAGTCCAATACCTCTATGGCTTCTACTAGGGGATACTGGGATATATCACAATGTGATACAGTGATTAGTTAGAGTTTGGACTTAAATCTGGGAGACTTAGGCTCATTCCGCACATGCAGAATAATGCACTTTCAAACTGTTTTCAATGCTCTTTGAAGCTGTGCGGAATGGCAAAATCCACTTGCAAACAGTTGTGAAAGTGGTTTGAAAACACATTATTTTGCGTGTGCGGAAGGGGCCTCGGTTTTAAATCTCCACTCTGCTTATGGAAGCTTGCTTGAGAGCCAGTGTGGTATAGTGGTTAAGACGCCTTCCGCACATGCAGAATTATGCACTTTCAATCCACTTTCAAGGCACTTTGCAGCTGGATTTTACTGTGCGGAATAGCAGAATCCACTTGCAAACAATTGTGAAAGTGGATTGAAAGGGCATTATTCTGCATGTGCGGAAAGGGCCTAAGAGTGTCAGACTGAGATCTGGAGAACCAGGTTTGATTCCCCACTCCTCCACATGGGTTGCATACTCTAATCTGGTGAACTGGGATTGTTTCCCCATTCCTCAACATGGAGCCTGCTGGGTGACCTTGGGCTACTGGCAGTTCTCTCTGAACTCTCTCAGGTCCACCTACTTCACATGGTGTCAGTTATGGGGAAAGTGATTGCAAGCCACTTTGAGACTCTTTGAAGTTAGGGGAAAGCATGATATAAAAACCAACTCTTCTTCTTGGTGACCTTAGGAAAGTCACACCCTTTAAGTGTAATCTACTTTCCAGGGCTGGTTCAAGGATTAAATAGAGAATGGTGTAAGCCTCTTCAGGTCACCGTTGGTGAGAAAGGCAGAGTAGAAATAGTAAATAAATAATAAAAGTTTTCCCCCAGCAATGCACAGGTAAAAGGAGAGATTCTGATGACCAGGTGAAACGTGGGCATGGGTCAACTCCCAGGTGAATGCTGGAGATTCCCATAGATCTTTACACCCTTCTAAGCCTTTGGTTTTCAGTTGTCTTAGAAGGGTATAACTCTGCTTCAATGGTGGTCTTAGCCAATAGGCTATTGGAGCAGCTGCACACTGGGGGCCCCCGACCCTCCCACACCCCTCTTCTCAAATGAATGGGGATGGAAAAGGAACAGGTTATTGCTAATGCTGCTATTTGTGCCCACCGTGTCCAAGGCTTAGGACAGTGGTGGCGAACCTTTGGCACTCCAGATGTTATGGACTACAATTCCCATCAGCCCCTGCCAATTGGCCATGTTGGCAGGGGCTGATGGGACTTGTAGTCCATAACATCTGGAGATCCAAAGGTTCGCCACCACGGGCTTAGGACATTGCTTGCAGGGTTAGCCCTAGTGGGGTTAGAGAGGCAGTGATCCTGGGACCCCACCCTGGATTTTTGCTCAGGGCCCCAGAATTACTAAAACTACCCATTGATTTATTCAGCAAATTTCTATCCCCCCTTCAACTACATCCCAGGGTGGGTTTCACAATATGAAAATGCATCTAACATTACAATAAACCATCATCGTAAACATGTAAAATATATCCTAAAACATACCTAATAAAAATCAAAACCAATACCCAAAAACTCACCCCCCCCAGTGGTATATTTGCCTAGGGACGAGGGGCACCCTCTGTCCCCGGGCACCACTAATCTGTCACATTGGGGGTGCAAAATCGGCCCCCCAAATGACCAGGAAGACGGCAAGGACTTCCTGCTGCCTCGTTGACCAGGAAGATGACCAGGACTTCCTGCTGCCTCGTTGACTTCGGGCGCCGTCAACCCCGCCCATGTCATCATCGACATGGGCAGGGGCGAGGGCGCCCAAAGACGATGAGGCAGCAGAACTTCCTGGCTGCCTTGCCGTCTTCCTGGTCACATGGACGGTGGTGGGAGGGGGGCAAAGCCCTGCCCCACCCCCAGAAGCGGGGGGAGGGTGCCCGGAGACAATTTGTCTCCAGATGCCATTTGCCCCCGATATGCCTCTGCAAACCCTCAGGTGCAGGTGGAGGGCAAGTTCCCAAAAGCCAGTGGTCTGAGGGTAGATGACATAAATCCGTCAAATGCCTGGGGGTAAATCAGTCAAAACGTGCATGCTCTGTTTGGGATAGCTTTCATTCCATTTATTGGGAGATAACTTGATACTTGGGAGGTTTGTTTTACTACTTTGTCTTGTGTCTGCAGGCATGCGTGCTCACCTGCATGTTCCGGCACAGTGCTCTTCTTGTAATTACGATGGATCTTTCGGGTTGTAATTATTTACTGTAAACCTCTTCAGGTAGTCAGGCTTGTCAAAAAGGCGAAGTGTGAATAGATTTGGGGGTTAAACTCATGGAGCAGGGGTGGAGGGGGAATGGCCCACAAAAGCAAAAGAGAAATAAAGATGTGATTTGTTTTCATCAGCTCCCACTGGCTTTTAGATTATATGTTCTTCTTTGCTTGCTGCTGAAGTTTTCATCTCAGTTATTCAGCCCACAGGACTGCATTGTAAAATTCAGCTGTCATCAGTCCCTAGCCAGCATGGTGCAGTGGTTAAGAGCAGGTGGACGCTAATCTGGAGAACCGGGTTTGATTCCCTACTCCTCCACCTGAGTGGCAGACTCTTATCTGGTCAACCAGATGTGTGTCTGTACTCCTACATTCCTGCTGGGTGACCTTGGGCTAGTCACAAGCCCCCACCAATCTTACCAGGTGTCTGTTGTGGGGAGAAGAAGGGAAAGGACTCTCCTTACAGGAATGGAAGAAAAGCAATCCCACCCAAAAAATGGCACCAGTTGATTTTTTTAACTTGCTATGGAGTCTGCAATATAATAAATAATGTGGAAGTTCTTCAGTTTGACCCAAGACAGGAATCATGATGACATTATATATCAGCCTTTATTGGCACAATCAGAAAGCAAAATGAATACAATGATAATAAAAACAAAAGGCCCCCAAAGGACCATAACAGATACATACTATTGGGTACTCTCCGCTATCTCCATAATAAAATTGGCGACCTCTTCACAAAGACTAGGGTCTGAGTTATTCAGCAATAAGGATAACCTAATCAGATCTGGCAGCCCAGATTGGAAAAGAGAATATACATTGATATATTTGGATCTGATTTTAACAAATCTGGTGCAGTGTAAAAGTTGGTGGGTACAGGAGAGAAAGAGGGAAGTATAAATCCAAACTCCTCTTCATTGCTTTTGATTGGGAGAGAGGTTGGTTTCCATTGTTGATGTGGATTTGGGTGGTGACAAAGGAAGAAAAAAAAGAAGAGTTGGATTTATATCCCCTCTTTCTCTCCTGTAAGGAGACTCAAAGGGGCTGACAAACTCCTTTTCCTTCCCCCCCCCCCCAACAAACACCCTGTGAGGTGGATGGACTGAGAGAGGTCCAAAAAGCTGTGACTAGCCCAAGGCCATCCAGCTGGCATGTGTTGGAGTGCACAGGCTAATCTTAGTTCCCCAGATAAGCCTCCACAGCTCAAGCGGCAGAGCGGGGAATCAAACCCGGTTCCTCCAGATTAGAATGCACCTGCTCTTAACCACTACGCCACTGCTGTTCACTGAGCGCTTTAGGGCTGATTTGTGCATAACAGAGCCCTTGAGGCTGCCACATGAATGCGTCAGCCCTTAACACTACACCAGTGTGTGTCTTCACTTGCAAAATCTCTTTTTTTCCCCCTCTCCTTTCTCCCCTTCCCCTCTTGCCCCTTTGCCAGACGCAAAACGTCATGTATGACATGGTGTCAGAACTGCAGGAGCGCAACGAGGACTTGGAGAAGCGCATCAGTGCACTGGAGGGGAAAATTGACTTGCTCGGTCTTACTCTGCACGCCCTGCCCAGCCTGGTCAGCCAAGCCATACGTCAACAGCAGAGGGCCCTGGTGCGGGCCTGTGGCACCTCCAACAGCTCAGAACGCTCTTCATGGACCCCCACAAGGCGGCGGAAATCTCCCTCCACTGCCCCACACACATCTTCAGACAGCGGGTGACACAGGCGACCCCCTGACAGAACCTGCTGACTTTATCTATGGCCATTGTGTGGCCGAATCCCTCTGAGCTTTTTTTCTGGAAAGCCCTGTATAGTTACAACAACCCTCCCAGAATCCTTTGCACCAACAAGGAGGCAGCAGGTTCCCACAGCCGCCGGAAGCCAGATTGGACCATTTCCACTGTCACATTATATGCGGAATTGATTGTTCTCATTTCCCCTGAAGGGATTGTCCTGTTGATTGCCCCAGAGTTTTGTCTTCTGCTTCAGTTCATTCCTTAATTTTTTAGACGGAGAATTTCCAGAATGGAGAGATGTGCAGACGGCTTAAAGTTGCCGGTTCCGATGTTACCAGTGCCCACTGATCAAGCAAACAAAAGCAGTCTTGATGTGACCATATGTATGGGAGTTCAGCTAGCGTGATGTAGTGGTTAAGAGCAGGTGCATTCTAATCTGGGCAACCGGATTTGATTCCCCGCTCTGCCACCTGAGCTGTGGAGGCTTATCTGGGGAACATGATTAGCTTGTGCACTCCCACACACGCCAGCTGGGTGACCTTGGGCTAGTCACAGCTCTTCGGAGCTCTCTCAGCCCCACCCACCTCACAGGGTTGTTGTTGTGGTGGGGGGAGGGAAGGGAAAGGAGATTGTCAGCCCCTTTGAGTCTCCTTACAGGAGATAAAGGGGGGAATATATAAGGTGACAAAGCAGTTTGCCTGTCACAGGGCGGGAAACGGCAAGCCCCAGAAGGCCGTGCTCCTGCGGCCGCGCGCATGGGAGGCTGCCGCACTGCCTTGCACTCCAGAAGGCAGTGCGGCAGCCTCCCAAAAATCGGGACAATTGAAATAACCCGCGGCACGCGGGACAAATTGTTTGAAGGCAGGACTGTCCCACCAAAAGCGGGACGTCTGGTCAGCCTGGGAATATAAATCCAGACTCTTCTTCCTCTTTCTTCTTCATCAAAACTGTTTTTGTTTGGAGTTTGGTCAAGGCTCATATGCGTGCAATACATTCCAGGATATGGCATAAGAAGAATCTTGATCTGGTCATGTAAACCACCCACATCGTTCTTTCGCAGGGCTTTAGCGGCGTGCACGCGCTCAGTGGTAACATGGAAAGGAAAACAGTTGCAAATGAACTGGAGGAAATGAAAGCAGGCAAACTGCACACGTGCTGTGCTGTGCACAAATGTTGGGATTTTTTTTAAAAAAGGGGAATGCCATATGAATCAGTTCTGCTTGTTGTGGGGGTGGGGAGTAGGTAATCTGGGACCTTAAAATTGGGGAGAAGATTCGAATTGGGGAGAATTTGAGGAGTATCCTAATGAAAACGAATCCCATTTTTGCAGAAGCCACGCCAGGAAAATACCCACCTGAATGCTGTCCTTGGAGATGGTAGCGCCGATGTTACATTGAAACTGGTCCTCAGATTTGGGAGAGGCATGGATTCTGTCTCCAGTCAAAAAGGCTTGGGTTAAAGGGTTTGTCGGTGTCTTTCCACCATTTGGGCTGGATTCTGGGTACCTAAATTGCTGGCGTTGATGCTTTCCTCTGGTGCAAAGGGTCTTCCTTAGGCTTGCGTTGGGAGAAGTCTTCTTGCACCGGACTCAAAGCTCCACTGCTAGTAGGACAGATCTCCCAGATCCAACCCTTTGTGATTTAGTACAGAACATTTCTTGGAACGTCACTTGGGCTGTTTCAGATGTAGACTTTTAATTTTAATTTCACGGCAGTCCCTCCATTGTCCTTTCTCTCCCTGTAACCTGTTTCATTTTTGGCTTCTTCCTTTGTCATACTTCAAAGAATTTTTAAAAAATTTCCTGTTTGGATTTTCCAATCCTGTGGATTTTTGAAGATGTTTTCGCCACCCCTTTTCTGTCCATCACCTGTTTCTTGAATCAGTAACGAATTGAGGGGGGAGAGAGAGAATGGATTGAACTTCTGACTGTGGTCGTTTCCCCACTTACCTCTACCAAAGGTTGCTGCGCGCTACCTTCAGTGCAGCGCTGGCCATTTCTCTGGCCTCCCGGGCTTCCCCACGTGGCTTCCCCTCGCAGAGCGCCGTTTTGTGGAGCGCCAGGAATGACGTGTGCTGAGGGGGTGCGACAGCGGTAGCGTCGGGGCGGCTGCGTTGTCACCGCCCCTGTAGTGGGGAGTGCCGGGGGACCCTGCGCTACTTGGGGAGAGTAACGCGCAGCAGCAGGTAAGTGGGGAAACGACCGGTGTCAAATGACCGGGGTGAGGGGAGATGCGACATTTAAGATTCTGGGTGAATTTTCGGGGAGTGAGTTTAGACTGGGAGATAGCCACCGAACCTTCCGTTTCTGACGGTGACGCTTGCCTGGAAACCAAAAGAGACTTCTGGGATTTTTGTGTCCTGACTCCTGATCTTTAATATTTACTGCAAAGGAGTCTCGTGCGTTCAGTGAGATTTATAAATGCGTGTCCCTTGGTGGATTGCCTACTCATGACAGTGCAGCCTGCTTGACGGTATGGCTTTGAAGGGGATGCAATTTGACTCTACCCATCCACATTTGGGTGCAACTATTGCCCATTCATGCGCACCTAGAGTTGGACCAAAAGCTTTTCCTTGGGTAACATTCTGAAGTTTCATTCATAGCAAGGAATGGAATTGCATTCAGAAACTGACCTATCTTGCTAGACATGCGAACCAGGGTGAAATTCTGACATTTCAAAGTTTCACATTAGTTAGGTTTTTTTTTCAAATCCACTTTTTCAGTTCTGAAAAAAAAATCACCAGAATGGCAGATATATTTTTTTAAATCAACTCTTTAGAAAATTGTCTCCATATAAAATTACATTTCTTTTTCTTTTCTTTTACAAATTGCAGCTAAAATTGCGAGGAGAGTGCAGGATCTGTGGAGGTTTTTTTTTCCAATTTAAAAATACAAGAGAATGACATTCAGTTTCCCATTAGGGGGAAAATAAGCAATCAGTTCTAATGTGAGAATTTGGGGGGGGGGACTGTATGTGGGAGGGGTAATGCACGTCTTGGGCAGGGCAGGGGCGGGCGGGGAGCTAGACTGGGTTCTGGGCATGATGTCCAGGAACACATGTGCAAGGGTTTTTATGGATGTTATTTCAGGTTATAAATCACCGGGACTATGGTAAGCAGCTGTGATAGCTCTGCACGGTTCGACGTGGGAGAGGATTGGGGGGTGGGGCGGGCGGAGAGAGAAAGACTTCAGGATAAAGGTTTCGGTCCTGCTATAAGATCGATAGAGAACTCAGAACTAAAGGAGACTCAAGTGCTGTTGTCTGGGCATTGTGGAAGTGAAAAAAAGTATTTGGGATTCATATATTACAGAAGAAAATTAGATTTGCGAGGATGACCAAATCCCCTTGAGGTTTCCATTATTACTGAATATCGGCTCAGTTGCAGTGGAAAATAGTTGAGGGCAGAGGTGGAGCGCTCACGGGGACATGTGGGGTCACATATCCCTGGGCACATGCCAGCTGGTCATGTGGGGTGTGGAGAATTGCCCCCCACACCCCTCCCCTCGGCCTGGCCCTGCCAGGCTGCTCCTTCAGATGGCGGAACCTCCAGCAGCAGAAGGAACAGCCTAGCAGGGCCGGACTGAGGGGCACCTGGCAGCAGCCCAGCCAGGTAAGTGGGGCATGGGGGGGAGGGCACGGGGAGTGCCTGGAGCAGGTTTTGCCCCAGGAACAACCACCACCCCCAAGCCTCTGATTGAGGGTCCCAAAATTTGTAGGGTGGAAGGGTTGCTAAGATGTGCATTTTCAAGTGCTCTGAACATAGCAATAGATTTTTTTTCTTGTTGGCCTGCACTGGAGGAGTGAGCAGGTGGGGTTTGGGGTGGGGGGTGGGGCGGGCGGAGCAATCCCTTTCAGAACCCAGATGATATTTTTTTAGATGTTAAATTTCACAGTCCAAGGAACTACCTTTGTAAGTTTTCTGGGCAATGCATTCAACACTTTTGTCAGCCATTAAAATATCAAACACCCAACTTCCTCCCTTCCTGTTCTACAAAAAAAAAAATTAAAAATCCACTAAGTTTCCCTATAGCCTCATCAGTGGGTGAAGACAAATGTAATGTTTTAAATATGGTGGGGTGAATACAGACATAATGTGTCAAGTATGGCCAGGGTGTCGAAGTGCCATGAAAACGCATGTTCCTTTCCATCTTAGAGGGAGGGGGGAGATCCCACAAATTTCCAGCATGTGGTAAGTCCCTATTGGCTAGCATCCAAGATGCAACCAACATTCCTCCTCCTTTACACCAGTGCCCAATAGTAATTTTTGCAACTGCTTTCAAAATAGTTGCAAGTGTTCGAGAGGCGTGTAAAGTGGTTAATGGACAATGTGTGTATAAAGCCATTTGAGGTGTTTTAATATATACATTAAAAAAATATGGACACCTGCTAGGACTGAAAGCTGACCGAGCTTTTAATAGCCATAGCTGGTTGTGGGTTCCTAGCGGCTGAAGAATTCTCAAAAGTTGCTCTTAAGGGTATTACATCTGGCTTCACCTTGGGTTAATTGATTCCATTTTGTTTGAATCGCTGTAAGTAATTTCAAGCCTGTTAGTTTCACTGAATTGTGGTCAAGAGTGATGTTCCTGAGTAAGGGAAGAGAATCACGGTCAAATGGCACATTTCAGTTTTCAACGGGTTGTTGTGGATTCCCCCCTGCACTGTGATCCTGATGTGAATCGCAGCGCTATGTGCTTGCCACGTGGCTTCCCAGTATGGAACGTGTGACTGTGTGATTCAAAGCCAGTTCGGGGGAACCCAGAGGCAATGTGTTTTCAAAAATTATAGCGCGTAGTTTGGTGCTCAGTACAAACTGAACTGAAATCAATAGCGCTTACTTCAGAGCAAGCATTCCAGGGACCAAGAAGGGTGACCCAGTTTAAAACCAAAACACTTCTAGAGGAACATAGTTAAGTGCACTGGCTTATGCATACTCACTGTTCCCAAGAGCATCACTCGAAACAATTAACTGGATCCAGTTGCGCACTGAAATTCATGCGCACTGATGTTATTCTTTGATGTGAATGATGGACCCATTCCAGACAGTCATGCTTGTTTGAAGGATGTGGGAGGAACAAATTTTCCCAATTTCCATTTCTTCATGATTCTGTAAGTTAACCCTTTTATTCATTTCTCCTGAGTGTCCATGTTATGATTTCCAAATTCTAGGATTGGTCTACGCAAGGGCCAGTTCATTGCCCTCTTCATACCTAACTATGTATGGACACATGCATGCGTGTGTCAAAACACTGCAAAAAAAGTGTCTTGATTTGTACAATTTGTACATAATTGTGCATATGCTCATATCGAGATTCACTGATCTGCTCATGCGCTTTAGCGCATTGGGGGAAAAGGAACTCAAGAAGGATCTTGATGTAACCCTTTTGCATCAAGATTTCCTTCCTTCCTTCCTTCCTTCCTTCCTTCCTTCCTTCCTTCCTTCCTTCCTTCCTTCCTTCCTTCCTTCCTTCCTTCCTTCCTTCTTGGCGCAGTGGGTAAGAACAGGCGGACTCTGGGCTTGATTCCCTATTCCCCCACATGAGCAATGGACTCTTAAAAGGAGCAGCAGTGGCTTAGGAGGTTAAGAGCTCGTGTATCTAATCTGGAGGAACCGGGTTTGATTCCCAGCTCTGCCGCCTGAGCTGTGGAGGCTTATCTGGGGCATTCAGATTAGCCTGTACACTCCCACACATGCCAGCTGGGTGACCTTGGGCTAGTCACAGCTTCTCGGAGCTCTCTCAGCCCCACCCACCTCACAGGGTGTTTGTTGTGAGGGGGGAAGGGCAAGGAGATTGTAAGCCCCTTTGAGTCTCCTACAGGAGAGAAGGGGGGATATAAATCCAAACTCTTCTTCTTCTTACCAGGACTCTTACCTGGTGAATCAGATTCGTTTCCCCATTCCGACATCCCCTAGGCTAGTCACAGTTCTCTCAGAACTCTCTCAGTCCCACCTGCCTCACGAGGTGTTTGTTGTGAGAAGAGGAAGAGAAAAGAGTTTGTAACCCACCTGGAGTCTCCTTACAGGAGAGGAAAGGTGGGATATAAATCCAAATTCTCCTCCTCCGCCCCTCCCTCCCTCCCTCCCTTATTTTATTTTTGCAGTGCTTTGTCAAGACAGAGGGAGGGCTGACACCAATGAACTGGGGGGAAACCCTACCAGAGCTCTAGAAGAAAAAAAAACCTCTCAAAAGGATGGAGAAATTGGAGGGCTTCAGTTTCAGTAAAGATGACCAGGGAAATTGGGATGCTGATGAAAACCAGAGAGAAACCGGGAAGAGAACTTTTGGAAGCATCGGGAGTTAAGATGGCTAGAAAAAGGACTTGTGCAAAGTGCTTCCAGTGCTCTTGAATATGATTACATACGTTCAAGGTAATGCCACTCCACTAAGTTAGTGACAATCCTTCCCTCATCATTGAAGACAACCTCCTTCGCTTAAAAAAAGAAATTCTTGCCTCCGTGCCACTGCTACTGTTAAGAAACATTACGTCCGAGGAGGTCATGGGTAAAGTGAAGCCACCAGCGCTCTTTTCTTTCCTCGCCTTTCAAATATTTTACGTGTCGCCATTTCTTTCCCTCCTCTCTTCCATCCGTCTTTTTTTTCCCACCCTTCCATCTTCCTCCTGGTTGCTTCCTTACGCCCTTTCTTCCTTCCGTTGGAATGCGGCCGCAAGCAGCATGGGGGGGGAGGGTGTCCGGGGAATGTGGCCAGACTCCAATACTTAGTATTTCTTCTTAGGAATATTGAATTTTCCC
Source organism: Sphaerodactylus townsendi (assembly GCF_021028975.2). NCBI lineage: Eukaryota > Metazoa > Chordata > Lepidosauria > Squamata > Sphaerodactylidae > Sphaerodactylus > Sphaerodactylus townsendi. The sequence goes on from NC_059429.1 coordinate 21,849,274, forward strand.
CACAGTGTTTTATGTGCACTGCTAACGTATGCAGACTTAGAACCGATGTCATAAAATACTCTGAATTAATCTTCTCTCTCTTTTTTGTGTGTTCTCTGAGCTGGTTTTTCTAATTGTGGGGCTGTTTGTGCGCAAACGGGGTTTGTGCACAGTTTATTCTGTTGAGGAGCAAACGAGAGCACAAGAAGAACAAAATTCCACATGGCCAAAACAAAGTGCCTTTGTCCGGACCAGCCACGTTTCACAGTGCAGCATGCAAGCTTCAGCACTATCCAGGATCCTTCTGCAAGAGGTTAAGAATAACTTAAAACGACTAAATGATGGTTTCCAGGTGCGGGCTGGAACCTAGCCCTGTTTCCTTCTCCTTAAAAACCACCTGGTGGTTTAGGAATCGTAGTGGTTTAGGAGCCTCAAGCTACAAGTCAAGATTCTGGCTGTGACCCCATTGCTGGCACCAATTCATTTAGGCAAGCGTTGTCTCCTTGAAATATTTCTCTGCTGCTTTCACCCTGGAAGGATAGTTTTTTAACAAAAAAAACCCCCAACACTTCAGATATCAAAGGAACATTAGCTCCTGTCTCTCAAACTGTTCTCTGCCACTCTACAGCGTACAGAACTAGCAGTAAAGTCCATTGTATGAACTAATGAACTAACAGGCTGTAGACAACTATTGGTGGGTTAGTGGCACCCCCAAAGGGGCCAACCCCTCCTGCCTTTCCTCCCTGCTTGGCCCCCACAATTTACGACAGGGAATGAAAACATAGTCTAATTATTGAATGAAAAAAAGCTTATTTACAAATTCCCACACATACATACACAAACAGGCTCCCCTAACTTTGCAAATGGGCTCTTCTGGTTCAGCTGTGGCTTGACAGAGTTTGTTTTGCGTTCCCAGGAAGGAAGTTTGCCACAAGGATCTAGTCCTGGTAGGGAGAAGCACACTGTGAGGGGAGGGGGAGTATGGCTTCCTACAGCAAGGGCTGCTGGGAAGTGTAGTCCCTGCCCTTCTAGGAGGAACTGGAATCTGGGCCTTCCCAGATGGCCAAGGATTACACTCCCCAGCAACCCTCACTTTCTCTGGTTCGTCGCCAGGAACACACTGCTCAATTATATAATAAGATGAGGTCCTGTGCTTGAGTTCCTCTAGTAGTGTAGGTACATCTCTCATACATCTTGGGCCAAAAGAAAGCACCACCACTAACAGATTGGAATCCCCCCCCCCCTTACAGGATCCACTCCAAGAATTCCTGTCTACTTCAGAGGGCTTTTGTAGGATTACTGAGGGAACATACCTGAAGTGCTTGACGGATGCAAATGCTAAGTGTGATTAAATAAAGAAGATGCATAAGAATTGAGTAAAAGCCAGCCTGAGCATCCTAGAGCAGAGGTGTAGCTCCAAGGGGAAAACAGGGCGTGACACACTGGGTGTGGTGTGGTGAGAGGTGTGTGGTGAGGGCGTTCTGGGGTGGGGCGGAGCGGAGGGTGTACTACCAGGTGCTTTCCCTCCTTGCTACGCCTCTGTCCTAGAGAAAGGTTGGTTTTGGATGACTTTATTGGTCAGTGGTCTTCAATCCATGGCTCAAGATAAAGACCTGCTCATACTTGTTCCTATGTAGACAGCAAGAACCCCCACCCTTTCTTGTTTCTCTTTACATCCACCAGTCTTTCAGCAGTGGAGATGACTCATTTTTTTTAGCCAACGTAGACCCCACCGTCAACACAAAAATCATTCCTTGCCTTCTTTGTTTCCCCAGGCCCAACCACATACACCCCAACCCTGCCAATGGATCCTCCGGGGCTCCACAGTGCAGTACCCCCTTCTCAAGAGAGAAGTCATAAGTTTAACTCCTCCCCTTCCTGTCTCATGACTTCCTTTCGTGTTCTTGCAAGTCAGAAGGCCCTGGGCTGCCACTTGGCTACTAAATATGTGTCAGAAATATTGAATACAGCTCTTGGAGACTGTGTATCATTGGGTTAATGGACCTGTTCTTACAGCTGACAGTCCCTTTGAGCTTCACAAACGATTTAAAATTGGTCAGAATGGGGACCAAGGCACCCAGAAGGATGAGTGAATCGGGCTCCTTATGAAAAAAACCCTTTTCAGATTTTATACATTGCTGAGGGTATGTTTTGTTTCTGACGTCCCTTTCTCTGTCATTTTTGGACTGCTTCTGTTGTCTACCTCCTCTATCTGCAATTGAGACACACACATATACACTCCTGAAAATGGTGTTAAATTGAGCAAGAAAAAAGTGTCAACAAGAAACAGAAAATAGGATGCACACAAAGAGTTGCAGTTCACTAAGATGTTGTGGGTTTTCTGGGTTGTATGGCCATGTTCCGGTAGTATTTTCTCCTGACATTTCACCTGCTTCTGTGGCTAGCCACAGATGCAGGTGAAACATCAAGAGAAAATACTACTGGAACATGGCCATACAACCAGCTGGTTTGCACCACTTCGGCAGAACCGGTTGTTGAAATGGTGCTTGTAAACAACCAGTTGTTAAATTATTTGAATCTCACCACCGGAACCGGTTGTTGAATTGTTTGAATCCCACCACTGCATACAACCCGGAAAACCCACAACATACTAGTGATTCCGGCCATGAAAGCCTTCGACAATACAGTTGCGGTTCAGTTTGCACAAGGGGAAATTAAATTTGGGGAGGGGAGATGAGGCAAATCACCCGAACGTTTCCCTCCCTGTGGCTGGCTCTACATCTCTCTGAACCTCACCAAGATTGGGGATGACTCCTAGTTGCAGTTGAAAGAAACACACCCCAAGCAGCATTTTGATGGCTCTTTCCTGCCATCTAGTGGGTAATGGATGCATGAGTCACCCCTTCTAATGGATTTGAACAGAAGCAAAGCTGGGGAGGGAATTCAAAGGGTCGTGTGGGGAGTGGAGCCTTTTGGGGTCTGTTTCAACGGTAATCGAGAATTGTTTGCATGGGTGAGTGTGAGTGGCTGTGGCCCACATACACAAGAGATGCGGATTTGGCGGTCGATTCAAGAGAAACACATGGAAGTGCTTCTTCACACAATGGGTAGTTGACTTGTGGGATTGACTGCTACTAGATGCAGTCCTGGCCACTGGCTTGGTGGCGGAGGAAAGAACCGTCAAGTTGCAGCCAACTTTGTAGGGCTTCAAGAGTTGTTCAGGGGCGGTTTGCCTTCGCCTGTCTCGGCATTGCGACCTGGGAAATCTATGGAGAATAGGTCTATGGTTGGCTATGGTCAGAAGTCCTCCGACCAGCAGTAAGCAAATCAGAACTGGACTCACGGGATGGTGGGCGGTGGTATTTGACCACTTGTTAAGGGAAAGCTGGCCTAGATTGGCCTGATTCTCCTCATCACTGAGGACTATTGTGAGGTGTTATGGAACCCGAAGGAAATAGTTCAAAAACTGAAAATCCCAGCCGGGAATAAGACAGCATGTTTCCAAAGAAAGGAAGAAATGGGCAGGAAGTTTTTTAAAAAACTTGATTCTTTAGAGGATTCGGCTGCTCTTAATTTAGGCATGGGGCTAAAGTGAGGCCTGATAGGGATTTACACAATTCTAAATGAGGTGAGGGAAAAGGAACAGTTAATTTTTTCTCCCCTCCCTTCCATAACTGTAGGATTCAGTTAATTCAGTAGTTGACATGTGAACTCACTGCCGCAAGACACGGCCACTGACCTTTATGGATTTAAAAGGGATTTGGATAGATTTATGGAGGACAGATCTATTACTGAGTATTAACCATGATAGTTGAATGGATACTCTGGGCTGAGCTATAGAATGCTTCTAATTTGTCAGATGTCCACAATCAGTGCCCTGAAGTTGTGACAAACTCCCTTCAAACAACAAATATTTTAAAAAATTTGCAGCTTGTAATTGTGCTTTCAACATTTTTATAAGACTATACCATCCACAGAGGAATAGAGAGGCCCATCAGTCAGGATAGCTAAACAGAACCAAAGGCAGTATATCTTTGAACATCAAATGTTAGGGGCAAAGGCCTCTTGCCTTTGAGACTTAGTTGTGAGCATCTTGGCGGCATCTAGGTAGATGGTATTAAGAAAAAAAAATTGCAACCCAGATCACATTTTCTTCTATTATTATGCACTGCGTATAACAAGAACAAAACCTTGTTCTTATTGGACACTTTTTCACAGTAATGCATTTTTTTGTGTTTTCCAACAAGGTATTTAATAAAAATTGCATCATGGAAAAAAAATAGGTAGATGGTATTATAGATGCCTGATGTGTAGGTGTACATATACATTGAAACAGGTACATGTTATATGGAATTTTTGGAAAGGGGGAAATAACAGGGAAACAAACACAAAAACCACACATTCCATTTGTACCGGTGAGAAATTAAAATAGTGAACAAGATCAGTTTGCACGAAAGAGAAGTGACATCAAAATAGGGGTTCTCAGCACAGGGAGAAGACATTCAAAATCACCCTTCGTTACCAGTCATGCCACCACCTTGGAACGCACAAGCCAAAATGCTCGATCTATTTGCCTTATTCATGAACAATAGGACAGAGCCCTGCTTGTATAACTCCAAACATGAAAACACTGAAAGATGTCAAATTGACGGAACACTGAAAAGCTTTCACTCTGCGGTTCTCTAGTGGAATCCAACGATTCCAAGAGGAAGACTGACCTAGCCTCGAGGGAGCTGGACATTCCCTTTATCCATGCCTCCCAGGCAACGTTCCGGCCAGCCAGGAGTTAATAATTAACCACATGGGAGACTGATAACAAATTGGGTTTGGAGCTGGACAACTTCTGGACACTGCAGAATTATTTTCACTTTCTGGCAGCTGTGTAGCGGTTGAGCCCTTCCAAGCTTCCCCCTAATGCGTGCCAGCAGCCCCAACCTACGAGAAGAAGGAAATTGTAGACTTCCTTTGGGGCTTTGAATCAGCAGGCCAAGCCATTGGGAGTTTCATCCCCGTCTTTACAGTGTCTGCTGGGGATCGCAAGGCTGTTGAAGGTACTGTGAAAAGTAACGGGGAGCAGGGTTGCAGGGGGATTCTGGGGAAAACAAAGCATCTCTGTTTCGTCTCTTTCCAGATTCATTTATTTCCCCCCCCCCCCCTCTGTGCTTTCAGTTCTCCACTTTCAGCTGTCTGTTTTGTCAATGTGGTTGTATTGTGCAGGGAGGCTAGAGGGTTTTTACAGGCAAGTTGTATGGTATTTATACAAACAACATATGTCACTTATGCATACAACTTGTGCGTTGAAAAATACGTACGCTTCACAGGGGAAACAATTGGGTGAGAAGAAACAGGAAATGATGCCAAGATTAATTGAAGCCTGATTCACGGAAGAGGGAAGCACATTCAAAATGGATTCAAGACAGCGGAAGTGGGAAAAGTTGAAGTCATCCCAAGTAGAGAACCCCTAGATTTGTGGAGGATTTGCCAGACATTTTCTAGATACTGTTCTTCTAACTGCTTGTGTTAGTAGTTAATCAGTATCCCCTCAAGTAGGTTTGCCAACTCTGGGTTGGAATATCGTGGAAATTTGGGGGCTGAACATTACAATCAATGGATTGTACAGTCTATACCACAGGTGTCAAACTCGCGTCCCTCCAGATGTTATGGACTACAGTTCCCATCATCCCCTGCCAGCATGATGCTGGCAGGGGGTGATGGGAACTGTAGTTTGTAATATCTGGAGGGCCGTGAGTTTGAGACCTATGGTCTATGGAGCTGCTGTATTCTCCAGGGAAACTGATCTTTGTAATCTGGAGAACTAGAGATTCCAGAAGAATTCCAGGTCCCTTTCTCAACCTTTAAGTTGAGTATTGTTCAGTTCAGTTTAAAATGCTAGGCACAGTGGTGGGATTCAAATAATTTAATAACCAGTTCCAGTGGTGGGATTCAGATAATTTAACAACTAGTTGTTTACAAGCACCATTTTAACAACAGGTTCTGCCGAAGTGGTGCGAACCGGCTGAATCCCACCACTGGCTAGGCACTATGTGGAACACGGAAAGGCTCTGGCCTCTGCCCGACAGGTATGAAAACTTTGTTAGGAGATCAAGTGGCTGTCAAGAGAAGCTTGAGTGAGTTTTTACACAAGCAGTGGTTTTATAGTCCTCCTTAACAATAAAACAGCAGCAATTAAATCCTCCAGTTTGTGAAAACTACGGTACCAGGGAGATAAGATGACAAAAATGTAACACAGTTTTAAACCAACAAGATGTACAGACTCACACACCAGAAATGCTTGCCAAGTTTTCGTCTGGTCCCACTAGCTATCTAGGCCAGTATCTGTGGTCCATCAATCATGTGTCTTGACCCCCCCAAAAAGCAGTAGAGTTGGCGCAAATCTTTCAAGTATAAATTCTCTGCATTAAAAAAGGAGCTGAGGTAAAAAGGTGTGAATCCTATCATAAATCTTCCAAATGCGAATTCTCTGTTCAATTGGCTAGAACAGAATTAGCAAAGCTGAAGGGTCCTAATGTTAAAAGCCGGGGGGGGGGGGGGGGAGAGGAGGTGACATAGGATGTCTGAAAGGGTTTTTTTTTTTTTGCACTTTTCTACTTTTTGTAATCCTGGAGCTACTGCATTGCAATGAGATCCCTTGTACTATTCAATTACATTGTTTTATACTGTGTACATCTTGAGTCCCAAGTACAAAATTGGTACAGAAAGAAAAAAAGGGCAAATAAATAATAAATAAAATAAACAATGATGGGCTGACCGCTGCTGTACTCATTTGCCCACCACCCCTTAAAACATTTTCTGGCACCAGCCTGTAGATATCCCTTCAATAGGCTTGAGCTACAATAATTAAATCAGGTTGATGTTACTCAGCATGGAAAGCTATAACTTTAATTGGACGCCTCTTGTTGTTATTATGTATTATGGTTATTCGCTGTTTTTATGAGTTTTAAGCTATTTTATGGGATGGAGCTTATATATTTATATTTGTATGACCGCTCCTGTTGATGTTCAAATAATGTTGTTCACCGCCCGGAGCCCTTCGGGGATCGGGCAGTATATAAATTTAAGAAATAAATAAATAAATAAATAAATAAATAAATAAATAAATAAATAAAATAACTGCCTATTTGTACATATGAACCCTTTGTGAAAGGGACATGGCCTTTTTTCCTGGCCCGCTGGCAACTTTAATGCCAATGTTAAGATTAAGAGGCTTAGGGAACATTGAACAGACTCTGTTGTATTCTGCAGTTGAGGGGCAACCACGAAAAAGGCCCTGTCTCTGATAGCCATCTGCCTAACTTGTGTTCCTGTTTACACTGAAGTGCAGATTCATGTGAGATATTATTTATGACTGTGACATGGGTGTTTTAGATATTAGGTCTCAGAGCAAGGCTATGGGCTTCAAGGGGCTAATTTAAAGGATGTTATTGTTGGACACCTTCCATCTATACATGCAGAGCTTCCCATCTCTAAGGGTCAAAAATGTTTCCACTATATCAGAGCAGTTCACAGAGATGCTTAGTGAGAGGGTTGCCAATAGAATTGCCAGGTGTGGATTGTGAAACTTCTGGAGATTTCAGAGGTTAAGCGGAATCGGGAAAGGGGAGGGGCTTCTGCAGTGTATAATGCCATAGAAGCTGACTCCCAAAGCACCCATTTTCTACAAAAGAACTGATCTCAGTCAGCTTGAAACCAGCTGTAATGTCATGAGATTATCTGGCAGTTGGGAACCGTAGCTGCAGAAGCATATGTTGGCTCCAATGAGGAAATCACTGGGGTTTCTTCCAACCAGTTCATGGAAGCCCCATTTGGGAATGTGGCAACCTCAAGAGAGAAAGACAGACATTGTCCTTCATGTCCTACAGCCAGATACTTAGTAGGGGAATGCCTTGTCCGAAAGCATCTTTTGAAACTCCAAATCTCTTTCTAACTTAGCTCTCCCCAGTGGACCCGCATCAATGAGCTCCTGCTTAATTACTCATTCAGATAGTGATACCCACTTTTCTCCCAAATCAGCTAAAAGTGTTGATCTCCATTTTATCCTCACAACAATCTTGTGAGGGAGTTTAGGACTGGCCTATGATCTTCCAAGGAGTTTCCAAGGCAGAGTGAGAATTAGAACCAGAGTTTCCTTATTCCTAGTCTGACACTGTAACCCCTACTGAGGTAATTCTGACTGACTGAGGCAATTCTGACTGAGGTAATTCTTTCAATTCACTGCCCTCAACAAGCTGTTTCCCAGCTCAGAGATTCTATTGAGAGCAATTATCATTAAAAAAAAACAATGTTGTTGTCTCCAGTTAACCTTTAACTTGCTTGCTTTAGATACACCCCCTTCATCCTCCTCGCATAATGATAGGCAGATAATGTCAGTCTTTGGTCTTGCAGCCATTTGGGGGAATGGCCTCTGAAGAGCCAACTGCCTCAGACAGAGAGAAGAGACGACCTGTGGTGGATGTCAGTGGAGATCTGACCAGTTCCATCTACTGGCCAACACGATCCTGGACAAAAAGTTCTGGAAATTCATGGGATTCTACCTCTTCAGAGGGTCTCCATGTCTCTCCTGATGGACCTTCTACACGTCCTCAATCAGCTTTTGCTGATTTACCTCAGGACCCAGAAACCTCCTCTCTGAAACCAGTCCGACGATTCATTCCACCATCTTGGAAGAACTTTTTTCACAAGTGGTGGAGGAAACCTTGGTTGGAGCCAACTTATGTAAACTACTATACAGAAGGTGAGAAGAGTTCCCTGCCATTATCTCCGCTTTTCAACCATCCCCAGAAGATCATCTCTGATAGAGAAGAGCTCCCCAATGATGAAGATGACAGTGATTTCAAAAAGCCACCTTCAGCCTCTATCGGTTTTTCAAGGTATGAGAAGACGTTGCTGACCCCAAGTCAGGGTGAACTGTCAACAGGCCCACCAAGCTATAAGGAGAAGCTGGAGGCCTATGACTATAAATATTCTTACATGAAATCTTGGCCAGGTCTGCTTCGGTTGTTGGGAGGTCTAGAACTCATCTTGGGGGGGATGGTTTTTGCTTGTACGGCTGCCTATATCCAGAAGGACTATCAATGGTCTCAACTATATGGCGGTAATCTTCTCTCCAATGGTATCATCGGGGGAGGATATGGATACAACTACTTTGGTCCGATGACTCCCTTTGTGTTGGTGGTGGCTAGTCTGACCTGGCTGGTGACAGTGATCCTGCTAGGCCTGGGAGTGACCATGTACTACAGGACAATCCTCCTCAACTCACACTGGTGGCCTTTGACAGAGTTTGGCCTGAACCTCCTCATGTTTCTGCTCTACATGGCAGCTGCCATTGCTTATGTCAATGACGTCAACCGTGGAGGACTGTGCTACTCCATCTTCGCCAACAACCCACTCATTGTGGCTTTGTGCCGGGTTGAAGGGGGTCAAATGGCGGCCATTGCTTTCCTCTTTATCACCATGTTACTTTATCTGACTGGATCCCTCGTCTGTCTTAAGATGTGGAGGCATGAGGCTGCCCGGAAGAAGGTGGCTCTGTTAAGACTCCGGGAGGCATCTCATGAGGATAGAACAAGGGCATACACATCCAAGGTGAGGCATCTGCTGTTTCCTTTCCATTCTGCTCAGAAATGCTATATGTTTACCATTTGCCTTCCACTGTGGTAAACATCCACCCTCAGCCACAATCATCCCCCTAAGAAACTGAGGAGTGGGAGGGAAAATGGCCTCCATAGTGACACTCTAGGAATTCTCCCATGTTTCTCTGCTATAGAAGAAGAAGAAAAAGCATTTATTGTCATTGTGCATGAACAACAAAATTTACAAGCATTCCCTGATGAACACTATTTCAGACCTCACATTCCCCTTCCTCACATTCCCCTTCCTCCACCCATCCCTACACAGCCCCAAACACATCAACATGAAACCATGGAGTTCAGTATAGCCACAGCTCTAGAATAGAAACTATCTCTAAGCCTATTTGTCCTTGTTTTTATAATCCTATATCATCTGCCAGATGGTAACATTTCAAAAAGAAAGTATGCCTGATGAGATGGGTCCTTCAGAATATTCTGAACTTTCTTTAGGCAGCCGGATTTATAAAGTCCTTCCAAAGAAATTAAAAGTTCTATAGAAATTAAGGAAAATTCCTAGAGCATCACTTGGAACTGACACCACGTCTTCCCCAATCTCTGCCCATCCCAGACACTGCCAACAAAAGTTCATGGCATTTGCCGAGGCAGTGCTGGAAACCGTTGGAAGGGTCTGGCCTGTAGTTCAGTGGTAGAGTTTTGCAAATAGGAGATATTTGGTTCAATCCCCAGGATTTCAAGGACCAAGTAGTGCGTATACAATATCTTGGAGGTACCCTGAAATTTTGGTGCCACTATCCTTAAAAATGCGCCCCCTGCAGGCCAAAACGTAAAAAAACACTAAAAAAATTAAAAACACACAAACGACCCTGAAATGTTGGCGTTTCCCCCACGTGACCAAATGGGGGTCCTCGGGGACATAGGGTACCCCCTGTCCCTAGGCAGGTATGCCACTGCTTGGATAATATCTACCTGCCAGAGTAAACACTGGGGTCAGTGGAATTACTTGCTATATGGCAGATTCATAGGTTCAAGAAAGGACCCATTGTGGATGTCCCAAGTCATCTCCAAAGATCTCCAGATGAAGGGGATTTGGGGATGGAGCATGGGAAGGACAGGGCCCTCAATGCCATAGAGTCCAGCTTCCAGAGCAGCCATCTTCTCCTGGGGAATTGATTTCTGTAGCCTGGAGATGACCTTTGATTCCAGAGGATCACTGGGTTCCACCTGAAGAGGGCATCCCTATTTCTGGGCTAGATAAAAAGAAGGAGGCCCTGGGGGTTCTGGGTATGTAGCAAACAAGATTGGAACTAGCGTGCCAAGTATGATATGACAGGAATGAACAGACCAAATTGGCACACTAACTTGGACTTATGTGTATATGACAATGGTTAATAAATCATTCCAACAACATTTGTACAAAGTTATTTTTTCAATTATTTTTCATATAAATATTAACACAATTATACCAATACTAACCCTATTCTAATATCCTATTGATGAAAGTAATAAAGTGCAATACATTTCTATAAAGTGCCAGTGTCAATAAAACAAATCAGTGTACAATTTTCATCATTTCATTTGTAAAGTGTGTATTCAAAAGTCCATCTGAGAATTCAAATTGATAATTACATTTCCATTTTTTATGGGGTTCCCAAATGGAACTTCACAGACTCTCATCACGTATATTGTCAAGCAGATATTCAGAAGTCCATATGAGACTGCACAATGTTCAATTCCAAGGGAAATTTTATGTTTCTATTTTATATGATTCCCAAATGGAACTTCACAACAGAGCTAGTATATCCTGTGTCTTGAGTCCATACATGGATGGTACTTTGAAACTGAGAATCCTGTATAGAATCGCACCACGCGTCTGAATGCGTTTTCGAAGGTATCTTCCTCAGTATACCGATTCTCAATAGCTTGATTTCATCCTGGGGTTAACATTTTTATACAGTGTCATCCTTCCCCTAGAGATCTGGGTATGTAACACAACACTGCTTCTTGCAACTATGTAAAAACCATCTCCAAGTGAATGATGATCTGAAGGGATCTTTCTCAGGTTGAGAATGGACAGGGGTCCCCCCATGTAAATGATGCCCTCAGCCCCTTCTGCAAACAGTGGACTTCACTCTTCTGCATTCCTTTCCACAGCAAAAGCCAGCCCCGCTGCAAGCTGTGCCCAAGCAGGCTGTGTCCGGGAATGAAGTTCAGCCGTCCAGAAAGGTCACCAGGCGAGTTGAGTTTTCAGAGAAGGGCGAGGAGGATCCCACAATGCTCAACTACAGCATCCCGACAGGCCATCACCCCAAACCACATGTCATCCCAGATTATGTTATGTAAGTGGCTGAGTAATGGTTAATATTTGGGGATGGGCGGGGGAGAAGGCCTGGCCTTTTTACTAACGTGTAAGGGTGAGCCAGCGAACCCAGCAGAGCCTCAGACAGAGCACAGGAATGCCTGCGCCATCTGTTGCCTTCTGGGCGCACACACTCACCTGTCACAAGACCCCCATGACTCACGGGTCACAAGATGCCCCAGACAAAGGGACAAAGGGTCACAAGACCCCAGGTGTGTACTTGACCCAGACAGGAACGTTTCCTCCCGCACGTACACAGCCCCTATGAGTCATGTATTGTGCAACCTTCTCCCACTCTCCCGCCTTCCCAAACCCTTAATAAAAGGTGCCAGGGACCCCAGCTCGGCAGATTAGCCGCTGGCTTCTCTCCACTGGATCCTGATATCGCTGCGTCTCGTCTCTTCATTGCGTCGGCTGTAACAACTTCACTAACGACTTTCAAGAGTGGGAGAGCTTCCTTGCAGGACTGGACCAGGGTCCAACTGAAATCAGATTTCAAGACAACATGGATTCCTTGAAGAGCTGCCAGTCGCCAGTTGGGGCCGAGAATTCTCCCAGAATTACAACTGATCTCCAGCCTAGACAAATCAGTTCTACTAGAGAAAGTGGCTGTTTGGAGGATAAACTCTATGGCATTATATCCCTCATCTCCCCAAACCCCTCCCTTTCCAGGCTTCACCCCCGAATATCTGGGAAATTCCCAGCCCTGAACTGGCCACCCTATTTGCTACACAAACCCCTTCCTTGTGGCCATGAATCCCACGGGTCAATTACGTATCTTGCGAAGAGCATCTTCATCTGCTTGTCCTGTGAACTCTTCCCAAATATTTTATTCTTCTGAATCTGCCTCACCTGAGTCACGCTTTTGGTCCACCAAACTCCGTTTTGCCTCCTCTAGCAAGTGGAGAATGTTCCTCCTCAGTTCTGCTACCTGAGAGCTCTTCAACAGGATACGTCGAAGTCTCCTAAAACCTTCTTATGTACAAAGTTTATGAATCAGTGAAGCTGCTTTCTACTGAGTAAGAGACTGGATCTATCAAGGTTGTCTTCTCTCTTCTGACTGGCAGCAGCCCTCCAGAATCTCAGGCAGAGATCCTTTACATTGCCTGCTACCAGATAATTTTAACGGGAGATGCCGGGAATTGAACTGGAGACCTTAGGCTCGCAAAGCAGGTGCTCTGGCATGGAAATGGTCCCTCTGCAAAAGTCATGGCTTCTAATAAGGGTTGTCTCAAAAGTAGCATCATGTTACCAGATAGGATAATCCTCTTGACATATTGGGTGCTGTGTGGTTTCCGGGCTGTATGGCCATGTTCTAGAAGCATTCTCTCCTGACGTTTCACCTGCATCTGTAGCGGGCATCTTCAGAGGATCTGTGGCTGGCATCTTCAGAGATCCTCTGAAGATGCCAGCCACAGATGCAGGTGAAACGTCAGGAGAGAATGCTGCTAGACACGGCCATACAACCTGGAAACCACACAGCACCCAAGTGATTCCGGCCATGAAAGCCTTCGACAATGCTCTTGACATAGTTTACTCAGCCTGGTCTTCTATGTTCTCTTAATGACACAGGAAAAATTGTTGACAAGTTTTGAGTAACATCCATGCCCTATGTCAAGGTTTTTGTTGACATTTGATGTGGACTTCCATGGAGTCTGACCACTGGTTCATATAGAAAATATGGTCTCTGACCAGCAACAAGCATTGAGCCAGGCAGCTGGTCAGACAGGAGAGAAGAATCCAAAGGGTCCAAACGCAAGGAAACTGGTCTATAGAGCATACCAAAAAAATCAAAGGCCTTTTACGCACAAGTTGTTTACAACATATCTTGCTGCCAAATGCTTTTCTTTTGCTTTTACTTCCACACTTTTTTTCCTCCATTTGATCCTGGAAACATTTTCCCTTCATTTTCCCTCCATTATTTCCCCAAGCATTTTTACCACAACGTTTTAAATCTATTTCTGAACTAGCTTCCCTTGAGTATGCGATCATGTTGAAACAGCCTTTATTTCTCTACCCCACCGACAGTAAACTGCAGCAGCCCCTTGTCAACTTCCTCCTGCAAGAGCAACTTCCCTTGTCAGTTTCACTTGCTCCTAACTAGACAGTGCATATTTTCCTTAAAGGGACATAGGTCATTTGAGATGAAATTGACAAAGCTGATCCAATTGACCTGTTTTGGGTCTGCACCTTTATGCTACATCACTAATGAAATGGAGGGGGAAAAAATCAAATTCCTTTTGAAAAATGGAGTACAAGGGGGTGGAAAAAATGGCTGAAGGGCAGCGTTGTTTTTCTGTGTCATGGATGCCATCTCACCACCATTAGGAATAATACATTTTCAGCATGAGGAATAAATGCAGCTGAAGGAACAAGTAGGGAAATGGGGGGGATAGGGGGTGTAAGGAATGGTTTTGCAGAATACATTTCCAAGACACAAGGTTTGACCACTGAGGAAATCTGTGGTAAACTGTGCATGCAGAAAAGGCCATCGACTAGATCAGTGGTGGCGAACCTATAGCACAGGTGCCAGAGGTGGCACTCAGAGCCCTCTCTGTGGGCACATGCAGAGTCTCCCTCACACACACACATCTAGGCTGGTCTGGGCTGCTGGGCTCAATTATTAGCATTAAACCTAAGACCTAGTTTTGGGGAAGCAGTGTAGGTTACCCTGTTAAATGCTGTTAAACCCCACTGATTTCATGCAAAGAACTAAAGCGTGATCCTTTACCTGGGATTAAGCTTGGTTGCTGGCAATGGGGCTTGTTCTGAGTAAACCGTCCTAGGGTTGTGATTCACCCGTTGGAAGAGTTGCACGGTTGCTTCAAAGCAAAGCCACTGACTACCGCCAAACTTACTCCCGAGCAACACATGCCTCTGAGCCAACTGTTTTTTCTAAACTAAAACCTCCGTATTCAGGTTAAATTGCCGTGTTGGCACTTTGCGATAAATAAGTGGGTTTTGGGTTGCAGTTTGGGCACTCGGTCTCGAAAAAGTTCTCCATCACTGGACTTGATGTTACTTTGATGTATTATTCCTGATGGTGGCAGGATGTCACCTGTGGTGCAGAAGAACAACCATCCTTTTTTCTTCTGTCAATCGCCTGTCAATCCTTTTGTCAATCGCCTGTCAATCCAATAACAGTCCCCGTTATTTTCCTCCCTCCCCTCTTCTGCACTGCACAGGAAGTATCCACCAATCAGATGCACAACTGATCAGGAGAAATACAAAGCCGTCTTCAAGGACCAATACGCTGAGTACAGGGAGCTGTACCAGGAAGTCAGAGTCACCCGGCAGAAGCTGAAGGAGTTGGGGGAAATGCTGGAGAAGTTGCCCCACACCTATGAGAATAAGAAGGTTGGTTTGCATGCATGTGAATGGGTTTTTTTAAAAAAGGGCTTCCAAGAAGATTGCAGTCACCTTTCCTCACCAGTATTTTACAATGCTAAGGGCAAGGAACAGTTTGCATATAAATGATAGGAATGAAGAACACGCAGGGCACCAATCAAGACAATCACAGGGGAGGGGAGGGAAAGGAAATTTCACGTGTGCCAAGCAATGCAGGATTGGTAAATTTTATTAATTTATCAGTATCGGTCAGTATCAGTATCGGTCATAATTGCTAATAGTAGCCCATCTAGATGGTTGCCCATCTACAGTCTCAGGTTCTCTGCGAGGAAAGGCTACTTTAGAACACATTCCAAATAAAATAAATATCAATTATGCAGCAAAATAGAGTAAGGGGGTCACATGACCAATACTATGTTATTATAGCTACTGTTCTGCTATAAATGTGTCTACATGGAAAACAGTAGAATCATAGACTCATAGAGTTGGAAGAGACCACAAGGGCCATCAAGTCCAACCCCCTGCCATGCAGGAACAAACAATCAAAGCACTCCCAACATATGTTCATCCAACCTCCAAAGAAGGAGACTCCACCACACTCCAAGGCAGTGAATGTGGTGATGTAATAGTCTTTGAACTATATAATTTCAGAGGATATCCATGCTGGTCTCCAGTAGAACAGTTAGAGTCAAGCCCATTAGCACCTTTGAGATGACCAAGATTTTCAAGATGTATCCTGATGGTGTTACTGGACTCAAATCTAACTGTTTGAGCTGTATATAATTATTTCTTCTACTCATATATGTGTGTGGGTTGCTGAAAATCTTTATAACCCCTATGAGGTATGCCACTGGAGGGAAGGCAACAAGATCTAGTCCAATCTCAGAAGTTAAGCAGGGTTGGTACCTGTATGGGAGACCACCCAGGAAGACTGTAGTAGAAAGCAATAGAAAACCAGCCCTGCTTCTCACTTGCCTCGAAAGCTCCTTGGCGTAAGTTGGTTGTGACTCGATGGCACTTACACCATACAAGGTAGGCTAGCAATAGAGTTGAGATTGTGTTTGGGCAGCAGATTCTGGCAAGATGAGGGTTCCTGTATTCATTGCGCTAATTCACATTGCTCTGGGAAGCTAAGGCTCACTCCCAAGATGCCTTGCAATGCTGCAAAGAATTCTGGGAGCAATGCTCAGACCATTTATGCTTATATGATTTATGCTTAGACTTGTGGTCTCCTTTGCATTGAGCATTCATTCCCTTTGGGTTGGATTCTCAAATGTGCACACATTTTCTCCTGTCCCAAATTCTCTGCACCTCAGATCAGAGAATCTCCATGGTTTCTGAAACCTCTGAAAATGTGACTTTTCCTCCCCCTTTGCAAGGAGAGCGAATGGAACCAACATGCATTTCACTTTTCAAGGTTGTTGGTTTTTTTGCTCCTCCTGGTTTTCTCCACCCACACAGAAGCAGTCCTTCCCACTTTTCCAGCCACCGTTTCAGAAGGATTGAAAGAACTGTTTTGTTTGCTGAATTTTGACGCCAAGGGTCTATTGCTCAAGCATTTGACCTAAAATCTCTAACAAATTAATGCTAGACCAAAGTCAGCACCTCCCCACCCCCCAACCAAAAAAGGCAGCAGGCAACCTCCCCAGCTGAAAGATGCATTGATAGAGCAAGCAAGTCGGGGCGGGGCAGGCAAAATGACGGATCTGCTTGTCTGGGGACACTTCACAGCGGGAGAATCCCCTGTTTAAGCAAACAAACATACAGGAGGGAAAAGGAAAAAGACACTGCAAAGCAAACAGTCGCAAAGCAAGCATGGCATGCATACATTTCTCATAGTTGCATTGATACCTGTAGAAGACTGCCGCCTGATGTCAACTACTGGGTTGTTTACTGGGGCACTGGCATGGTCAGTGGGGTTTTACCAACCATCGTGTACTTTTTGCACACAGGACCAGAGCAGGGTTTCCACCGTGCGGAAAGAATACGAGGACAAGAAGAAGGTGAGTGCAGTGAAGGGACAAAGGGGGCAAAGAGGCCTTCTTGGGGCTGCCCACTGGTGGGTATGGAAACAGCTTGCCTGGATGGAGGACCCAAGGAGGGGACTGATGGAGGACCAACCCCTCTGCGTTGGACCAACGCTATTGCTTGCTGGCCCCATCAGTGCTACGACAGCATAAGCCAAGATCCCTGCCTTCTAGGGCAGCTAATTTCCAGGTGGGAGCGAGAGTTCTCCCAAAATTGCACTTGAGCCGCAGACTATTGAGATCAGTTCCCTTGGACAAAATGGCATCTTCAGAGGGCAAACTGTGTGACATCACTTCCTTCCAGAGCTTTCTCCCCTCCTCAAACCTCCCCCCTCCCGCCCCAAGCAGACTCTGCCCCCAAATCCCCAAGAACAGTGCACACTACTTCTCCCTCAGATGCAAAGCTTCCAAAGGAGGCCAGCTGGCGTCTCCTCCCTCCTGCGGGGATTTCCGCTCTTGCATGGCAGACCCTCCCGCAGTTCCCAGATGAAAACAGGGGAAAGCCCTGGTCTTGTGTGGAGGATTGCTGGCCAAGTTCTCCACACATCAAACCACTTGACAACGCTCGCTGTGTTTGTTTGCTGCGCTCCTGATTTTGAAGCCAAGAGGCTGTTGGTATTTTTTATTACAGATCAACTAGGGGGCAAAAATCTCCCAGCAATGTGTTACCCGGCAGTTGAAAATGACCCTTTGTCCACTGAAGCATGCAAAATAGCAGGGAGGGAGATTTCCTCGTCATCTTCTTAGAATCTCAGGGTGGCATCCGTGGTTCTTCCTTCTTTCATTTTTATCCTCCCAACTGCCCTGTGAGGTAGGCTAGGCTGGCACAGAGAGAGGCTGGCCCAAGATCACTCCACAGCTGTGAATTTGAACCTGGGTCTCCGCAGCCACAGTTTGACACACTGGCCCTTTCTGGACAAATCCCCTAAAATGTTTTTTTAAATGTTTTCAATCTCCCCCCTTTACAACAATGGATGTCTGCAACCCCCCCTCCCCCTGAAATGATTCCTGACAACCATTACGCGATCCCCCGCACACATTTTTTAGTTCTGTGTTGAATCGATGCTTCATTGCTTCTCAGTCTCCTGCTGCATTCTATATTCTGAAATATCTGACATTTCAAAGATTACCCCCCCCCCAATAAAAGAACAGAGAAATGCTGCAAATAAACAGGCAAGGGAAACCGAGGGAGCTCTGAAATTGGCGCAGAGGGAAACAAAGAAGCATGGGAAACTTAGCCAATCGATCGCACGGCAACCGAAGTTGTTTTCAAAACGTTTCAACCGGAGAATAATTTTAAAATGGGGATTCATTAAAAATGTTTTGAGGCCAGAAATAAAACTTTTTGGGTGCAACAGCAATATGGAACTCCATGGAGGAGATGTTCTTTTTCCTGCCTCAAAACGGTTTTAAAGGTTTGTGCGGAAAGGTCCACTAATTACTGCACCACCTTGTCTCTTGAAAGATGACACGGGACAACAAAGCAAACTCTGGTAGTCAACAATTAACCATGGCTTTAAAAAGACCAGGACTTCAAAGTTATTTCTAGTGTTGTCAACTCTGGGTTGGGAAATCCCTGGAGATCAGGAGGTGGAAGCTTGGTTGGATGAGGTGTGGGGAGAGAGCAGGGACATAAGAACATAAGAACTAGCCTGCTGGATCAGACCAGAGTCCATCTAGTCCATCTCTCTGCTACTCGCAGTGGCCCACCAGGTGCCTTTGGGAGCTCACATGCAGGAGGTGAAAGCAATGGCCTGCTGCTGCTGCTGCTGCTCCCGAGCACCTGGTCTGCTAAGACATTTACAATCTGAGATCAAGGAGGATCAAGATTGGTACCACCCAGGGGGACATATGGGGTCAAATGTCCCTGGGCTGCGGCCATTTAGTCATGTGGGAGGTGGAAAATCACTCCCCACCCCTTCTCCTCCCCCCCCCCCGATCTATACACTGACTTGGTGCAAAAAAAGTTGTTTGGTCGTGGTGGGGGAGGGCAGCCACTCATGGGGGTGGGGACCAGAAAACTCAGATTTTTCACTGGACTATATTTTCCCTAGATATGTTTCTGGGAAGGAAAGACCTAAGTAGACTATAAGGCCTTAAAGCCCACCCTCCAAAGAAGCCATTTGCTCCAGGCCACAGGAGTGTCAAACTCGTGGCTCTCCAGATGTTCATGAACTACAATTCCCATCAGTCCCTCCCAACATGAGCATTGGCTATACTGGCAAGGGTTGATGGGAATTGTAGTTCATTAACATCTGGAGGGCCGCGAGTTTGACACCTGTGCTCCAGGGAAACTGATCTCTGTAGTCTGGAGATCAGTTGTAATTCTGGGAGAACCCCAGTCTGGCAATACTCACTGTCCTCTTGAACTGGGACAGGAAGGGAGTTACGCATGCACAAGTTGAGGAGTCTGCTTGCTGCAGCCCCCTCCTCTTAATAATAGGGATTTGTTTAACATCAGCCCCAGGGAATCCAGTTGCACTCCACCTGTCTCAAACAACTGTTCAGGCAGAAATGTCACAGATGTAAATGGAAATCAAAATAAGATGGGAGCCTTTGCAGGATGAAATGGGCAGGGGTGGTGGTGATAAAAGAAATCTGTGGCTGTTTCCTTGCCCCAGCAGCCTCTGCTTTAGTGGTCTCTACCCAGGGATTGATAATTTGCATCTGATTCCAGGATCCTGCCTTCCTGGAGAAGCAGGAACGCTGCGATTATCTGAAAAGGAAGCTCACGCACATCAAGGCCCAGATCCAAGCATTCGACAGCGAGGCTGAAGAAGGCTCTGTGCACTTCTGAGAGAGCTCTGGACGTGACCCTCCTGGCCTTGTGCAATAGACTTGACTTTCTGCAGTGCAAACTGATCATTGGCTCAGGTTTGGGGAGGGGGTTGTTGATGAAGGAGGGACAGGCAAGAGAGACATGAACCCCCATATGGAAATCTCTGATCAGGAGGAAGGAGACAACAGCCATTTATGCACTTGTGGCCTCCTTTGCATTGAACATTCATGCCCTTTGGGTTGGATTCTCGGATATGCACAGATTCCCTTCCTCCTGAACTCACCATGCCTCAGATCAGAGAATCCCCACAATTTCTGAAAGTTCTGAAAGTGCAACTTTGCCTCTACCTTCACAGGGACACCAAAGGGAATCAACATGTGTTTCATTTTGCTCAGGTTTTCTCACTCCTCCTGGCTTTCAGTACCCACCCAGCAGCAGTTCTTCCTGCTCTTCTGAGCACACTTTCAGAAGAATTGAAAGGGCTGTTGTTGGTTTTTGTTTTTTTTTTAAATCACACTGAGAAGAAAAAGAGGCTGATTCCGCATGGGCCAAAAACAACAGTGTGAAAACGGTGTGAAAACAGTATAAACCCTTTTACGCCATTTTAAACCCTTTTACACCATTTTCACACCGTTTTCACACTGCTGTTTTTAGCCCATGCGGAATCAGCCAGAGTTTGGATTTATACCCCCCTTTCCTCTCCAGTAAAGAGACTCAAAGGGCTGACAACCTCATTTCCCTTCCCCCCCCCCCCCGTGATGTGGGTGGGGCTGAGAGAGCTCCAAAGGACTGCGACTAACTCAAGGTCACCCAGCTGGCGTGCCTTGGAGTGAACAAGCTAATCTGAATTCCACAGATAAGCCTCCACAGCTCAAATGGCAGAGCGGGGAATCAAACCCAGTTCTCCAGATTAGAGTGCACTTGCTCTTAACCACTACACCACACTGAGGGGGTCTATCACTTGAGCAATAGACCCTTGAAATTGACTTAAAACTTACATGGTCTAGCACAGTGGTGGCGAACTTATGGCATGGGTGCCAGAGGTGGCACTCAGAGCCCTCTCTGTGGGCACGTGCAAACAGAGTCCGCCCCCCCCCCCCTACATCTAGGCTGGCCTGGGCTGCTGGGGTCGATTATTAGCATTAAACCTAAGACTTAGTTTTGGGGAAGCAGTGTAGGTAATCCTGATAAATGCTGTTAAACCTCACTGATTTTCATGCGAAGAACTAAAGCGTGATCTGGGAGTGACCTGGGCGTAAGCTTGGTTGCTGGCAATGGGGCTTGCTTCTGCGTAAACACTACTAGGGTCATGATTCACCCGTTGGAAGAGTTGCACGATTACTTCAAAGCAGAGCCACCGACTACCACCAAGCTTACTCCCGAGTAACGCACGTCTTGGAGCCAACCTTTCTAAACTAAAACCTCAGTATTCAGGTTAAATTACCGTGTTGGCACTTTGTGATAAATAAGTGGGTTTGGGGTTGCAATTTGGGCACTTGGTCTCGAAAAGGTTCACAATCACTGGTCTAGCAGATTTGTGCTAGACCAAAGATGGCACCATCCCCCCCCCCCCCCAAGAAAACCTGGCAGGCAATCTTCCCTGCTGGAGGTTACACGGATAGAACAAGGAAGTGGGGGGTGGGGGGTGGAGCAGGCTGAAAGGAAGACCAGCTGGCTTGGCTGGGGACATTTTGAAGCAGGAAAATCCCTGTTTAAACAAAAAACACAGGAAAAACTGACTGTAAAGCAAACAGTCATGAGGTAAGTACTGCATATATAAATGGCCAATGTTTTTCTGGCTAGATGGAGAACAGGTTGGGGACCACTTAGCTGAGATAACTGTACCGGATGATCAGCATTGTGGCTTGAAGTGGGGTTGCCAACTGACCAAGAACATTCGCCTGCCTGGCTCCCATGTCTTTCTCTGAGATGCCACCTGCAAGATTTAGCAGGGCAAATTTCTTCAGGGCATGAAAGCTTAAGGGACGTTTTTTATCACCTTCTCACTGATGGATCTTCCTTTCAGATCATCCAAATCAGTGATTGTATCTTGAGGCACTGAGTTCCAGTTCCGGGCAGTGTGATGCAGGATTGTCTTTTTGTTTCATAAATTTCTGTCCATGGCGTGGCCCTGGATACCTGCTGAGGCATTGCTCTTCGACCATAGGATCATAACATTTAATACACCCTATCTTTCTCCGCAATGGAGACGTGAAGTAGCTTGCAACATTCTCCTCTTCTCCGTTTTTGTCCTGACAACAGCCCTGTGAGGTGGGATAGACCAAGAGTATGGGATCGTTTGTTTTGAATATTTTTTTAAGTTACAAAAAGTGAAAATGCTCAAGAAAAAGCAAGAGTTATATAAGACCAAAGAAACTGAGCTGCGTGCTAAATTTTTCAAGAATGGTAAGGCTCTGGCCTCTTCCGCACGGGCCAATAAACGTGGGCTAACGACGGTATAAAACCCGTTTTGAGGGGGAACTTCGCACAGATCCCGCTCCTAACGCGAGTCCACCCCGTGTTCCCCTCCCCCCAACCTGGTTTTCCAAGAATCGCACTATCTGTGCTTCTTTTTAAATAGCCCTGGTTGCAGCCATGTCAGAGCAAACAGCCAGGCAGGAGGTGCTTGTAATTCAGCAGCTTGTTCCATTTGTTTTTACTTCCCCACCTGGCATCTGCATAGCCACGCATGTGCACAGGGTCGTAACACGCGATAGCATGGCTGTGGGGGTCCAGCTGTGCATGCCTGTGGAGCCATGCATTGATGGGAGGTAGGTTAACAAAAAAAGATGCGCCTCCACGCAAAGGTGTGACAACAACCCACAGTGCTTCCATGGGCTCCGTTCACTGCCTGGAGGCACATGAATGCGCCAACTGGGAAGTGGGTTGCTTTATCCCAACTGCTGCGCTTTTGCTGTGTGGAAGGGGCCTCAGGGGCCGTTTCCCCACTCACCATTTGTTACGCTCTACTTTCCCCAAGTAACGCGGGGTCCAGCAGCCCTCCCCACTACAGGGGCGGCGACAACGCAGCCGCCCTGACTCTGCCGCTCTCGCGCCCCCTCAGCGCGCGTCATTTCTGGTGCTGTTCAGAACAGTGCCTTTTGGATGACGCACGGGGCAATGGGGAAGCCCGGAAAGTCCAGCCTCCAGAGCTGCGCTCCAGCCAATCAGAACAAAGACCCGCCATGCCGACCACCAGCGAACGCGCAGATGTGGCGAGTGCTGCTTCTCTGCCGCCGTGGCAGACAGCGAAGCTTTCCTACGGTACAAGCTGAAGTGGGGAGAACAGCTGCACGCTCAAAACCTGCGATTCATACGAGACCGGTTTGCCTCAGCATTTTTTTTAAGGTGGGAAATCGCCCAGAGAGGGCCTGAAGGACCATTAAAGCCATACAACAAAATCTTTCGGAAGCTGGAGAAGCTACCTAGTCACCGAGATGGACTTTTCCATTTCTTATTTATTTCATAATTGCCACTGCTCTAGCTTTGCCTCATTTTTGTTGCAACATAGGGCATTTCCCCACTTACGTTTGCTGCCCTTTGCTGCGCACTACTCTCAGCGCGCGTCATCTCTGGCGCTCGCCCAGGCATCCCCACGACCTCGTGCTCTGCGCGGGGTCATCAAAAGGCGGCGTTTCAAGGAGCACCAGGGATGCCGCGCGCTGAGGGGGCGCGAGAGCAGCAGCGTCGGGGCGGCTGCGTTGTCGCCGCCCCTGTAGTGGGGAGTGCCGGGGGACCCCGCGCTACTTGAGGAGAGTAGCACGGGGCTTAAGGTAAGTGGGGAAAGGGCAATAGATTGGATGCTTTCTTAGGCAATTGATGCAAACCCCCCCCCCCACACACACATCTCTTAAATGTTGAAAAAATACATTAATTTTAATGGGGGAAATTCATCTTGGGAATGAAACAGGGATGACAATAAGGATTCTCAGGTTCGTGCACGGGAGAAGTGAAATTGTGAAATGGGAATATCCTAATTGAACAAAAAAAAATTGGGAATATCCTAACTGAACAAAATTTGTCCCAGTTCTGTTGAATCGAACTCCTTCCCTGGCAGAGAGCTGCTCTGTTCTTTGCCAGCAACACATGTTCTCCAAGGAGTCTTCAAAGGCTGTGCCCCGCTGTGAACATTCCAGCCTTCAAGTCACATGTTTCCCAATGAACTGTGCTGGCAACAGCAGTTTACGCAGGTCTGCCTTCCTTCCTTCTGGAGGGGCCGACCACAAGGCTCCTACCACTCTGAAAGTCGGGCTTTACCCTAGCCTCAGACATGCTATCTTTTTATTCTCAGTGCTCTACCTGCTCTGGTCATTTTTTGTAGATTTCCCCAACTGCTGTAGACTTGTAAGCTTTGAAAAATGTACAGGAGGCATCTTTGGGTTTTACAACCACATCCCCTAACCCAGGGGTCCCAACCTTTTTGAGGCTGTGAGCACCTTCAGAATTCTGGTACAGGGTGATGGGAGCAATCACAAAACAGCTAGTGCAGTAGTAGTAGTAGTAGTAGTAGTAGTAGTAGTAGTAGTAGTAGTAGTAGTGGTAGTGGTTGTGGTGGTGGTGGTGGTGGTGGGGGTAGTAGTGGTGGTAGTAGTGGTGGTGGTGGTAGTGGTGGTGGTGGTGGTAGAGGAAGAGGAAGAGGAAGAGGAAGAATTTGGATTTATACCCCCTTTTTCTCCTGTAAGGAGACTCAAAGGAGCTTACAATCTCCTTTCCCTTCCCCGCACCCCGCAACAAACACCCTGTGAGATGGGTGGGGCTGAGAGAGCTCTGAAGAACTGTGACTAGGCCAAGGTCACCCAGCTGGCATGCATTGGAGTGCCCAAGCTAATCTGGTTCACCAGATAAACTTCCACAGCGCAAGTGACAGAGTAGGGAATCAAACCTGGTTCTCCAGATTAGAGTGCACCTGCTCTTAAACACTATACCATACTGGCTCATACTTACAGAGGAAGCCTAAGAATAGAGCAGTGGTGGCGAACCTATGGCGCAGGTGCCAGAAGTGGCACTCAGAGCCCTCTCTGTGGGCACACGTGCCTTCACCCCAGACCAGACTCATAGCCTCCCCCTTCCCGCCTCTCCCCGCCCCGCCAGAGGGTGTTGTCAGCTGGAGCTGAGGCTCAGGGAGGTCCTCTTGAGTCAACTTGATTTGTTGTAAGTACCATCTACCACCCCACAAGTACCCCCTCTCCCCCACCTCATTACCAGACCAGGCAGCAGGCCCAGTAACCCCGAGCTCACTTGGGAACCATGTCAGCTCCACAGAGAGAGCGCCTCCCCCCACCACCTATGCCGCAGTCCGAGTGTGTGGAAGAGCACAATGCCTTTTAAGACAAAAGATGTTAATGCTTGAGTTGTTTTTTCTAAACGAAAACCTCAGTATTCTGGTTAAATTGTCGTGTTGGCACTTTGCGATAAGTAAGTGAGGTTTGGGTTGCAGTTTGGACACTCGGTCTCGAAAAAGTTCGCCATCACTGGAATAGAGGAAAGGGGGATAATTTTAAAAAAAATACATTGGGACAGTTTTAAAAATATGCTGGAAAGCAAGGTTGAGAGGGAATACAACAAACACTGCCATGGCAGCTGTCAAAGGAACAATGTTATTTTAATCAACATAGCCAAGCATGTCTTCAGTGGCCAATCAGAAGCCCTTGTTGGGTAATGGCCGCACCCACTTTCTAGAAATGCTTGTGCACCAAGAAAGGTGTCAGGGGGTGCCCATGGTGCCCCTGAGTACCATGTTCGGGATGCCTGCCCCAGCCTGTGTCAAAAGCTCAGCTCAAAAAACCAAAGATCAGAGCTTTCTACAAATGAGATTTTCTAAATCTCAGCCTGAATCGTTTATCCCGGGGCGGCCAACCTATGGTGCTCCAGATATTTATGGACTACAGTTCCCATCAGCCCATGCCAATTGGCCATGCTGGCATGGGCTGATGGGAATTGTTGTCCATGAACATCTGGAGCACCATAGGTTGCCACCCCTAGTTTGTCCCATTTTTTTCCTGCTTTTATTCCAAAGAGTTCCGACAGGGGTCCATGGTTCTCAATTCCTTACAATAACCCTGCAAGGTACCGTGTTTCTCCCAAAATAAGACAGTGTCTTATATTAATTTTTGCTCCCAAAGATGCGCTATGTCTTATTTTCAGGGGATGTCTTATTTTTCCGCTCCACAGCTGCATGCTCTGTTGTTCTGTTTGACGGGCGTGCTTCCAAAGAAAAACTTTGCTACGTCTGACTTTCAGGGGATGTTTTATATTTAGCACTTCAGCAAAACCTCTACTACGTCTTATTCTCAGGGGATGTCTTGTTTTCGGAGAAACAGGGTAGGAGAGACTGACCCGCAGTAACCTAGGCAACACATTTCAACCTGGCTTGTGGACTGGGTGCAGGACAGATCGCTCTGGCCACCCGCACAGATGATATCTGCAGACAATTGAACCAAGGCGGGTCAGCACTGCTGTTACTGCTTGATCTGACAGCAGCATTCAACACAGTGGACTGGGATCTTTTGATCCACTGCCTTTTGATCCACTGCCACAGTGGACTGGGATCATTTGATCCACCAGGATCTATGGAACAGCCTTACAGCGGCAAAGCTCATTTCTTACAGGTCAGGGACAGAGTGTTGCACAAAGTCCATTCATTGGTGTGTGGGATCTGGCATGGGACAGTTCTCTCTCCACTGTTAACATCTACGTGCACCCCCCTTGCCAAGTTGATCCATAGTGAAGGCTGTATAGTGCAAGCTGTATGCTGATGACCCCAGCAATATCTGTTAATGGATGGCCCAGTGAAGGGAGAAAGTTACACTATCGGAAACTGCAAGGATTCTCTGATCTGAAAGCACAGCGAATTCCACAGAGGGGAAAACTTGTGTGTAACCGAAAATCAAACCAAAAGGAAATGAATGCTCGATGCGAAGGACCACAAGTGCATAAATGGCCATTAACAGCCTTGGTCAGGTCTTGCCAACTGAGGGCCGCGGCTTCCTTGACTGAGTTGATCCATCTCGGGTTTTCCTCTTTTCCTGCTACCTTTCCTGATTGTCTTTTCCAGTGAATTTAGTCTTCTCATAATGTGACTTAACAGAGGTGGGATCCAGCAGGTTCTCACAGGTTCCTGAGAGTAGGTTACTAATTATTTGTATGTGCCGAGAGGGGGTTACTAATGGGTGATTTTGCCATGTGATTTTTGCCTTAGTTACGCCCTCCTCTCAGCAGTAGCACACAGAACTTGAAGCAGTCTAGCAGGAGGTGCACCGGCGTGTGTGGCAGCCTGCGCCTGCGTGCATTCGTTTCCCGCCCAAGGACCGGCGCAGTGGCTGCATCCTTGCCACAGCCCCACCCAGGAATGCCCCACCCTGGAATGCCCGGCCACACCCCCGTTGTGCCCCGCCCAGCCCCATTGGCGCTACGCCACAGTTTGAATCCCACCACCATGGGAGCCTGTTACTAAAATTTTTGGATCCCACCACTGCTTAAGTATGATAACCTTCTTCTTTCCCTTATTCCATCATAATCTTCCCTATCTCTTTTCTTTATTTAGGCTTTTGCGAGATGTTATGATTTTATGTAAATTCTCTCACTCTTGTCCCTTTCTCCCCCCTTCCTTAACTTCCTTTTCCCAAACAACAGTGCCTTAAGACCTTGGACCAATATAGCAAATATTGTGTACATGGCATTCTATGTTGTTTGCTAGAACTCTGTATAACACTCCTTTTAAATCTCCAATAAAAATATATATTAAAAAAAGTATGATAACCTCAGTTTATAATTTTGGCTTCTAGGGACAGTTCAAGCTTGATTTCATCTAGAACTCACAAATTTGTCTTTTGGGCAGGCCATGGCATCTGTAAAATTCTCCTCCAATGCCGCATTTCAAAATGAATCTACTTTCTTCATTGTCCAACTCTCCTGCCTGTACCTAGCCTATGGGGAAATCTATATGGTGCCGGAGACTGTACTGTATTATCTTTTTAACATTGTTTTATTGTAAGCCACCCGAGCCTGTTGGGAGACGGTGGCCTAAAAATCAAATAAATCAAAATCAAGTCTGTGGCTGACTGACCATTTGAATCCCCGTCTCCCTGATCCTAGTCAAGCACTCTTACAAGAATACTGTGTTAGATTTCACCAGGTTGGTTCCTTTGACCTGTTTGAATTCCACTGTTTACATAGTTCCACTTCTTCTGAACTTTGCTTTAACTTGGAGAATTTCTAAAGCTAATTCCAGAATTGGGTCATGCACAGCCTGCTGTAACTTTTGGACTGCCGGATTTTCTGGCGTGGGTTCACTGCCAGAGACAACGGAGTTTTCTATGTGCTTTCCTTGGCCAACCTGTTACAGCCACCGTATCTTCTCTGTCATGCCACCAGAGGGCTTTTGTTGTTACCTGCTATACTGCTATAGCATTATAACGCTATAGCGCCGTGGTGGCAAACCTTTGGCACTCCAGATGTTATGGACTACAATTCCCATCAGCCCCTGCCAGCATGGCCAATTGGCCCTGCTGGCAGGGGCTGATGGGAATTGTAGTCCATAACATCTGGAGTGCCAAAGGTTCGCCACCACTACATAGCATTACAGCAACTGCCTTTTTAAAAAGCCATCAAAAAGCCCTGCAATGTGGCAGGAGGGGAAAGAGAGGTTACAATTGGCTAACAGCAGTAAAGGGGCACTGATACCCAGAAAATGTGTTATCCTACTTGGACTGCCATCTCTCTGGAAAATTTGGAGCAAAGGAGGGGAAAACTTGGAAATCAGAAAACTGGTTGGCAACATCGGGAGGATGCTCCAAAAAGTTGTCCATTAGCTGACAAACCATGGAAGAGCAAAACAGCCATGTGGGCCCTTCAGCCCACAGATATCCCCCCGCCCCTTGCTGCATTGCCAAAACCAATGCTTCTTGTTTAAGCAATGCATGCACACACCATTTCAAATGACTGCACTGAGATTCCTGCCATGCCGCTGGTAAAACTGAGTGCACGATATTATGAATATCAGATGCTATAAGTTAACGAAGGTATGCCTCAAGAGAAGGCTGAAAGACTAGATTTGTCAGCTCTGGGCTGGAAAATAGCTGGAGATTTGGGGCGTGGAGCCTGAAATGGCGGGTATGGGGAGGGGAGGGACTTCACTGGATTATAATGCCCTAGATTCCACCTTCCAAAGCAACCATTTTATCCAGGAGAACTAATCCCTGCCGCCTGGAGATAGTTCTAATAGCAAGAGATTTCCAGCCACCACCTGGAGGTTGGCAGCCCTATAAATAACAGGATATGTCATGCACAGGAAAAGGAAAAGGTCAGTTGAACAATGCACGATGAAGAGCGGTTAACAGGATAAGATCACATTTGCAAGAGCTCAGCTGCAAGACCAGCAGTTTGCAAGACCGAAATTATGAGGCCAAAAGATGAATCCGTAGTAAACAAATACAGCAAGACTATGGCGTAAACACACTGGATCCAGCCGAAATGATTGTACCTTGGCTCCTGGCTTCTAAGCCCCCACCACGGGGGCTCACTATTAAGTCTGCAAATAACTCCAGTCCACGCCAGAGTCTGGAAATCCATCAGCCATGTCATGGCTGTGAAAGCCGAGGAGGAGTGAGTGTTTTACAAGATTAAAGGCTTGGAATCCAAGGTGGATTTGGGTTGCTGCTGTTTTTAATTGAGGCTTGGCTGGCATCGCCACGCACCTTCTGCATGACCAAGGTGAACAGACCCGGAACAAATGTGAGTCCCAAGTTCTCCTCCTGAGGTTGCCACACCAAAGGGTGCGATTGGGTAAGGAATGGGTCCCTCAGAGGTGGCGGAGCAGAACCCGGTGAAGAGTCAAGCGAGTTTGGCACCCAGCAGAGCAAAACAGCCCCAGGAGAGATTTAAATCCCTCTCTCTTTCCTGCCAGGCCTTTGTGCTCGGTATGTACCAGCCACTCGCAGGCTGGAAGGGGGAGGGGGAAAGGGGTGTGCCCTCGCTTCTGCGAGCGTGTGTGTTATTCGTCCATGCACAAGTTTAATGATTGTGTGCGCCTAGTAATAATTAATCCTCCGGCTGCTAGTTTAAATGGGAACAAAGAGGAAGTAAGCAAAGGTGTGTATGGTGGGGAGGGAACCCCACGTAGCCCACACCTTTGTGTTGCTGCCCAGGAACCAAGGGGCTGATCCAAAGTGTATCAGGAAGTAACACAAATTCCACCAGCCTTTTAAAGTAATGACCAGCTGCGAAGGAAAGGCAGGGGAGTAGCAGTCCAGTTTGGATCATCCAGGAGTGAAGCAGAGATACAGATCCAGGTAAGAAAAACTATTTTATTTTTTTAAAAACTGTTGGCATGGGAGAAGTTTTAAGAGGGTCTTTCGCTTATTGCTGGATTTGCAAAAGCAGATAATTCGTGCTGAATGAAAAGTGAGGGGTTGCAGACAGACTGAGAAGACTCCAGTTTCGTTAACTGCAGCTGGGTATATCCTGGTGCTTGCGTGGAGGGCAGAAAACGTGGAGGGCCCAAAGAGGGACACCCCCCCTCCTCCCAATGTAGTGACTGGATTCAAATGGACAGACTGAATATCCAAGGGTCCAAGGTATGTCTGGAACAGAGATATTCCTTTGAATATTTTTGACCTGTCGCAGTGGGCAGTAATAGAGAGGCAATGTGGTGCCTTGGTTAGACAATCTTGGGCCCCTTCCGCACATGCAGAATAATGCACTTTGAATCCACTTTCAATGCACTTTGCAGCTGGATTTTACTGTGCAGAATAGCAAAATCCACTTGCAAACAATTGTGAAAGTGAATTGAAAGTGCATTATTCTGCATGTGCAGAAGGGGTCTTAGCAGTAGAGGCTCTAATCCCCCTTTGGCCATAAAGTTCATTGGGCAACCTTGAGTAGATCATGTTCCTCCTCTCAGCTTGGCCTACATCACAAGGTAGTTGTGATGACAAAGTGAAACGGTGAGACCACTATGTTGGTTGCCCTGAGCTGCTTGGAGAAAGGGCAGGATGCAAATGGGATGGGTAGCTGGTTGCGTTTCCTTCCACGCCATGAAATGTCTTCCCAGACTGGATCTCTGCAGAATGACCTTTGTTAAGGCAGAAGAGCTGCTTGGGCGAGTGTTTTTATTTCCTGGTCAGTTGACAACCCTATGTGTATTTTCCCCCCATCTGCCCTGGGCCTCTTCCACACATGCAGAATAATGCACTTTCAATCCATTTTCAATGCACTTTGCAGCTGGCTTTTACTGTGCAGCACAATAAAATCCACTGCGGAACAATTGCGAAAGTGGATTGAAAGTGCATTATTCTGCATGTGCGGAAGAGAAATAGTTCTAACACTAGATTGTACTATCGGTGTAACTGGAGGTCCTCCATCTCCCTGTTTTTTCCGGCGGCATTCCCCCAGCCCATTGCAGTGCTCCCATGGCAATAAGAACATGCCCTGACATTCAGAAACTGAAGATTTGCTTCTTTGCCATTGATTCCCCCTGTTAAACCTCCCCCACATCCCCCCGCAGTTGAATTCTAGTCTCCTTTTAAAATAGCAAACCCAGCCCTATTGTTTGGAAGCCAGTCCTCTCCAGGGGCCTCCCCACCCCCCATCAGCCCCTTTGAAGAAACTAGTCAACATGAGTTCATGCGGTTTACAGAGGCGGAGAGGCTGGATAAACTCCAGGGGAGGGGGGGGGGGTTCCCTGGCTCACCCCACACCACTTATGCTGCCTACCTACACATTACTTTGACAGGCTGCAATTCATCTTCAGCAGTGCGCACAATGTTTCACTGTGAGGCAGGATTTACAAAACAGTCCTCACTACCTATCTTAAACCAGTGCAAGAATCCAAGTTTCATGGCACGCGCTGAAGGCCGTTGGTTTGCCTCCAAGATCCCAGGACTGTCTCTGAACAAGTGGAAATGCACTTTCTAGACACCCAGACCCAGACTTAGTGAAGCGACCTGCTTTTTAGAGAGTATTTATTGGTTATGCCACCTCTCCGGAAACCTGCTTGAGGTGGATTACAAAATAAAAATAACAAAAACAAAGCAATCAAAGATATGAGTGAAAAATCCAGCATTAAAAATCCCAGTCCAGAAAAAAAGACAATAAAAACAGACTACTTGCAACTTAAAATAACAATCTCCCATCTAAAAGCCCTTCGGGGAAGAGGCGGCCTATAAGTCTAAAATATAAATAAAAATAAATAAATAAATAAAATAGCGTTAAAAGGCAAATTCCTTAATTAAAATCCAGAAAATCCCATATAGTAACCACAGCCAGTAGGTGAAGCTTTTCCCTAAGAGTGGGAAACTGCTCTTTAAGGACACAGGAGCAGGACTGGAAGAAAGAATTGGCAATCCCAGTGGCAGCGTTTGCACACATTACTGGGTTTAAGTTTAAACTCTCCCTGGACAAGATCAGTGCTCAGAACATGTGCAGAGTGTTATTTCTTTATATCAAACCTAGCAAGGCTCAGGAGAAGCCAGCAATGTTTTTTAGCGTGCCTTACCCAGCAATTTGAAATTCTGTAATAGCAGGTGGACTCTGGGAACTTCATGCAAGGCAGTTGCTCCTCCATTTAGCCGCACTCCTTCCCTCTAAAAGCAGAAGAGCACAAACATAAGAAAATGCTGTTTTAGACTTTGGGCTGCCTAATTCCATCTTATTTCCTCTGACTGGCATAAGCTCTCCAGGGTCCCAGGCCAAAAAAGAAAAGTTTGGATTTATGTCCCCCCTTTCTCTCCTGTAGGAGACTCAAAGGGGCTTACAGCCTCCTCCCCCCCCCCCCCCCCCCCGCACAACAAACACCCTGTGAGCTGGGTGGGCTGAGAGAGCTCCGAAGAACTGTGACTAGCCCAAGGTCACTCGACTGGCATGTGTTTGAGTTCACAAGCTAATCTGGTTCACCAGATAAGCCTCCAAGTGGCAGAGCGGGGAATCAAACCTGGTTCTCCAGATTAGAGTGCACCTGCTCTTAACCACTACAGCACACTGGCTCTCTATTGCAGTCTCAGAGTTGGAGATTGAACATGTACAGACTTTCAGAGTATGTGCAGAGTGCTATTTCTGACCATTGATCCATGGGCCTTCTCCATAGGAATCTGGGCAGATGTTGCTTGTTGTGCACAGAAGATAAAACCAGCCATTTTGGCAGACCATGCTGATTCGCTGCAAGGCACCAGTGCTCACAAGAATGCTGTTCTGCTTCTTTGCATTTTGGGCGGCCATCTTGTCAGTAAAGTCTCAGGAGGGTTACCAATTTTGGAAGGAGATCCCATTTAACAGCTAGCTGAGTGGCAGCAATAAACAGGTGTTTAGCCCCTTGCTGTGAAAACCCGGGCAGATTTCTGGAGTTCTTACCAGTCATTTCCCAACAGTTGGCAACCAGTTAACAGCCAACGTGGTATAGTGGTCAGAATGTCAGACTCACTACTGGGGGACCCCGGTTTAAATCTCCACTGTACCCTGGAAGCTGGGTGACCTTGTGTAAGTCACGCACTCTCAACCTAACCTATCTCATAGGACTGTTGTGAGGATAGAACAGAGGAGAGGAAAACGATGGAACCTGCAAGGCAGGGTATAAATGCAGTGAATAGTGATAAATACAATAAATAATAATGACATGCCCTAAGATTTCCCATGCCTCACAAACTTCAACCTTACACAATTGGGGATCAATCAATGCCCTGTTATTAACTAGTCTTACAAACTTGAGGGCCATGGCGCCCTTGATTGATTGAGTCAGTTCATCTCATGTTGTTTCCACAGAAGGTAGAAGGCAGGCCTAACCCAACTCCCGACGAGAGGGACAGGGAATATCGAGAGGCAAGAGGCATTGTTGTTAAATTATTTGAATCCCACCCTGAGAGGCTTGGGAATCGTTCAAAAATTTTATTGGATCCGACAGCACCTCCTCTAACAATGGTAGGCCGGGGGGGGTGGGGGGGGTTGATAGGAAAAGGCATGGGAGGGAAAGTTTCCGAGACAATACAAACGTCTGAACATTAATGCATCCATTATCGATACCTTGATGACAACATTTAAGATTAGGCCAGTGGTTCTCAACCTTCCTAGTGCTGCGACCCTTTAATACAGTTCCTGGTGTTGTGGTGACCCCCAACTCTAACATTTATCCATTTTACAGATGGAGAACACTGATACAGAGAGTTTATACCCTCAGGCAACACCAGTCCTAAAGGGTTGGGCAGTTCAAAAGGTTGTTTTGATTTACAGGTTGAAAGCCGCTGGATTAGGACATCTGTTCCATTAGTCAGTACCTAGACATCCTGGTTTCTTGATGATATTGATACTGGTAACAAAGGGACCTCAGTAGTACTTTACAAATGCAGATATTTGCTATAGTCCTTGTACTTGAGGGTTAAATACACTTGATTGCATACCCTCTGGCAATACTGGGAAAGAGGCAGGGCAGTTTATCAGAGAGACAGAAATTCTACTTCAGTTTAACAAGTATTCCATAAGTCATCTTCACAATAATTAACAAGCAAATAATATCACAGGCATTATAATATCATTTTCCTACAAAATGTGAGCATACAAAAATAGAAAAAGCATGGATCCTTTGGACAAAATAAAACCATTCCTCTTTAAGCACACACCTGGAATTCTCAGGGGACCCTTGGGGCAGGTTACATGGGATTTGGGTGCATATTCCTTCAAGGGAGCGTTACTATTCTGCAAGTCAAAAGGACCTTTCTATCTTCAGTGGCCTTTTGTTACCACATCCTGAGTGTGTACCTGTTTGCTTGTCAGCACTTGGGTGAGGTGGGGTTTTTGGAGCTGAATGTGGGATTCTGGGATACAATATTGGCCAACTTAATTAAAATCAGAGTAAAATGATTTTATGGCTACAATGATGGGTCCTTCTCTTTTCCTTCCAACTTTTTGTTTGTCTTTTTCAGTGACTCTTGTCTTCTCATAATACAGAGTATGATGGCCTTAGTTTAGCAGCTTTAGCTTCTGGGGATAGTTCACACTTTTAATGGTATCCATAACACTTTCCTCCAACACATTTCAAGTGACTCAATTTTCTTCCTGTCAGTTTATTTCGCTGTCCAAATTTCATACCCATACACAGTGGCATACTGCCACAAAACGGCACCTGGGGCAAGCCCTGGGCACCACACCCAGTCCCCCACACCCAGTCCCCCCAACAAAGGGGTGGTGGCAGGGTACTTTCAGCGGTGGGAGGGATTTGGCCAAGGACTGGGTGTGGGGGAATTGGGGGCAGGGTGCCAAGATGTGCCCCTACATGACCCAGGTTAATCGTGCCTAGGTAGTATGCCCCTTCTGGCCCTCCTAGCTCTGCCAGTGCCCCTATATAGTTACAGGGAATACAATGACATGAATTAACTTCATCTTGGTTGCCAGTGACACATCCTTCCTTTTACGAAACTTTTCTAGCTGCTTCATGGCTGCCCTTCCCACCCTCAATCTCCTTCTGGTTGTTGTGGGTTTTCCGGGCTGTGTGGCCATGGTCTGGTAGATCTTGTTCCTAATGTTTCGCCTACATCTATGGCTGGCATTTTCAGAGATGTATCACAGAGAGAAGCGTAGCAGACTTCTCGCTGTGATACATCTCTGAAGATGCCAGCCACAGATGCAGGCAAAATGTTTGGAACAAGATCTACCAGACCACGGCCACACAGCCTGGAAAACCCACCACAACCAGTTGAATCCAGCCGTGAAAGCCTTTGACAATCCTTCTGGTTTTTTAATTTTAGGCTCTCCCCCCCCCCCCCATTTTTAAAAAAAATGATGGAGCCAAGGAATAGAAAGTCATCAGCCATTTCGATTTCCTCATGGTCCACCTTAGAACTGAATAATTCACCAGTAATCATTACTTCTTTCAACACTACACAGTGCAAATAATCTGAGAATCCACCTAGCAACCTGGTCCCTGCATTTAGGGTTGTCAACTGACCAGGAAGAAACCCAGCCCAATCTCCTTTCATTCCTTCCATATGCAAAATTAAACATGGAATAGAGCACAAGATAAGTTTGCATCCTTCAGCCCTTCGAGCAGAGGCGGGTTTCCAAAGGTTTCGGGATTAAAAGAAAAGGAATCGACATAGTCTCTCATTTCTTGCCTCAGATCTTGCCCCTCTTAAAAGCGAAGCGACAGGGGTTAATTCAACAGTCCGTAGCTTCCTCCAACCCAGAAACCCCAGCCTGGTTGCCTCTCCCACCTGGCAAAGGCTCAGTGCCTTTAATTGTTGTTTGTCAGACAAGAATTTGGACTGATCTGGGGCCATTTGGTTTTTTTTTGCTGCAACTGACTTCTTTAAAATGCAGATTGGAAGACACAGCAGTGTTCTTTCTGTGCATTTGGACACTGATCATCAGGCAATTCGGTTTTGAAAGAGAAAAAGAGTTCCCCGCTGGATCTGCATCCAAGCAGGAGGAATCCCTAAGATACAAAGCTTGTCTCTCCCAGGGAATTATTTGGCAATGGAGCAAGCCAGAAGGGAAGGCGCTGCCTCATCTCTGTGTCTTAGGGTTGGGTGTTGTGTATTTCAAAAAGTCAACATATAATTCCACCATGTCTTAGCCCCCTTATGTACACTCTTGGAGCTCATGACAGATTCATTTTTTAAAATATATGTTTCTTGCACTTTCCGAAGGAAGGTGGAATTTGGACCGTAAGGGAAACTGAGAACTATCTTATCTCGTTTTCTGTATGGGTATGTGGAGGAGCCGGTGTAATATTCAGAACTCGGATTGGAGACATGGGTTCCAGTCTCCATCCAGGCAGGAAATTCGCTAGGCAAGCTTGAAACAACCACTCTCTTTCTCACCTAATCTACCTTGCAGGCCGCAGGGTTGTTGTGAGGATGAACCAGAGAGGCAGGGAAAACCATGTCCCCAATTTCTAAGCCGTGGACTCAAATACATAATAAATCACCTGCCTTTCAACCAATCTGCCTAGTAATTAATCATAATTCAATTGTAAATTGCCTTATACTTCCTGAAATCTCTTGGAGAGGTATTTCTGTTGAGATTTGAGTGCTATGCAAATTTCATTGAAATAAATGCTCTTGGTCATCCTTTCATTGTTCTGTGTGCTCAGCTTTTTTTAAAGCTGCTAATGCTTTTAACAAGAGTGGCTGTTTTTAAATGGCAAAAGTCCTTTAGGATAATTAACTGCTATAGGGGCTTGGCCAATCTATTGTCGTTTTATGCAGAAGTAGAAATCGGGTGACAACATTTTAAATGTTACAAATGTAAACTCTATGGTGTAGGGCGTGCCCTTTTGGTTTGCTTTAAACTCCAAAAATGTTTTTGCATTCAAATGACACACACAAAACTTTAAAAAGACTTTAAAAAATGCCCTATATACCCACACGC
Source organism: Sphaerodactylus townsendi (assembly GCF_021028975.2). Classification (NCBI taxonomy): domain Eukaryota; kingdom Metazoa; phylum Chordata; class Lepidosauria; order Squamata; family Sphaerodactylidae; genus Sphaerodactylus; species Sphaerodactylus townsendi. The sequence goes on from NC_059429.1 coordinate 21,886,684, forward strand.
ATCATTACAAACAGCATAAATCAAAAAGGGCAATCGAGTTCTTTTTTCATACAACACATAATGAACTTGGGGAACTCACCACAGGATATAGCGATGGCCACTGGCTTAGATGGTTTCAAAAGGGAATCAACAACTGATTGTCCTCTCTCCACTATTGGCCTCAATTGTTATATGGAGCCTCCATTTTTCGAAGCAGCGTACCCAGTGGTGGGATCCAGCAGGTTCTCACAGGTTCCTGAGAGTAGGTTACTAATTATTTGTGTGTGCCAAGAGGGGGTTACTAATTGGTGATTTTGCCACGTGATTTTTGCCTTAGTTATGCACCTCCTCCGCTCCTCAGCAGTAGCGTGCAGAACTTGAAGCAGTCTAGCAGGAGGTGCACCGGCGTGCATGGCAGCCTGCGCCTGCGTGCATTCGTTTCCCGCCTAAGGACCAGCGCAGCGGCTGCGTCCTTGCCACAGCCCCACCCCCGGAATGCCTGGCCACACACCCCTCGTGCCACGCCCAGCCCCATTGGCGCTACGCCACAGTTTGAATCCCACCACCATGGGAACCTGTTACTAACATTTTTGGATCCCACCACTGAGTGTACCCCTGAATATTTGGGCTCTGCTTTGTTTTTGGACCTGTTTGAGGGCATCCAGTCACTTAATGCAGGAAGCAAGACTCAATGAACTTCTGTGATCCAGCAAAGCGACTCTGACGTTCTTAATAAAAGCCTTCGGCTACGAAATCCCTAATTTAATTGTAAGCTCTTTGAAATAATGAAAGGTTATCAACTGCTGCCTGGAAGCGCCCTGGGAACAGCCTATGATCGGCTGTTGGGAGAGCTGGTGATCTTATTGACCCACTGATGGTTACCCAGCAGGCAGACTGAGCATGCTTTCAGGGCACCAGCAAAGCAGAGCTGCCAAAAAGTTAGAAAAAGAAAGAATGTGACTCAATAGGAGTATAGTGTCTAGATCGAGGGATGTAATTGTACCCCTCTATTCTGGTTTGACCTCACCTGGAATTCTGTGTACAGTTCTGATCACTGCAATTCAAGAAGGATATTGACAAGCTGGAAGGGGTCCAGAGGAGGGCAACCAAAATGGTAAAAGGTCTGGAATCCATGCCCTACGAGGAGAGACTTAAGGAGCTGGGGATGTTTAGTTTGGTGAAGAGAAGGTTCAGAGGTGACACGATAACCATGTTTAGATATTTGAAGGGATGTCATGTTGAAGAAGGAGCAAGCTTGTTTTCAGCTGCTCCAGAGACTAGGACCAGGAGTAATGGGTTTAAGGTGAAGGAAAAGAGATTCCACCTAAGCATCAGGAAAAACTTCCTGACAGTAAGGGCTGTTCGACAGTGGAATGCACTACATCGGAGTGTGGTGGAGTCTCCTTTGGAGTTTTTCAAACAGAGGCTGGATGGCCATTTGTCAGGAGTGGTTTGATTGTGTGTTCCTGCATTGCAGGGGGTTGGACCAGTGGTGGGATCCAAAAATTTTAGTAACAGGTTCCCATGGTGGTGGGATTCAAACTGTGGTGTAGCACCAATGGGGCTGGGCGGGGCACGATGGGGCGTAGCTGGACATTCCTGGGGCGGAGCATTCCTGGGCGGGGCTGTGGCAAGGATGCAGCCGCTGCGCCGGTCCTTGGGCGGGAAACGAATGCACGCAGGCGCAGGCTGCCACGCACGCCAGTGCACCTCCTGCTAGACTGCTTCAAGTTCTGCCCGCTACCGCTGAGAGGAGGGGCGTAACTAAGGCAACAATCATATGGCAAAATCACCAATTAGTAACCCCCTCTCGGCACACAAAAATGATTAGTAACCTACTCTTGGGAACCTGTGAGAACCTGCTGGATCCCACCTCTGGGTTGGACTTGATGGTTCTTTGAGCTCTTTTCCGATTCTATGATTTCAAGCAAATCGAGAAAGAATCTATTTAAATTTCATCATTCGTGTAAATCTTTTGTCATTTTTAAAAACTTTCTAATTCATGCCTTAGTGTTGTTTCATTTTGAATTACTTATGGGGGGAGGTACCCTCATCTTTTAAGCTTACAGGGTCTCTAAGGGTCAGGATCCAGCCAGATAATAAACCCTCTGTCTTGAAAAAAACTCCAGGGCTGGATTTTTGCAGTTCAAGGCGGAGAACACACCAGACTGGTTCCCTCCCTGTTCAGTCGGCATCTGCCTCTACTCCGGAGTTGCTGCCATTTTATAATGCAGATTCACAGGGATGCCAACCTCCAGGAATTAAAGCTCATCTCCAGGCTACAGAGATCAGATCTCTTGGAGAAAATGGATGCTTTGGAGGGGGATCTGTGTTGTATTGTACCCCAATGAGCTCCCTGTCCTCCCCAGACCCCATCCCCAAATTTCCCAGAATTTCCCAACTTTCAGGTGGCCACCCTGTCCCGTGCTGGTGACCGGAAGGACCTGGAAACTCTGGAAACTCTATGCGCCCAGGGGCAGGTAAACAGCAGACCTGGAAAGTGTTTTTCTGGCAAATCTGCCAGTGGCTTTTGCAGTAGCTGCTCTCAGCAGGGGAAAGGCGAGGCGAGGCCGGGGCCGGCCTTTGAATGGGTGTGCGTCGATCTGTGGAGGAGGTGACTCCAAGGCCTGGCCACGGCAGAGAGAGAGCATATTGTGTTACTCCGAGCAGGCTCCTGGCAGCCGTCGAGAAAAGGAATTATTTACTAGGTGAAAGGAGAGAGCCGACTCGGACTTCTCCGCCTGGCATTGTGTCTTCCAGGAACAACCTTGACGTCGGCTGGTGCCACCAAGCTGGCAAAGGGAGGCCGAAACCCAGACCCAAAGGCCGACAGGTTCGCCTTCTGAGAAGCGGCTGCCAGCTGGGGGTAAGAGTTTTCCTCCAGATCTCCATTTTGGAGAGCAGCTGGGTTCAATTCGGCACTCCGATAGGTAAGCCAGAACTGTTGGCATCCCTTTGGAAAGGCCTTGTGGCTGGAAACCCCTTTGGTGCTGAGCCCCGCATCCTGCTGGTGCCAGGTTTGAAGGGCCCTCAATACTGATGGGGTTGCCAACTTCCCACCATTGCAACTGATCTCCAGACAACCAAGAGCAATTCCCCATGGAGCAACTGGCTGCTTTGCAGGGTGGGACACGGTGGCTTTATATGCTAATGACAGTGGGCTTCATAAGGTTGAAGAGCTTGCTCCTGTTCACTGCATTGCCCAATATATGCATCCATTCGGATTAAGATGAATCGGGCCTTGATAAGTTTTTCTGGTCCTGAGGAAGATTGTGTCAGCTTTTTTATGGCTGATGTTAATCCATCTGTCATCCTTATGGTTGCTTCTTCCATGTTTTTGTCAATCAGGCTACGGAGGAAATGTGTATCTGTTCAATCTGTAAACTACTAGTATATCCTTTTATCCATTATTTTACTTTGCTATAGATTTTATATTGTGTATTTTTTTGTGTTAATTGTAGATCATTGTAGGGATTTTTTAAATGCTACATTGAGATGCTTATTTATTTTTTTTACCTTGTCTTGTCTTGTTTTAGTCTGTGTTTATATGCGTGTACTGTTACGGTGTATAGCTTCAACATAATCAATTTATTCATTCATTCACTCAAATATTAATGAGGTCCCGCCCTAAACCCTTCCCTGCCCAGGATCTACCTCTCCGCCTGCCAATTCTCCAGGTATTCCCCAACCCAGAGCGGGCAGACCTAGTTACTGATGGTGGTCGTGAAAAGTGCTGTCTAGTTGCAGCAAAGTTATGGTGACCCCTTATGGGATTTTTAAGACAAGACATGTGCAGATGTGGTTTGCAATCCCTTGCCTCTGCATAGCAACCCTAGACTTCCTTGTTGTCCTCGCATCCAAATACTAGCCAGGGCTGACCCTGCTTTGCTTCTAATGCTGGAGGGGTTTACCTTTTTGTATCCTGATCACCCCTTGGTCACACCTTGGCTGGAGAATCGCAAGGTGCGAAGGATAACCCAAGGTTCCCTGTTCTGTTTCGGGTTTCATTGGTTCATATCTTGCTTACCCCTTTCTGTACTTGTCCATAGTGAAGTTGGGGCATGCAGAATGTTTGGCTATACAGCTAAATGTTGTGAAACGCTTCAAGGAGGGGGAAAGGATGCAAGGAAACAGAAAAAGGCGCAGGTATAGAGAAAGCTCAACCCCGGAAGGAAAAGCAAATCAGAACAGACTTTTAGACTAAAGTGGAAGGTAGTTGAGGCTTGCAGTCACCTTCAATGTGTGCTCTATGGAATGACTTCTGAAGATTGTTTAAAAGGTATGATTCATACAGAATTCAAAGCCGGGAGAGTAGATGGGTACCCATTAGAGTTGCCCACCTCCAGTTGGCGATCTCCTGGAATTAGTTAGCCTCCTGTTGACAGAAAGCCGTTCCCATGGACAAAACACCTGCTTTGGTAGTTGGTTTGTATGGCCTTTTACCCTGCTGAAATTCCCTCCCCAAAATCTACCCTTCCCAGACTGCAAAATTCCTAGGAATTTTCCAACCCAGAGTGAGCCACTCTGGCACCTATTAATGGTACCGTGTCTGTTCTACAAGAAAAAGCACAGTTGCTTTCGTGCATAATACTAAACAATGGTTACAATCTTCCAACCCCTGGACAATCTGACAGCAAAAGATTTTCACATCCCCTTCACTCCGTCATCGGCTTGCCCCACAACCAAGGTCTCCTGCCCAAGGGCCTGTTCAGTATACTCCCATCTGAAACAAGAGACTGGGACCTTTTCACGGGTGGCACCTTGGTTTATAATTTTAAAGGCCAGATGAAGCATGACATTTTTATTCTCAGGGGCATTTGGTGATATTCACTGCTTGAAGAGTGGGGTTTGGTATCTTCTTTGTAACTTACGAGTGATGTTACACACATTCAGAGATATTGATAATTCAATACCCAATTTAAAATGCTTAGAAGTTCTCAGTTGTGCCTGCAGTTACTATAGGACAGTGGTGGCGAACCTTTGGCACTCCAGATGTTATGGACTACAATTCCCATCAGCCCCTGCCAGCATGGCCAATTGGCCATGCTGGAAGGGGCTGATGGGAATTGTAGTCATAACATCTGGAGTGCCAAAGGTTCACCACCACAGCTATAGGAGGAGGTCTTATGCCCACTTCATAAACCTTTATCCATTGAATTCGAAAGCAACTTCTGGTTTGGATCTGTACATCAACTGTTGAATGTGGGTTATTTTTTAATGTTATGTTATTGACCACTGAGAAAGGCCTCAAGGGCCGAAATGCGTACGTTTTTGCTGATCATTTGATTTATTAATCAATTGTAATAACATCTGTGGTGTGCATTTTTGTGTGATTTACGTGCCATATATGTTGGGATTTGGTTTCCCAAACCCATGTTTTTAATTATCCATTTTAATTCCCTGTAATTAAATATGTATTTTGATAATTTTGTTTTGTAGTTAGCTGGAGCCTTATAATAATACGGATATAAAATGGCTTCATTTTGTGTCCTAATGGTGTGGGGTTTTTTAATTTGTTGAACAGTGGTAATGTTTTAATGTTAAATGTGTAATCCACTGACATTTTTCAGCGAACCGTCTTTAAAATCTTTTGGAGGGGAGGGAGTTCTGGAAATTTCAAGTACGGGTGAAAAGGGAGGGATTCCCCCGGGAGAAGTGAGGGGAGGGGTGATTTTTCATTTCTTTGGTAATCTGAGACTGTGAGCCCAAAAGATCAGTTTGCAGGGCAGGTGAGGAGCTTTACTTTTCACATAAAGCTTTGCCCCTCTTGCCAAAAAGCAATACGGGAATATGGTGCCCCCACCCCCTGCCAAACTTCTGTAGGCTAAGGATTTTATTTATTTGTTCGTTTATTTTGAACATTTATCTGGTTTCCAGGCTGGTTTGTGCAAACCGTGAAAATGGGCAAATGATGGCAAAAAATGTTCAGTGTATTGTTGAAGGCTTTCACGGTCGGAACCACTTGGGTGCTGTGTGGTTTCCGGGCTGTGTGGCCATGTTCTAGCAGTATTCTCTCCTGACGTTTTGCCTGCATCTGTGGCTGGTATCTATGGCTGCATCTGTGGCTGGCATCCTCTGAAGATGCCAGTCACAGATGCGGACGAAATGTCAGGAGAGAATGCTGCTAGAACACGGCCACACAGCCCGGAAACCACACAGCACCTCGATGGCAAAATTTTTTATCACAGACATAAAAACTGACCAACTGAATTGAGAAAGTCGGTAAACAATCATCCAGATTCAATTAAATGTGCAGCAACAGGCGTTTTTCAAGGAATGTGGAAATGCTCAACTCGGTTCGATTCCCCCTTCCCGCACACCAATGTGATTAAGCATGAATCATTTAGTAACCACAAACTGTATTAATATGTATTTTTGAAGGTTTACATGGCCAGAATCACTAAGATGCTGTGGGTTTTCCAGGTTGTATGGCTGTGTTCCAGTAGTATTTTCCAGCCATACAACCCGGAAAACCCACAACATCCGTGTATTAATATGATCACTGAAACTTAACCAAATACAAGAGTCTTACAGGGGTAAGCAAGGCAATATCCTTTTTAACAGGTCCTGTTGTGTGTTTCTTGACAGCTGATAGCCCCTGAATGTGACCTTGGCGTTCTCGCAGCTTTCTTGAAGAATGTACAGTAGCAGGAAGACATATGACGGCCCCCCTGCAGATGATTATGGGTATGACATCCACTCGCCTCCTCCTCCTGGCTCGTACTATGTAGAAGATGTGCCCCAGTATTTCTACAAGTGGAACTCTCCTCCTGGCGTGGTGAGGATTTTGGAGGGCCTGGGGATCCTGCTAAGTGTCGCCATCTTTGCTTGCGTGGCGTCCACCTTGGCCTGGGAATATGGTTACGGCTACGGCAGTCTTTATGGCAGCGGAATGGGCAGCTATTACGGTGGAGGATACGGTAGCGGCATGAGCTACTACGGAGGAGGATATGGCGGTCTGGGTGGTTACGGCGGTTACGGAGGCTACTACGGAGGAATGACCAACCCTCGGGCTGCCAACGGCTTCATGATCGCCATGTCAGTGCTGGCATTCATTGCTCTCCTGGCGCTCCTGATCACCAGCCTCAGCAAGTCCAGTGGGTCCCGCTCCAGGAAGTTCTACTTGGTCGTCATCATTGTGTGTGCAATCTTGGCCTTCATCATGCTTATCGCTTCCATTGTCTACCTCGTGGGGGTCAACCCACGGGCACAGATGTCCGGCAGCTACAACTACAACTACAGCCCCATGCTGGCTATGTGCAACCAGATCTACTCCACTGGGACCTACATCAACCAGTACCTGTATCACTACTGCATCGTTGACCCACAAGAGGTACAAGCGGTTGGTTATCTTTTCCGTGGTCTTTTGTTTAGGATTGACATTAATTTTCAAACCAGTGGGGCAGGGGGGAGGTCATAAAGCCCTAATTATCCTGTTTGCTATTGGAACAGAAGTAAATGAAAATGTTTCCTAGCGAATGCTGTTTTCAATGACTCAGTGCAAAGTTTGGGCAGGCAGAGAGAAAGGAGAGGCGCTGGAAAGATTAAACTAACAGTAAAGCTTTCCAATCAACAAAGTCAAATATCTGGCAACAGATGTGACTCAGGAGCGAGAGGGAAAATGAGTCAGGAAAGATCAGGAGATAAGAGACCAGCCCTAAACCAATGGAGACAAAAGGAAAGGAAATAATAATACTGATTAAAATGAAAATGGATGAAGCTTTTGAAACCAAAAGAAATTCCACATCCCTAAGGTTACTGGAGGGTAGGGATGTCTTGTTAATCCCATTCAGGACACCTGAAAGGTGGAGGGGGCAGAGAGAGAGAGAGATTAAGTAGGTAACTTATTAGGGCCCCTGATCTGTGGAATGTCTATGATAAAAGTGTTGAGTGAGGTTCAGCCACCAGGCTTCTGCCAATCCGTCATCTGGATTTCAGGCGCCATCTTTCATGTCAGACTCCACCTCTAGCCCCACCCATTCACTCCAGACCCTGTCCCTGTTCTAACAAGTGCCTCCTCTTAGCTCTGGAAGGCTCCACCTCTGCTTTAAAAAACACTCCTCTTTAGCTCCACCTCCTGCTCTGTCAAGCACCACCCGTTAGCTCAGAATCCCTCCTCTTATCTTGCAAGCTCCACCTTTTAATTTGCAAGCTCCGCCCTTTGGCTCGAAAGCTCCATCAGTGCTCTGGTAAATTCCACCCTTTAACTCAAGGGTGTTGAACTCTGACACTTCAGATGGCACTTGGCCATGTCAGCAAGGGCTGATGGGAATTGTAGTCCATGAACATCTGAAGCACCAGAGTTGGACACCCCTGCTTTAACTGTTGAAAGCTCAACTCTATGGCTTGAGAGCTCCATCACAGCCCTGGTAAGGCTCCACCCGATGTACCCGCCCCTTTAGAAGCTCTGTGCCCCATCACATAGGTTTGAGCAATTTCTTTAGTTTAATGTACTGTTGAAGGCTTTCACGGCCGGAATCACTGGGGTGCTGTGTGGTTTCCGGGCTGTATGGCCGTGTTCTAGCAGCATTTTCTCCTGACGTTTCGCCTGCATCTGTGGCTGGCATCTCTGATCAGATCCTCTGAAGATGCCAGCCACAGATGCAGGTGAAACGTCAGGAGAAAATGCTGCTGGAACACAGCCATACAGCCCAGAAACCACACAGCACCCCAATTTCTTTAGTTGCTTTTGGCTTTACATTTCCAAGCCAAAACTTGGCTGCTGTTTGAGCCTCCACAACATGAACTTTGCACTGGAACTTTTCCATCTCCCCAAGCAGGGGCATAGCAAGGGGGGAACTGCGCCCGGGACTTGCGTGCACCCTGCAGCCCCCCCATCCTTCCCCCTGTTCTGTCGCCGCTACGCCACTATCCTCAAGCCTCCTTGTTCAGTTCTTCGTGGGAGAACCCTGGATGGTCCTGGGAGCAGATCCTTACTTGAGGCTTCCGCCACTTCCCTTCGGTTCCTGAATCACTTCTATGCCTAGTAACAAACCAAGTCATGTAATGCCAAAGCAAACAGTATTTGGCAAGCAAAGTAGCCTCCCTAGGAAACCAGTTTCGAGTTAGACAGAAAACAATCTGGGCGTATTGAAGAGTGGACCCATGCTCTGAGCCACCACCCAGACTGGCAGATAAGATAAGCACTGATATTCTTGCCCACTAGATATTCTCCTCTAGTCCCCAGTGATGTACCTGGTTGCATTCATAAATGAGACAAAATGTACATAACCAGATTTTTTCCCCCAGGAGTAAATGGTTTATAAAAATTACTGGGCATTTAAACGCATATTTGGGACATGGGTGACTTTTGCATAGCTCCTTCATTTGGACTCCTTTGCACAGTGCATGGTTAGCTTACAGAACTCACTGCCACAGGTTGTAATGATCAGACATGTCTGCAGACCAGAGGTCCATCAGTGACTTTTAACCATGGTGGTGTTACCTAGCCTAACAGGGGTTATAAATTTATTAAAGGGAATCTCCACCAGCTGCTAAGAGTGTAACAGCACACATATGGTTTTAAAATAGCGAAGGGGAATGAGCACTCAACTTTAGCAATGCGAGAGGCGGCTAGGAAGGGATATTTTAGATTATGTATACGGGGAAGGGATTTGGCAAAGAGCGTTCTGCAGAGTAATGCAAGAGTCCAAATTGAGTTTCAAAATATTTATATAAATTTGGTTTAAAAAGCATACATACAGCAAGGCATAAGAGCACATACACAAAAGTTCCTAGTATATAAAAAGGTTGGAAAAGTAGGTGGGAGGATAGAGAGGGAGTTGGGAAGCAACAGGGTGATACGTTACCTAAACAGTGGTGACTTAGTTCCCCCAAATACTATAACTTGAGGTACCCAGATACACTGATGAGTGGTAGTACTTCTTTATTCTTCCCTGGATAGGCCAGGATTCCTAACCTTGTCAGTGCTCAGAACCTAAACTGGGCTGGCCCTGGTTAGTATTGGGATGGGAGACTCCCAAGGAAGTCCAGGGCTAGTGTGTTGTGGGTTTTCCGGATTGTGTGGCCGTGTTCCAGTAGCATTTTCTCCTGACGTTTCACCTGCATCTGTGGCTGACGTCTTTTTATTTTCCTAAATAATTTTTATTTAAACATTTTCAAAACTTATCATCACAATTTACACACATTTTTAAGTTACATTTTAAGCTACAGTTCATACATCCTTACAAAATGACAGATCCAAATAAATAAATAAATAAAGACATACATAAAATAAATTTCTTTCTAGCACTTCCCCTTTAACACTACATTTCCACACTCTAATATCCTTACCAACTAATCCAATAATTTACATTATAATTCACAGCCACAGATGCAGGCGAAACATCAGGAGAAAATGCTGCTGGAACACGCCCACGTAACCCGGAAAACCCACAACACACTAACGATTCCGGCAGTGAAAGCCTTCGACAATACAAGTCCGGGGTTGCTACAGATAGCAGACAATGGCAAACCACCTCCAAATGTCTCTTGCCTTGGAAACCCGTTGGGGTTGCCATAAGTCAGTTGCAGCTTGATAGCTTCTTTACTTCTTTACACAATTCATAATTGAATAGTGGAACTCACAGAATGTAAAGAAGACCTCCAGCTCTGATGACATTAAATGGGAATTCGACCCATCATAGACGAGAAGCCCATCCATTGCTATTAGCTATTAGCCATGGTGACTAAATGGATTCTCCAGTGTTCTGCAGAAGTCTACCTTGGCCAGCCAGGTGTTGGTAGCAACAGAAGTGGGGAATACTTTGCTTGTGTATTGTCGAAGGCTTTCAAGGCCGGAATCACTAGGGTGATGTGGGTTTTCCGGGTTGTATGGCCATGTACCAGTAGCATTTTCTCCTGATGTTTTGCCTGCATCTGTGGCTGGCATCTTCAGAGGATCTGACGGCATTAAAGCAAGTGGAGTATATATATCTGTGGAATGTCTAGGGTGGGAGAAAGAACCATTTGCATTTGCTTGTTGTTTTTCTGGGGTCATCTGATTGGCCTCCTTCAGGGACGGGATGCTGGACTAGATCAGTGGTTCTCAACCTGTGGGTCGTGACCCCTTTGGGGGTCGAACGACCCTTTCATAGAGGTCGCCTAAGACTCTCTGCTTCAGTGTTCTCCATCTGTAAAATGGATAAATGTTAGGGTTGGGGGTCACCACAACATGAGGAACTGTATTAAAGGGTCGCGGCATTAGGAAGGTTGAGAACCACTGGGCTAGATGGATCTCATCGGTTTTTCCTAGGGTCTGACGTTCTTCAACTCATGTCCTTGAGATTAAATTGTGGCGCTTGTGAACAAAGCTGGAGGTGGGGAGAGTGGGTCAGATTAAGCCGGTGGGTCACATCCCCATGTGTCATTTCCTCCTCCTCCTCAGGCTATTGCGATCGTCTGCGGTTTCCTCCTCGTCATCCTTCTGTGTGTCATTTGCTTCTTCGCGAGCAAGACGCGGAAGAAAATCTGGAGGTACGGGAAAGCTAACATTTACTGGGACAAGCCGCCACCCTTCCAGGAAGGACCCAACGTAGAGGAGTGGGTGAGTGTCGTCTCTCTTTGGATGTCGATGCCTTTCCCCCTAGCTGTGCACCTACAACCCCTTCATCTTACGTGAGCCTCAGAGCTGGATTAAGCTCGCCAAAGCCAAAGATCCTGCTACTTTTATCTGGGGTAATAGCATAGGGGCAGCTCTCCTCTTCCCTAGAACTCTGGCCCCAATCCACACCCTCCTGTTCTAGCCACTTCCCATGGCTAAACGGCTGTGGATCCAATTGCAGTTCTACAACACCGCCCGTCAGGCCGCCCTCTTTGGAGCTCCTTTTTCTCTCCTTCTAAGTGAGCCATGTGGCCGCTAGACTTTGTCATTCAGCATGGTGAGAATAATAAATACATGCAGTGACTTTCCAAACCCTGGATCTGATGGGCCACTAGCTCACAATCCAGAGCTGCAAAGAGAAAGAGCGTGAAGCAGAGATTGGCTTTCCCTTTGCGGCTCTCTGGCTCTCTCTGCTATTTGCTTATGATAGGCTCTGGTTTCGGTCAGCATGGTGAGAATAATAAATAGACGCCGTGACTTTCCAAGCCCTGGATCTGATGGGCCACCAGCTCACAATCCAGAGCTGCAAAGAGAAAGGGCGTGAAGCAGAGATTGGCTTTCCCTTTGCAGCTCTCTCGGCTGTTTGCTTATGATAGGCTCTAGTTTCGGTCAGATCAATTATTAACCACAGTAGCAAGCCCCACGGAGATCCTGTTGAAAGCTCAGAATATAGTTGCTGCTCCTGGACACTGAGAGGTTTCCCATAATTAGTAGTCCCTCCAGTAGACCATAATACCCGTTGGTAAGAAATATTGGCATGCGTGGTATCATAATTTAACAGCCCTGGGAACTAGCGAGAGGAGGTTTTTGCTCCCTGTCCCCTACACCCACGAAGCTGCCTTATGCTGAATGAGATATTATATGCCAGTGGTGGCGAACCTTTGGCACTCCAGATGTTATGGACTACAATTCCCATCAGCCCCTGCCAATTGGCCATGCTGGCAGGGGCTGATGGGAATTGTAGTCCATAACATCTGGAGTGCCAAAGGTTCGCCACCACGGCTATATGCAACCTTGCAAAACAACAGTCACAAGATTGAATACCTTCACAGTATAATTCAAACACGTTTACTACTGTATGCATCAGAAAGTTCTGTCAAACTTCAAAGCAAAACGACATATGTGGGATTTTTTCCCTCAGCCTCCACTTTTTAAACAAGCAATATTGAATCAAAGCAAACCAGAACTCTCACAGGAATAGGTCCTCTTCCATCCTCCTCCAAGCATAACTATACTTACACAAGCTGTTTTTCAGCAGCATGAACCCTGTAATGTAGAAGAAGAAGAGGAGTTTGGATTTATACCCCCCTTTCCTGTAGGAGACTCAAAGGGGCTGACAACCTCCTTTCCCTTCCCCCCTCACAACAAACACCCTGTGAGGTAGGGTGGAGCTGAGAGAGCTCAGAAGAACTGTGACTAGCCCAAGGTCACCCAGCTGGCGTGTGTTGGAGTACACAGGCTAATCTGAATTCCCCAGATAAGCCTCCACAGCTCAAGCGGCAGAGCGGGGAATCAAACCCGGTTCCTCCAGATTAGAAAGCACCTGCTCTTAACCACTACGCCACTGCTGCTCTTACGCATCTTTTTATTTATTTTATTATTTTATTCAAAATATCCTGCCCTCCCTGGCCTTAGCTGGGCTCAGGGCAGCTAACATACATAATCAACCGCTCACATAATGTTTTAAATAATATTTTAAATAATAGTTAAAAACGTATAATAAAATAGTAATAGTATCAAAAAAACGTAAAAAATAGTTAAAAACGTATCATAAAATACCCCTGATGGCAGTTCAAATTCAAGTTACTTGCCCTATAAATCCCAATTTCACTCGATCTTATAGATCTTATGTGGGTGAAAAAGGCGGGATGTAGATGTTGGGGCCAACAGATTTCACACAGGTCTAAATTTTGGGTAGGCTGCAGATTCTTTTGTCTGAAATAACTTAATTTCAGCTCGTCCGCTCTCGGGTTGGGGCCTGACCTTGCCGGGACTTTGTAGGCTTGAAATATTTTAGTGCTCACTGAGCCTTCAGCATGTCTCCTCCAGGACTGTGATCTCTTAACAGAGTCTCTAAACTGCTGCGTAAGTGCCCTACTCAGACTGGTGGCAGCTAAGATCTTTCGCATCACCAACTTAAGTAAAGATGCCAAAAATTGATATTGGGGTCTTCTACATTCCAGGCAGGTGTTCTACCACTAAGCTATGGCTCTCCTAAGCAGTGGCGTAGGAGCAGCAGTGACGTAGGAGGTTAAGAGCTCGTATATCTAATCTGGAGGAACCGGGTTTGATTCCCCGCTCTGCCGCTTGAGCTGTGGAGGCTTATCTGGGGAATTCAGATTAGCCTGTACACACCCACACACACCAGCTGGGTGACCTTGGGCTAGTCACAGCTTCTCGGAGCTCTCTCAGCCCTACCTACCTCACAGGGTGTTTGTTGTGAGGGGGGAAGTGCAAGGAGATTGTAAGCCCCTTTGAGTCTCCTACAGGAGAGAAAGGGGGGATATCAATCCAAACTCCTCCTCTTCTTCTAAGATTGGATTGAACATGGAAGCACCTCATAAAGTTGATGGGAGAAGATTACTGATTCACTGGAAGAGCAATTAGCTTGTGGAACTCACTTCCACAGCACATTAGGATGCCCGCCGGTTCAGTTGACCTTCAAAATGGGAGTAGACAAATTCATGGAAGAGGAGAGAGGTCCATTAATGACTATAAGCCACGAGGACTAAATGGAACCTCCATGGTTGGAGGCAGTATACCTTGGGTGGAGTAATCACTGTTGCTTTTGCCTCCTGCCTGTGGGTTTGCTGGAAACACTTGGCCAACTGATATGGGAAATAGGATACTGAACCAGGCCAACCTTTGCCCTGTTTCGCAGGGCTCCGCAGTTGTTGCCAGATGCAAATCCGCCCTGACTCCATCCATCCTGTAGGTGCTCAGCAGATGTGCTGATTTGAGTTGCGGTCAGAGGAGGCTGAGAGAGAGAGCCGCCCCGCCCCCCCAGCCAGATAAGCGCCACACTAGGACATCCTGTACTTCATTTTACAACAGAAGCCAAGATAAGAAGGGTGCCTGCCCAGCACGCAGGGATCAAAGGCTCTCAGTTGCAGGATTCAATGATAAATAATCCAGACGTCCCACGGAGATGCACCTTTCCCAGGGTCTCAGGTTTGCTCCCATTTTGGAGGACCATCTGGAGTTAGGTCTACAGTGCAGTCAGATCAAATTGGGGACCACCCACCCCAGTATCCTGTTTCCAGCAGCGGCCAGGCAGATGCTTTCCAGAAGAGCAGAGAAGTAAGGCAGCAGTGGGCAGCCTGAAACCTGGATGGATATCAGTTAGTCCACCATGTTTTGGTCCAAAGGAGATCTAGCTGACTGCTGCATCCCCTCCTCTCTCAGGAAAGACCGAGTGCTTCTGCACTGGGGGCGGAGAGGGGCGAAAGGGGCAAGGGATTCTTCCCTCTCACTCCAGGAGCCAAACTAGCGTCCGACCCATTCTGGCAGATCATAGACCCCTAGGTTAGTAACTTTGAGTCAATTTTCCCTGTTCCACCCTATACACCACATTACAAATTCCACTGCCTTTCTAATTCTGTCCGTTTGGCTCCAATCCAGAATCCTTCTTTGTGGAGCTAATTCCTGCTGTGGCCTCTGTCCACAAAGGGGCCAGGAAGGAAAAGAGGTGGATGGCCTCCTTCATTGATGTTGCAGCCTAAACAAACAACCCCCCCCCCCCCCCCCACACACACACATGCTTTTGAGGCTCCGAGAGCAACTGTGCTTCCCTGAGCCGGGCTCTCCTTCCCTCATAAATGTCTGAAAACAACCAGAAATGAGAAGTCCAAGTTTCCCGGGAGGTGCCAACAATCAACGGGCTTGGGGACGGGGGGAGAGAGAAATGTCAGAGCACGTAGCTTGTGGGGCTTTGGACGGAAGCCCAAGAGGCCTTGAACATCCGCATTCCGGCAGATGGAGGAAGTCCTCCCTCCGCACTGTTCCTTCCCACCGCCTCGCCAGGGTAGCACCTTTAGCAAAGTTTGGCTTTCTCATTTATCTCCAGTGTGCAGAGATGGCCTTTGGGCAGTGCAGAAAAAGAAACGAGAGCCAGTTTTCTGGCTTGCATACAATTATACTCAACAGTATATTCTTCCTCCCTTCATCGTGCACTATGCTTCAGGGTCGCCAGCCTCCAGGGGAGACCTGAAGATTTCCTGGAATCACAGCTTACCTCTGCACTACACAGATCGGTTCTGTGTAGCAAATGGCTGCTTTGGACCATATTGCATTAGACTGCTCCGAAGTCCCTCTCGCTTCCAAACTCTGCCCTCCCCCCAAAAAAAATTTCTAGGAATTTTCCAACCCAAATTTGGTAACCCTGACTCGCTGCCCCCAAATTTACACTGCAATCTGTTAAAAGAGTGACACGCTTTCGACCCCAGTGACTTTAGTGGACTTTAAAGGGTGTGATTCTGTTTAGGGTGGTAGGGTTATAGACCGCCAGGCCCCTTCTGCACATGCAGAATGATGCACTTTCAATCTGCTTTCGCAATTGTTTGAAAGTGGATTTTTGCTATTCCACACAGTAAAATCCAGCCTCAAAGTGCATTGAAACATGCAGAATAATGCAGAATGCAGAATAATGCACTTTCAGTCCACATGCAGAATAATGCACTTTCAATCCACTTTCGCAATTGTTTGAAAGTGGATTTTTGCTATTCCACACAATAAACTCCAGCTTCAAAGTGCATTGAAGCACGCAGAATAATACAGAATGCAGAATAATGCACTTTCAATCCACTTTCGCAATTGTTTGAAAGTGGATTTTGCTTTCCGCACAGTAAAATCCTGCTACAAAGTGCACTGAAAGTGGATTGAAAGTGCATGTGCGGAAGGGGCCTTAGAAGGTTTTAAAGGGGGATTAGAGGAATGGGTTGAGAACTACTAGTAGCCATGATTGCTACATGCATGGAACTTCCAGGCTTAAGGGCAATCTATCTCTGAATACAAGTTGGCTTTTATGGTCTGTTTTTGGGGTTTGCATTGGCGGGCAAAAGCAGGATGTTAGTCTCTATGGACCCAACTTACTCTGACCCAGTAGGGCTTTTTTAATGGAGAAGTCTCCCAAAAGCAGTTAGCTAAAACAGTTAAAGAGAACATCCAAGTTCAAAGGCAGTGTACCTTTGAATATTAGATGATCAAGTCAAACAATAGGGCAGGCGAGGGGCTTCACGCTTTCATTGGGTGGTCCCTGAGTCTGACTGTATAGCTATTCTTGGTGGGCGTCGGCAGTAATTTTACATACTCGGTTGTAGGCAGGTAATCTGTGAAGGAAGTTCTAACTCAGGGGTAGGGAACCTGCGACTCGAGAGCCGCATGCGGCTCTTCTGCCCTTGCACTGCGGCTCCACGAGCCGAGCTGCCGGCTTCATCCTTGCCTGCCCTGCAGGCAGCAGGGCAGGCGCATCTATGCGCTTCTCAGAATGAGTGGAGTAAAAGGTTAAAAACCCCCAATATATACAGTGTTATCTTTATTTTAAATGTCAAAAATTATTTGCGGCTCCAAGTGTTTTCTTTTCCCGTGGAAAATGGGTCCAAATGGCTCTTTGAGTGTTAAAGGTTCCCTACCCCTGTTCTAACTCTTTCAAATAATGCTTCCCATAGCAGTTTATGTTGGCAAAGCTCTTAATCTTGTTTCCATAGGGAAGGAAGGTAGTGACTTTTACACGCAAAAAGAGCATCAATTCAAGTGTATTGTTCCAAGGAATTTCCATCCAACAAATGCCTTTTAATTTCCCCCCCTCTTTTTCTAGGTGAAGAATGTTGCGGATGTTACTAGTAACCACGATGAGACGGCTACTCTGGCTTACTCAGAAAAACCCACAAGCCCTGTCAATGCTCCCGCCAGCCCATACAACGCTCCCGCCAGCCCATACAACGCTCCCGCCAGCCCATACAACGCTCCCGGCAGCCCATACAACGCTCCCGCCAGCCCATACAATGCTCCCACCAGCCCATACGGCTACAGGGTTTCTGCAAATGGTTACTACGGCACCGAAAACAGAAACAGGTAAACAAGAAAGAGACAGACTTTGTTTGCATGGAGTTCTCAGAGGCTGTGAAAGCCAAAATTTTCTTTTAAAGGCACTCCCCAATTGACTGATGACCATTCAGGAAAATAAGCCTCCAGATGCCCTGGGAATGCCTACTAGCAAGGCACAGAGGCCAAAGTCTGTCTCTGTTGTTTGCCCCAGAACCGGCATTCAGAGAGACAGACTGTGTCTGAACATGCAGGTTCCATTTGAAGACCAGCAGAACTGATGGGCATCACTGCCTCACATGAATTCCTATCTGAATGAAGGAGGATTTCTTTGTGTCTGCCCTGACTCCGCTGCCCAAGAGGTTCGCTCATTCTGTAGCCCTTTTTGTGCCATCCCGAATCACCTAGAAATGACAACTGGCCAGAACCTGCAGGAAGAGAGAAACATTACCAGCTAATGGGAGGCCGTAGTGGAGGGTAGGGTTGTCGACTCCAGGTTGGGGGATACAAGGAGGGTTTGGGGGTGGAGCTTGGAGAGGGTGGGGTTTGAAGAGGGCTGGGACTTCAATCGTGTGTAATGCCAGATATAATCCACCTTCCAAAGTGGCCTTTTCATCCAGGGGAATTGATGTCATCCAGGGGATCTGACCTGGAGATCAGTTATAATCTCAGGAGATCACCAGCCGTCACCTTGGAGGTGGTAACCCTAACGGAAGGTCCAGGAGGGGTGTGAGCCCCAGACCTAGTGAGGGAGCAGAGGCGCACACCAGAGGGTCACGTGGGGGTGGAGAATTTCCCCCCCACACCCCTCCTCTTGGCCCCACTCCGCCAGGCTGCACCTACAGCTGGCCAGGGCTCCGCTGTTTGAAGGAGCAGCCAGGCTGGGCTGCTGCCAGAGAAGGTAAATGGGTTACCCTGGGTGGGGAGAGGTGCCCAGAGCAGGTGTTGCCCCAAGCACCCCCCCCCCCCATGCCTCTTTGAGGAGGCAAGAATGGAGTCTGTGAGAAGTGGGCAAAGCCACCGGCCAACTTCAGAGTGCAGCAGCTATGTTCTGGCTGTAGGGTTGCCATCTCCAGGTTAAGAAGTACCTGGAGATTTGGGGGGTGGAGCCTCAAGCAAGCAGAGTTTGAGGAGAGAAGGGACTTCAGTGGGGTATAAGTCCATAGAGTCCCCTTTCCAAAGTGATCATCTTCTCCAGGTGAACTAATCTCTGTCGCCTGAACAGCAACTGTAATATCAAAGATCTCCAGCCATCACCTGGAGCTTGGCAAGCCTGCCTGGCTTATGCCATGAGGTCATCTGCCAGTGACTGGCCCAAGGACTGGTCCAAAAGAGGCAGTTGAAGGCCGGAATGGTGACTTGGGGGAGTGGCCTGCCATACAGACAGCAGCTTAAAAGGGAGACCGGCCCCTTCCGCACATGCAGAATCATGCACTTCCAATTAACTTTCACAATTGTTTGAAAGTGGATTTTGCTATTCCGCACAGTAAAATCCAGCTGCAAAGTGCACCTTCCAAAGTGCACCTTCTTCTCACTCCTCCACTTGAATGCATGCATACTTCTCTATCTTGCAGTCACTGAGGGTAGGACACGGGGCCTGTATCTCTGTCCATCCTAGCTAGTCAGACCAGATTAGAAAACTATACTTACTGTATCCTATCCAGAAATTAAGTTCCTATAATAATTAAGTATATTAGTTTGACTAAATAAAAAGGCTCCTCTGTAATTTTTGTTCCTGGCACGCACAGAGATTGCTGAGCAGAATATCCTTTGTGAACTCTACTAAATTACCAGTTCTGAGTCTAGCAGGCTGAGGAGCCCAGATTTTGAACATACCAACACATTGTCCCTTTCTCATCTTTTTGCCCTTCCACTCTGACCCCTTCCGCACATGCAGAATAATGCACTTTAAATCCACTTTCACAATTGTTTGAAAGTGTATTTTGCAATTCCGCACAGTAAAATCCAGCTACAAAGTGCATTGAAAGTAGATTATTCTGCATGTGCAGAAGGGGCCTTTGCCTTTCTGAACAAAACCCGGGGCGGGGGGGGGAAGGGGGGGGTTGCTGCATGTACATGTCTTCCTCTAGTTCTACATGCAAAAATGCAGCCTTCCTGTCAAGATGCTCAACTTGCATTCCACTACTCGCAGCAATACTTAGAAGTGTTCTTACTGCTGTATGTTTAACTATTGTACAAAAGTTTTATCAAACTCCTGCCGATATTCCTGTAAGCATCCCTTAGATACCACTGTAGCTTTGTAGCATTGGCTCTCACCTTCATCATGCTTTATTTTGAAGACTTGTATTTTATTTTGAAGTCTGTCATGTTGGCAAGCAGTTCTGCTGAAGTCTATGTTTTGTCTTGTGTAGAGTTTCCAGACTCTCACTTGCAGCTTGCTTCCATTTGTGTATTCCTTGTGGAGGCAGTTGGAATATTACATTCCATGATGTTGACAGTCATGACATTTTATCACATGTGGTGGATGTGTAAGAAAGCGAGAAAATATTGGATAATGATTCACAGTGAGGTGCAGAAGATAATCAAAATCAAATTAGGGGTCAAGGCACCGAAAAAATATGTTATTTAAATATGTTGCCGAACAATGTACCAAAAAGGTACAATGAACTGGTTGTGGTGGGTTTTCTGGGCTGTGTGGCCGTGGTCTGGTAGATCTTGTTCCTAACGTTTCACCTGCATCTGTGGCTGGCATCTTCAGGGGTGTATCACAGAAAGAAGTCTGTTATACACTGTGTCCATTGTGTTAGGAACAAGATCTACCAGACCACGGCCACACAGCCTGGAAAACCTACAACAACCAGTTGAATCTGGTCATGAAAGCCTTCGACAGTACAATGAACTATTTAAATATATGGTGACTCCTGCCAGATTGGATATGCTTCTAAGTTAAGGTGACCAGATGGTCACCTTCGCGAACTGGGACAGGTGGGCAGGCGGCTGCACGCACGCGCGCGCAACCGCAGGAGTGCACTGCCTTTCAACACCCGGGACATTTGAAAAAACCCGCGGGACGCAGGACAAGTTGTTTCAAGGCGGGACTGTCCCGCCAAAAGCGGGACGTCTGGTCAGCCTATTCTAAGTGGAAAACAGACAAAACTTTTGAACTGAATTAATTGATAAATAAACTAACAGAATATGCAACGATGGCAAAATGAACGTCTTTAGTGCACCACAGACCAATTATAGAACTTCAAAATAAATGGAATATATGACTACATTTAGGATAACAGAAGTAAATTATAGAATTAGAAATTTATCAATAAATGAGTAGTGGGCATGGGTAATAATATATAGTAGATTTATGCTATTATATGACCAAAAAGAAGAGTTTTTAAAAAGTTTCCTAGAACTAAAAACAATCTCTGCAACTGCTTTGTGAAATGTTAGCAACTAATCACATTTGCATAATTCGGTGGCAAACTTTTTTCAAAAGGTTCTGAGCTTTGCTTCTTCCGCCTGGTTGAATCAGGCATCATGCAGTTGAGCAAATAAATCTGTCAGCGGGCCCACATGGTTTTTAAAGCATTTCCCCTTAAAATACTTTAAATTGTCTAGGCACTGTCTTATTGCAAATGAGAAATGGAGAAATGAGATAATCCTAGTATGGAATGCATCTCCTTGGTTCCTTTTACGTCCCTTATTGAAGAAGGAATTGGTTATTAACAGTGGAAGCAATGAAATGTTCGCCTTTCATATCCCACGCCTCTCATTCAACATGCTTCACGTCACCGTGCGGGGAGGGGGAAGGCTTCTGTAAGCAAATCCAGCAGTCCCTCTGCATCCAAAACAAATTTCGGCCTGGTTCTCCATGAGGTAAAAATTGTTTCCCAACAAGATTTCTAGACTCAATCTTTCATCGGTCACTTGTGAGCTAGTCATTTAGCTCACCTAGCAATGCAGCTCCCTGCGGGCAGCTTAAGCGTGCCCAGACCTTGCTCCTTTGTTAGCTAAATCGCCCTGCAACAAGCGGACTTTGCTGGAGATGAATTTAACTCTTTAGGTACTTCAGCTTAGTCTGAGTTTATCATAATCTGGCACCATAACTTGTTGGGTTCCATAATCAACAACAAAATCAAGCTATGTGTACCATGTACAATCAATGTAATCAATACCACGTGTGGCACATTGGCAGACTTTCAATAAATCTTATTATTAATATCAAATATTACTTCCAACAGCTATTCAGCTTGTTACTAAGTCCTACTTTAAGTTTTATACTGTTTTTTCAAACATAAATCCAGTACATCACATCATTACAATATTATATTTACAGTCATAAACGTCAGAGCCCTTCGGGGGTGGGCGGTTTAAAAATTTAGTATATAAATAAAATAAATAAAAATAAATGACTACATCACCACATTATTAATCATCAATCTCAGTCCGTGCATATAATGTCCAACTGTGCAAGTCAACATATGTCCGACTTGTATTTAAGTCCTCCAATGATTTGAAAAGAAGAAGTAATTACTTCAATAAGATTTCTTGAAAGCCTGCCAGTGTGCCACGCGGGGTTCCATAATCAGTCTGGACACTTATAACCTGTTGGTATATTCAAAATCTGGGCCCCTCAGCATGATGGACACTGAATTGGTGATTTAGCAGAGCAGGATAATCTTGTGGAAAGATTGGGCTTGTGACTGACCCCAGACTTAACTTTGTGTGAAGATCCATCGGCGAAGGAGCAGGCTGCATGCAAGAAATCTGTGCTAAAGTTCTTCAGTCCTCATGGCTTTTTTATGGTTTAGCCCAGAGCCCAGGAGTTATATGACTTGTCTCTCCCTCTGTTGGCATACATACTGTTTGTAGTAAGAACACAAGAAGAGCCCTGTTGGATCAGGTCCCTCTGGTCCAGCATCTTATCTCTATGAGTGGGCAAGAAATTACCTGAGCATGGCAAGGAGGCAAAAGCCTTTGCTTGTCCCCAAGATATACTGCTTCTGAGGCTGGAGGCTCTTTCTGACTACATTGGTAATAGTTGCATATTGACTTTTTTCATGAATGTGGTATAAGCCCCATTTCAAGGTAGTCTTGCAAGACTTACCAACCCCACCTCATTTGGCTTTTTGTCTCACTCTAGCACACCTTTACGCACACCCCCTGACAATCGTGCCAGGACGTTTAGCACCAGCACCTTAGAAGAGAAAGTCAGAGATACTCCTAGCAAACCGTCAGCTCGCAGGGGACGGAGGCGACGGAGGAATCCCGAACTCGACGAATCCCAGTATGAGACAGACTACACCACAGCTGTGGAGTCTAGCGACGAGCAAGATCA
The DNA here is from genome assembly GCF_021028975.2 of Sphaerodactylus townsendi. Classification (NCBI taxonomy): domain Eukaryota; kingdom Metazoa; phylum Chordata; class Lepidosauria; order Squamata; family Sphaerodactylidae; genus Sphaerodactylus; species Sphaerodactylus townsendi. The sequence goes on from NC_059429.1 coordinate 21,909,603, forward strand.
GGATGAATGGAAAAGGTGAGGAGGAAGTGTTGCCGTTGTCATGGTTGGCTGAGCACACAGGAGTTTCGGGTTCTAGCTGGTTACAGAGAACAGTCAGTGAGCAGCGAAAGCTTGCTTTCAGTTCTGGGGAAAAGCAGTCCAGAGCAAGTTGTACATACTGAGCAAAGACAGGTCAGTCAATCCAGCCCGGGTGCACGAGACCAAACGTTCAGTCCGAGAGCAGGCGCTGCAGTAACTATCAGGCTGTTTCACAAAGTTGCTCCTGCAATGCTTGCTGTTCACAGCTGCCTCTTATAAGCCTGCATTCCTGCTCAGTCTGAATCCTGAGCTGACTTACAACTCTCCCTTTGGCATCTTTGGGCCTCCAAATGGGCGCTGCGTATTTTAGCATGCAGTGCCTGACAGCCCTGTAGTCTGAGCTGCCTCACATAACTAGGTGAGCCTGGGGAACTGTCTGCTCTGTCCTCTTGCTCTTGGCTTGTCCTTCACCTGTGTGACTTCTGGCTGCTCACAGGACTCAACCGTGACTCTGGAGATTCAGCCAGCTGAGACTCTGATGGAGCCGGGTCATCATGCCAGTATTCTTCATCTGAGGAATCCTGGCTGGCTGCCGGGGAGCCCCCGACAGCCATCTTGGGCAGGAAGTGACACAAGATTGGCAAGGATATGATTGAAGTCTATAAAATTATGCATGGGGTAGAAAATATTGACAGAGAGAAATTTTTGTCTCTTTCTCACAATACTAGAACCAGGGGGCATACATTGAAAATGCTGGGGGGAAGAATTAGGACTAATAAAAGGAAACACTTCACGCAATGTGTGATTGGTGTTTGGAATATGCTGCCACAGGAGGTGGTGATGGCCACTAACCTGGATAGCTTTAAAAGGGGCTTGGACAGAATTATGGAGGAGAAGTCGATCTATGGCTACCAATCTTGGTCCTCCTTGATCTCAGATTGCAAATGCAGAAGGTCATTGCTTTCACATCCTGCACGTGAGCTCCCAAAGGCACCTGGTGGGCCACTGCGAGTAGCAGAGAGCTGGACTAGATGGACTCTGGTCTGATCCAGCAGGCTGGTTCTTATGTTCTTATGTTCTTATGATAAGAAAAATGAGGGCGATCAAAGGGGAAGTGGAAGCCATTGTTGTAGACAAGGAAGATAATGCCTTCCTTTCTCAAGTTTTTTTTTTTTGCCAGGAGAAACCTGGAGTCTTAGGAATTGCCAAAGCAAAATGATATCAGAAATGTAAAATAGTCGAACAACAGAGTAAGACTTAACTTTACAAAGATGCAGTTGCTGCTTTCTCAGGTTTCAGCAATGACTGAAAGACAATAATTAAATCTGGATATTTTAAAACCTTGACTGGTTTCAGTGAACACAAGACGCTGCCCTATATTAAGGCAGGCTATTGGTCCATCTAGCCGAATGTGGTGTCCTCTGATTGGCAATGAACCTTCAGGTAGAAAAATGTTTTTTCCAAGGCCTGAGATATTAGAGGAGGCAAGTGCTGAGCTTGAAACTGTCTACATGCACAATGCTTGTACATAAAAAAGCAGTCTTATACTGAAACCATAGCGTTAATAGCCCCCTTGTTGATGGCATGACATCACTTCCAGGGAGAACCTGGAAGTGAATTAGTCCTCTCTAGAAATTGTCTGGAACTCTGTGGTTTTACCATAGAGCTTCCAGCTATTCCTGAAGAAGTGTACCATCTTGGTTTTCCTGGAAGTCATGTCATGCTATCACCCCGCCATGTCTCTCTCCTGTTGCCAGGCAACCTTCATTGGTGGTTCATATAACCAAACATTCTGTCACTGAGCCTTCCCACTCTCGCTTGAATATATAGTCCTTATTATATCAAATTACTGCAGACATATTTAGGCATGGTCAACAGTTAAGAAAACAATTTGTGTAACAACTTTATGTGTTGGCGGGCTGGGTGATCTACCTAAAAGCAATTTTGGAGCAACCATTTTGCAAAAGAAACTGGCGAGAAAAAGTTACGTTTGAGTCCAGTAGCACCTTACAGCCCAACAAGAACTTTCAAGATTCAAGGCTTCCTTCATCAGATACGAGTTGGGATGGAGATCTCTGAGCCCTTATATGCCAGACAGACGATGAGAGGGATGTGGCAAAGAAGGAATTCAGGATGCAGGGGTACCTTGTGCATTGTAATCAGCTTCATTAGGGGAAATGCTTGGAGGCGGAAAAGCGGCATCTGTAGCGTAAACAAGCCATTTCCTTCCACTTTTCAATCTCATACCCTTTCTTCCCCCTCAGCCTGTACCCACCCATTACATCAGACAGGATCCGTCAGGAGTACAAACAAGATTTTGCCTCGGACCTCAAGCATTATAAGCAGCTGTGCGCAGAGATGGACAGCATCAACGATCAGATCAACCAGCTCAGCAAACAGCTGGACCACTTGCCCGAAGACAGCCTGCAGTACCAGGTCGGCTTGTGATGCAAATGGGAAGAGGGCGGGATCGAGGGATCTCAGAAGAGGGTCCCGGTATACAGTCAACCACTTTCTTCTTTATGTTATTGATGAAAACATTTATATCCTCCCTTTCCTCAGGGTGGCTAACAAATTACATTAGAAAACATGCAGCCAAACCGAAAACAAAATTTCAGGTATCCCCGTTCCTCCTCAATAGATGCCAGCAGCTGTGATGTGTTAAGTACTGACAAGTTGCTTCCGACTCAGGTGACCCTATGAATGAATGACCTCCCAAACGTCCTGTTGTTCAGTCTTGCTCAGGTCTTGTAAACTGAGGGACGTGGCCTCCTTTATAATGTCAGTCAAACCCTTTCATGTCCGATCTCCCTCTTTTTCTTCTGCCTTCCATTTTTCCCAGCGTTATTGTCTTCTCCAGTAACTCTTGTCCTCTCATAATGTGTCCAGAGTATGATGGCCTCCATTTAGTCATTTTAGCTTCTAGGAAGAGTTCAGGCTTGATTTGATCTAAAACCCACTGATTTGGGGGTTTTTTGGCAGTCCCAAGTTATCCATGAAACTCTCCTCCAATATCACATTTCAGATGAATCAATTTGTCCAACCTCCACACCAATACATAGTAATGGGAAATACTGTGGTATGAACAGTGGTGGGATCCAAAAATTTTAGTAACAGGTTCCCATGGTGGTGGGATTCAAACTGTGGCGTAGCGCCAATGGGGCTGGGCGGGGCACGACTGGGGTGTGTCCAGGCATTCTGGGGGGCAGGGCACTCCTGGGCAGGGCTGTGGCAAGGACGCAGCCACTGCGCCGGTCCTTGGGCGGGAAACGAATGCACGCAGGTGCAGGCTGCCACGCATGCCGGTGCACCTCCTGCTAGACCAGGGTAGGGAACCTGCGGCTCTCCAGATGTTCAGGAACTACAATTCCCATCAGCCTTTGTCAGCATGGCCAATTGGCCATGCTGGTAGAGGCTGATGGGAATTGTAGTTCCTGAACATCTGGAGAGCCGCAGGTTCCCTACCCCTGTGCTAGACTGTTTCGAGTTCTGTGCGCTACTGCTGAGAGGAGGGCATAACTAAGGCAAAAATCACATGGCAAAATCACCAATTAGTAGCCCCCTCTCGGCACACACAAATAATTAGTAACCTACTCTCGGGAACCTGTGAGAACCTGCTGGATATACCCTCTGGGTATGAACCGTCTTGCTCTTGGTCACCCACGTTACATCTTACACCTAGCGATCTTTTCTAGCTTCTTTGCGGCTGTCCTTCACAGTCTCAATGTCATTCTGATTTCTTGGTTGCAGCCTCCCTTTTCGTTAATGATTGAGCCAAGGAAAAAGAAAGTCTTGACCAATTTCCGTTTCTTCGTTGAACTTAAAGTTGTATAATTCCCCAGTAGTCATTCTTTTTGTCTTCTCGGTGTTCATCTGTAACTTTGCTTTGGCACTTTCTGCTTTAACTTTCAACAGTAATCGTTTCAAGTTTTCACTATTTTTTGCCAGTAAAATATGATGCCATCTGCATTTTTCAGCACTAATATTCCTTCCATCAGTTTTCACTCCACCTTCATCTCTAAAATCTAATCCAGCTTTCCTTAGGAAATGTTTTGCATAATGGTTGAAGAGATAGCGAGATAAAATACATCTTTGTCTGACACCTTTACCAGTTGGAAACCATTCTGTTTCTTTATGTTCTGTCCTAACAGTAGCCTCTGGTCCAGAGTATAGTTTGCATATCAACACAATCAGATGTTGTGGCACACCCATTGCTTTTGAAACCATCCATAACTTTTCGTAATCCACAGCCAAAAACTCTGCTGTAATCTATGAAGCACAAATTGATTTTATCTGAAATTCTCTCGTGTACTGTAGTAGCCAACATAAATTTGCACTACGATCAGCCTTTTTACCTCAGAAATCATAAAAAGAGAGCTTTACTTAAACTGAGAGAGAAATAGACTGTATCCATAAACAAAGTATCACTTATATAGGAGTGTTGTGGGATTTCCGGCCTGTATGGCCGTGTTCCAGTAGCATTTTCTCCTGACATTTCGCCTCCATCTGTGGCTGGCATCTTCAGAGGATCCGATGGTAGTAAAGCAAATACATCAATACATTCACAGTTCATCGTTTGGTTTCAATTTCAAGCACAGTCTGCAATATTAAACATTTCAAGCCAGAGGCTTTTGGTTAACAGAACACATCACATCTTTCCTCAGCAAGAGTCAGGGAGCAACTGTTTCCAGCTGTCACCTTTAGAATGTTTGTAGAGATCTCCCCGAATTCCGTGCTGCTGCATGCAAGCAAGGCTGTGAAAAACCTTTAAAAACCACAGATTTTAAGGTTGCTTTTATTGTTCACCGCTGTGGGAGTCTGAGTAGGAGGGATAGGCTGCTTTACATGTTTTCAGTAAACAGGACAGCAGTTGGCCAAAGCTAGATTTAAGGCTGTTCAGTGTTTGAACCCCCTAGTTAAAATCTGATGCTACGCTTGGTTTGCCTACGGGCGTGGATCTGATTCTGCACAGCTTTGGACTGTTCTACAGGTAAACTACCTATTTCCATTCACGTTTCCTAGTAAGTTGCTAAAGTCTGTGTACGTCGACAGAGCAAACAGGTGACTGCCCACCTGCCTCAAGGGGCTTGATGCCAAACAGAAAAACCAGAGATCCTGAAAGGCCTCCATTGTCTACTGACCATCACGTGTCTCTCTGACCACATTCCATGTCTACTGATTTCAGGCTGGGTTCATAAAAGGAGTCTCCAGTAGCTGACTGTTTATGAAAGGAGTCTCCAGTAGTCGACGGTATCCAACCCTTGATCATTTTATTTTTCTCCTGCAGGGAGTGGCGGAGGAATACAACCGGCTGAAGGATTTAAAACGCGTGAGTAGCCTTCCCCCCTCTGCGTCTAGCCGTCACCCATCAGGAATTTTTACTTCCTGACCCGAGGAGATTCACTGGGCCGTTCCTTTTTACCATTCCTTCTTTTCTTCCTCTGTTCTGGTCGAACTTGGTGAACCCCTGCAATTAAAGCCCAGAACTGGAGGCTGCAATTTATCTCATTCCTTTTGTGTTATTCACCACCCTCCCCTCTGTTACCAAAACACACTGCGCCACTCCCTCACCCCTGCCCTTTAGATATGAGTTTCCTAAACCACCACTTTCTCCTTCTGCAATGTTGCCCTCCCAGGAGGCCTGTGACGTAGACTTTGCTAAGAGCACGGCCAGCCTAAGGTCACCAACGCTCAGTGGGAATTCATACGGGGGTCTCCCAGATTGTCCTTTCAGCTGGGTAGGCCTGTCGTTCTATAATAGAACAAAATTTAAGAAGAAGAAGAAGAAGAGTTTGGATTTCCTTTCCTGCCGAGATTTCTTACACCTTCTGTTCTTCATTCACAACAGGTGGTGGGGCTGAGAGTTCAGAAGAGCAGATTAGCCTGTACACTCCCAGCTGGCGTGTGTGGGAGTGTACAGGCTAATCTGAATTCCCCAGATAAGCCTCCACAGCTCAGGCGGCAGAGCTGGGAATCAAACCCGGTTCCTCCAGATTAGATACATGAGCTCTTAACCTCCTACGCCACTGCTGTTCCTTATTAAGCCTAATTATTATTAAGCCTAATAATACCATAAAGGCCAGCAGAATTTTCCAGGGTGTATGTTTTTGGTAAACCAAAGCTACATGTAAAATGTTTTTCCTCTGGAAAATTTTGGTGGCCTTTAAGGTGCTTTGAGAGCCAGTGTGGTGTAGCAGTTAAGAGCAGGTGCACTCTAATCTGGACAACTGGGTTTGATTCCCCACTCTGCCACTTGAGCAGTGGAGGCTTATCTGGTGAACTGGATTAGCTTGTGAACTCTAACACATGCCAACTGGGTGACTTTGGGCTAGTCACAGTTCTTTGGAGCTCTCTCAGCCCCACCCACCTCACAGGGCGTTTGTTTTGAAGGGAGGAAGGGAAAGGAGATTGTAAGCCCCTTTGAGTCTCCTTACAGAAGAGAAAGGGAGGTATAAATCCAAACTCTTCTTCTTCTTCTTCTTCTTCTTCTTCTTCTTTAACAAAGCATATAGTGGGAGAGCCTTGTGTGCAGTGTGGGATGGCTGGCAGATGCCAGATGATTGTGCTTGTTCTTATGCTTGAGCTAGGATACCATTTTACAGTTGTGCTTTAAGATTTTATAACTCTTCTCTCTATTGACCGATGGTTTTATGGAATGCTGCGAGCTGCCCCCAAGCCCTGTGACCCAGGAGAGGGCTGGCACATAAATCTAAAACAAATGCGTACCTAAGCGTACCAGAATGACAGCTCTGTGTGTGTACATTTTGGAGGAACAGCAACTTGAGTGTGGTTTTTTTCATTTCCTTTGTTAATCTGCTAGACTCCAGACTACCAAAGCAAGAAAATGGAAAGCAAGTCCCTTCGAAACAAGCTCTTCCACATCAAACGGATGGTGAGCGACTATGACAAAAACCGGAGCTAAGTAACCCGAGGAGACCCACGGCACAGTAAAGGGGGGGAGGTAGGGGGAGAGTCTAGAAGGCTGCTTTCTTCTCCTCCAATCTCTCAAAGAGCGGTTTCTTCTTTGGTATTTACCTTGAAGCGGCATCATTGGTCTGCCAGTAAGCCAGTTTGGCAAGCTGCAAAAATTACTGGACTCCGACCGTTCAACTTCCGGAGGCGACAGTTTGTTCGTGGTTTTGTTTTGCAATCACAGCTCCCTCTCTTTCATTCTTCTGTATGTGGAGTGCTGAGGATTTTTTTTTTCTCTCCTGAAATTTTATGTTGCAAATATCATTTTTTTCTTTTGTTTTAAAAAAAAACTTTTTTAAAAAAGAAAAAAAAATCAGTGCCAAAAATGATAGGCTGCTGTTCTTTGGGGAAAAAAATTGTGCAGTGATTGGAGATGTGCAAAAGCCTTGGCTCAACTTTTTGTACAGTTTTGTTTTGCAAATTGCCTTAGTGTTCTGTCCTCTACTAGGCATTCTGTGTTTCTCAGTGTAACACATTTACTTCCCCCTCCCCCCCGCCCCACCAAACCATATTGACTCAGCTCCTCCCCAAAATGGTGTGATCTTTTCTTCCATGTGTGGGAATTTGGGGCGGGGGCAGAGGTGGGATCCAGCAGGTTCTCACCAGTTCCCGAGAGTGGGTTACTAATTATTTGTGTGTGCCGAGAGGGGGTTACTAATTGGGTCCGCTTTTCCGTCTCCACGCCCTCGCCTCCCCGAGAGGCATCCTGCCTTTGAATGTGAAGGTTCCGTATAGCAATTGCGACTAATAATGTCACTCCCTGAACTGGGTTAATACCTTTCAGGTACTGCAATTCACGGATTCTCAGCCTTTCGTACCTTTTATCTCACCAGTCTCTATCAAAGAACCTGTGTGTTTCACCATTGCTGTGTTCAGATTTGCGAGTTGGAGCATTTTCTATAATGTGATGATGATTTAGAAATGACCTGGTGCAAAAATAATTTGGGGGGGTCGTGGTGGGTGGCTGCCCATGGGGGGGGCATCCAACTCAGGTTTTGCCCAGGGCTCAGGTTTGTCTAGGTATGCCTCTGCCCCCTTTGCTGAGGGGGGGGGGCTGGCGAGGGAACCTGTTACTAAAATTTTTGGATCCCACCACTGGGCGGGGGGAGAAATGGGGTTAAGTACCTAACCTATGCCTTTAATAAATATTGAAATGTTTGTGTTGTTCTGTGTATGTGTGTATGTATGTATGACAGCTGTTTTGGCGGTCAGTTCCCGATCTCCCCTTAGAACATGTTTGTGCACACATCTACACAATAGACTGGTCAAACCAACCACTATGATTCTATACCAGGGGTCGGGAACCCGCGGCTCGCGAGCCGCATGCGGATCTTCCGCCCCGGTTCTGCGGCTCCATGAGCCGAGCCGCGGGGCCCATCTTCACCCGCCCTGCAAGGAGCAGGGCGGGCGCTTCACTCGCCCGGCGTGGGCCCATCTACGCCTGCCCTGCAGGCGGGGGGGGGTGAGCGGGCGGGGGGGGCGCGAGCAAGCAAGTGGGCGGGGGAGTGGAGGGGGGTCGTGCGAGCGAGTGGGGGGTGAGTGGGGGAGGGTGAGCCAAATGGCTCTTTGAGGGGAAAAGGTTCCCGACCCCTGTTCTATACAGTGGAATGCACTACCTCAGAGTGTGGTGGAATCTCCTTCTTTGGAGGTTTCTAAAGAGAGGCTGGATGCTTTGATGATGTGTTCCTGCATTGCAGGGGGTTGGACTTGATGGCCCTTGTGGTCTCTTCCAACTCTCTGATTCTATATAGATGTACAGAACCTTATCTGATTCAGAAAGGAAAACAAGAACATCTCAGGGGGAAATTCACGCTCAATTCACCACTATCCAAACATTATGAGCTGGTTAGAAATTTGTTCCAAATAAAGCACAGCATTGCTTTCAAGCAATTCAAGACAAGGGGCTATTTTTCAAGCTATCCCATCAAAAAAGAGACGTCACCTTAGATTTGCCAACAAATTACAATAATCTATATATATAAAAAGCGAACCATGTATGTGTTGATGATAGCATACCTCAGTAACTGCTGGGCCAATTCCTCTGAAAATTCCCAGCCACTATAGTCAGCCAGGTGAGAGTGTTTTTAGATGTTCACATACATGAAATTTCACATCTGGCCCAGGTAAAACGCCTTTTTTCTGGCACTCCATGGTGAAGGACATGCAGCTGCCTGTGTGTAACTGTTTTTGCATGAGCACGTACTGCTGGCCTCTGCAATTGATTTGCTGCTACTGTTCCTTTCCCATTTCACCACAATAAGCCACAGCAACGCGTGGCCGGGCCCCGCTAGTAATCAATAAACAAAATTTGATGTATCTTTGTGAGGAGGCATCTTACATTTAGAGTTACTTTCCTTTTGAGTAAATATGGCAAATTTGCAAGGACTGATACCACCCTACTTGGCTTGTGTTACAACTGTAATTATAAATAAAAGGTGTTAGTGTTGATTCTTTATACAAACATAGTGGTAACCAGCTGGTGCATAACCAAGTGTGTTGTGGGTCCAAGAACATATTGCCTAAATTCCATAAATACAGTTTCAAGGCAAAAGTGCTAGGTTCCAAAAGGATTCTCCATTCTCATACCAAAACTGCAGTCAACTTATCACCATTTTTTAAAACTGCCAATAAGATTGACATGTTTTTGCATCAGTGGTGTAAACAGCATTTAAACTACTGTAAAAGAAATACCGGTAAGTTGACCAGGAACGACAACAAGAGCTGTGATGTTCCCCCACTGATCTTGGGCCATTTACACATGCACTACTTATCCTGAGGTTATTTGCTTCACAGTAAGAGAGCAAGCTTGTTTTCTGCTGCCTCAGAGACTAGGACACGGCGTAATGGATTCAAGATGCAGGAAAAGAGATTCCACCTAAACAGTAGGAAGAACTTTCTGACTGTCAGGGCTGTTCGACAGTGGAATTCACTGCCTCGGAGAGTGGTGGAGTCTCTTTCTTTGGAGGTTTTTAAACAGAGGCTGGATGAACGTATGTTAAAAGTGCTTTGATTGTGTGTTCCTGCATGGCAGGGGGTTGATCTTAATGGCCCTTCCAACTCTATGATTCTATGATTTCCTTGCATTTTTTGTTTGCACAAGGATTCACCTGCTGCGAAGTGTCCCTAGCCAAGTTGCCATTTTGCCTGCCCGGTGTTTCCTTGTTTCCTCTGTGCAACCTCCATTTGGGGAGGTTGCCTGCAGCCTTTCGGATCGGGATTGCAATCTTTGGTCAAGCATTACTTGGTCAATTTCATGTCACTTTCAGGGTCTCTCACCCCAACCATAGACCTTAGGCATTAAAACAGCAACAAAAAAAGACAGCCCTTTGATTGTTCTGAAATGGTGGCACCAAAGAGTGGGAAAACCTATTGTTCGGACAGGGGAGGAGCAAGAAAACCCAGAAAAAGCTAAAAGAATGTCCATCTCCTTCACTTTCCCTGTGAGGGGAGAGACAAAGTCACGTTTTAACTGGTTTTGGAAACTGTGGCAATTCTCTGGTCTGAGACCACAGTGAGTTCCAAAGAGAGGAAAATGTGGGTGTAACCAAGAATCCAACCTGAAGGGAATGTCTGCTCAATGCAACGAAGACCACAAGTACATAAATGGCCAAGGGCATTTTCTCCTGCCCACCCACCTTTCCACAATGCCCAAGGTGGGTTATAAATGACTAGCTTTGTGAAGGAATCTGACAGGGAGAGGTTCTCAAAGATGTTTCTGATGGTGTCAAGTATTTTGAGCCGTAATCTAAACGCATGCAAACATTAATACACTTGAGTCAATCTTGTGGCATTCCATTGTGACTCTCCCCCATTTTGCTAATCTAATCATCCCAAAGATATAGACATTCCATTTCAAAGAGCAGCCGTGTTAAGACTGTAGTGGAACAGTTAGATTCTAGTTCAGCAGCACCAACAAGATCGTTGGGGCATAAGCTTTCAAGGAGAGCCAGCATGGCGTAGTGGTTAAGGTGTTGGACTAGGACCTGGGAAACTCCAAGTTCAAATCTCCACTTGTGCCAAGGGAGCTTGCTGGGTTGACCTTGTCCAGTCACATTCTCAGCCCTGACCCTGGCTAGTAGCTGGATGTCAGACCTTCAGGGAATACTAGGATCTGGTCACAGAGGCAGGCAACGGCAAACTAACTTCTAGAGGTCCCTTGCCTTGAAAACTCTGCGGGGTTCCCAAAAGTCAGCTGTAACTTGATGGTTAAATTTTTTTCAGATACAAGTAGGAATGGAGATCTCAGAGGCCCCTTCCGCACATGCAGAATAATGCACTTTCAATCCACTGTCACAATTGTTTGAAAGTGGATTTTGCTATTCTGCACAGTAAAATCCAGCTGCAAAGTGAATTGAAAGTGCATTATTCTGCATGTGCGGAGGGGCCTAAGTCTTTATATCCCAGCCAGAAAGAAGGAAGGTGGTTGTTAAGAATACTTGAGTTCATGCACAAGTTCAGAACAATGGACCTCCCCGTAACCCCAACCCCCAGGACTGAATTGGGGCATGTGATTTTACCGCACTACTACTAATCCCCCCCCCTCCCCAAGCATGCTTCCTCTGCTCTAACCAAGCTGACTACAGTAGCTCCGCATTCTTTGCAACCATCCTTTACAAACCACTCCCCCCCCCCCAACACACACATACACCTTCTGTCTGGCATATAAAGACTCAGATCTCCCACTCTTGAAAGCTTATACCTGAAACAAAGGCCCCTTCCGCACGTGCCGAATAATGCACTTTCAATGTACTTTGCAGCTGGATTTTACTGTGTGGAATAGCAAAATCCACTTTCAACAATCGTGGAAGTGGGTTAAAAGTGCATTATTCTGTATGTGCGGAAGGGGCATAAGAGGCTGCTGCACTTGAAACACTACAACAGCTGGCAGAAGGTTTGGTGTCCGTTCCCTCCGGGGGTGGGCAGAGAAACAAAGGCCGGGGGGGGGGGGGCGACAGGAAAACTGAAAGAAAAACTTTTCTTTTTCTCTCCTGGGGACTGAATTTTTTCTTTGCAAAAATTGGGAAATTCTGGAAAGCAAACACACACACACACACACACACACAACACACTAATTAGGAGTGAAATGTACTACAACAGCATAGTGCACAGAAGCATATAGTTTTGTCTTACTTTGGCACTGGGTTACAATTTTGCTTGTAGAAAAGACGGTATCTAATTTTAAACTCCATAGACAAGCCAATTCATACAGCTGTATGGGCTACATTCCAAATGATGTGCTTTATGTTCTTGATAGATTTAGGTTTTATAGGAAGGTAAGTATTGTGTACATTTCCATTTTTTTCTCCTCAGACCCTCCCACCGGCTTCAAAATAATCCTCCCACCTGCTTCAAAATTGCCGGAAATGTTATATTGGCAGCAGCATTCTGGGCTAGTAGGACCTGTAATCTGATTCAGAAGGAACTTAAATTTACTTTTATTTTGATTGCACAGTATAGATTGTGTGCTCAGATCTCTCCCAGTGGAGGCGAAACAGCCCCATCTCCATCCTTTGCCAAATCACACAACCCACGAGAGTGATCCTTTATTCTACGAAATATCTTTATTGGGTCATTGGTTGAGCAATCAGACAAGGAATATATTTGCACCAAAAAAAATCATTTAATTTACATATTCCCCCTACTCCCCGTTTCTTGCTTTGCTGTCACAACTTCTCCCCAACCGCCTCATCCAAAAATCCAATTTCCATTTATAGCAAGAGTAAATTGAGAGCTACAGAAGAATCTCCAGGCGACTAAGGAATTAAAGAACTCAATGGAGCTATGCATCTGCTGCTGAATCGCCGCCCCGCCCTGGTAGCTGGTCCAGTTCCGGGGTCCCCAGCTTTTTTGAGTCTGTGGGCACCTTTGGAATTCTGAGATAGCGTGGCGGCCACACAACGGTTGCAGCCAGTCAGCCACAAAATGGCCGCCACAGCTTACCTTCGGTCACACCATAACTGTTGGCAGCAGCTGTTACCAAAGGCAACTTTTTTTTAAATCTGCACAGCCAATCAAATCTCCAATAGCTAATCAGAAGCCTTGCTGGGCAAAAAAACCCACCTAGCCCCACCCACGTTCTAGAAACTCTGGAAAGACACCAGAAAAGGTGTGAGTGGGTGACCATGGACACCATGTTGGGAATCTCTGGTCCAGATGAGGTGAATGTGCCCAGCATCTCCAGTTCAAAACGGTTCTCCCAATTGGAGGTGTTAGGAGGACAGGTTCCTTGTTAATAAGTCCGGCCAGGTTTTTGGCTCTAAGAGAGCCACCGTGGTATAGTGGCTAAGAGCAGGTGGATTCTAATCTGGGGAACTGGGTTTGATTCCCCTATTCTCCACCTGAGTGGTGGAGACTTATCTGGTGAACCAGATGTGTTTCCGCACTCCTACATTCCTGCTGGGTGACCTTGGGCTAGTCACAGTTCTCTTAGAACTTCCTCAGCCCCACCTGCCTCACAAGGTGTGTGTTGTGGGGAGGGAAAGGGAAAGGAGCTTGAAAGCCACCTTGAGTCTTCTTACAGGAGAGAAAGGTGGGGTATAAATCCAAACTCCTCCTCCTCCTTCTCTAAGTACCCTCAGCTTTCTTCAAAAGCACTGGGATTTTACATGGGAGGCTGACATTGCCAACTTCTTTGCTGTCCTTGCTCCTGTGCCTATTAATGGCAGCTCAACCTGCAGCCGAGGAACAGATGAGAGCTTTACCCAGCCAGAGAAAAAGTTTCAGCCATTAGGCTTCTGTTCATACTGAAGACAGGGCTCATGGGAAAAAGAAATGTCAGCCCCAGCAAGAGAATTGCCAGCTGCTTCTGACACCAAGTTTCATGCCTGTTAAGGCTTTCTGGGTAGCACAGAAGGCCCAAGTGAGCCTGGGCTAAGCCCTGGATTACCTTCTGTCTCCCTACCAAGCACAGCTTCACTACGTGGGCTTCTGTCCACCCTGTGGGCCTAAGGAGCCCCAGTCAGAACATTGCAAGAGAGGCAATTTGCAAGAGAGGCAATTTTTATGGGAGGAGTGACAAAGAGCCAACACAGAACAGGTATCAAGGGACAGGCTGATCCAGGTGATGCCCCTCACCCGGAGACAAGGTATCCAAATCCTGTTCACAGCAAATTTGTCCTCCAGGGTCACTGACGTTTTTTGTGAGCAGAGTGGCTTCCAGTCTGCCCCGGTTCTTCTGATATTGTCAGGACAAGAACCTGAAGTCTTAAAGCAACAGGGAGGCAGAATCAACACCTCCGCTGTGTTTTGTGAGAAACTGGCATTCTCCCCCCTCCCCCACAGCCTGTTCCCAAAGGTCTTTCGTCCACTCATTTGGTACCTGTAGACCTTTGGGCTCTGCCAACGTGCCCTGAATTTTCTTTTCACATATTTGAGCATTTCTGCTTCTCTCCACCTGACTTCATTTCGCACTTAACGTACAACCTGATAAATACTTCTGCGGAATTCAAAAGCTTGTTAGTTCTGAGGTGTGGTGGTTGGGTCTTATGCAACTGCCACTTCTGGGATTTCCCCCCACCCCGTGCCGCCCGCCCCATCCCCCTGGATCAATACAGCTACCTTATTAAAGTCATGTATGTGTGGAATCCTTTTCTCCCTATTTTGGACAGGGGGGATAGGAATGTTTGCATAGATTTAAGACCAGTTAACTTTGGACCTGGTAGACCTGAGCATGTCCCACCACTGGTGTTGGCGGTTGGTCACCTTCTTGGCCTCAGTTGCCACCCCCCTCCCCCCCCACATCTGTAAAATGGGAACAAGGGCAATTTACGTCGCACGGGTGATTGTGAGGCACAGTGATTTTAAAGCATTTTGCAAACTTAAAAAAAAGAGAGAAGAGATTATGAAGAAGAAACAGCAGCAGATGATGGTCAAATTGATCATCAAGTAGATGACTCCGGAAGTCCAGCAAGAAAGCAGCTGGGCCATCATTAATTAATCAGCATATTTAATTTTGCATGCAATTAATCATTTGCATAGCATTTCTTAATATGGAGGGAGAGAGACAGTTGATGGACAAGGAATTTTCCCACTACAGCCTCATTTGGAAAGGCTCTTGTCACAAATGAAAACGTGAGGAAGGAATATAATATCTTTTAATATATAATATCTTTTCATTTTTGGCCACCACTCATGTATATGAGTAGCTGGAAATGTATGTGTGTGGTGTAGTGGTTAAGAGCAGTGCGCTCTAATCTGGAGAACCGGAATTGATTCCCCACTCTGCCACTTGAGCTGTGGAGGCTTATCTGGTGAATCAGATTAGCTTGTGCACTCCAACACATGCCAGCTTGGTGACCTTGGGCTAGTCACAGTCCTTCGGAGCTCTCTCAGCCTCACCGGGTGTTTGTTGTGAGGGGGGAAAGGAAAGGAGTTTATAAGCCCCTTTGAGTCTCCTTATAGGAGAGAAAGAGGGGATACAAATCCAACTCTTCTTCTTTGTGGAGGAAAAAAAGTTTCAAACTTTCAACCAAGCTTTAAATACACAGTAGCTCAGAAGAATCTCCAGGTTTGGAAGCAGTCTACCTATGAATGACAATTGCTGGCTCACGAAACAAAATCCAACCCGACCCAGACTCCGAGAGTCTAAGAGAATGCATCCTAGTTTTGGGCTTACTCCCAAAACAAAATTACTCTACCAGAAACAATTGATAGAATTAGGTGTTTGGCTCAAGGTGGCGAAGATAGCCCCCATAGACCTTGTTCTGGGAAAGGGAAGGAGGAAGATGGGCCAAAGAAAAATACAGATATTTTAGATTTGAAATATGGTAGCATTTCAACCTGGGACTGCCAGCTCTCAGTTCTTTAAAACATGCAAAAAGGACAAAGCTGAACACTTAGAGAAGAGGAAAAGAAATCAAGGCAGAGAAACCCTTGAGTATTCGACATCATATGGAAAGGAATCAAAGCCCAGAAGAAAAACAAAATAGAATATTACGGGGGTTTTTTCCCTTTTTTTGCAGAAGAAAAGAAAACCACCAAACCAAAATCCAGCCCACCTTGGTCTCTCTCGACACACGAGAGGCGGGACTTCCCTTGTTGCCCCCAAGGAGGAAATCCACATCCCAGGAAGTCTTGTGCCTACAAGCGGCACAAACCTTGACGACTTGAATCCATGACGGAGAGGTGGCGGCGAACATCCAGACTGTCGGCACGGCAGCGGCAAACTTGGGGTGGTGTCGAGGGACGTGCGCGCGCTCCGGCTTGTCCTCACTGCCCTGTCCCGTAAGGCCAGTTGAAGGTGCTCCCAGAGAGGAGCATGTCTCTGATTAGTGTTTCGATAGGCGTCTTGCCGACCAGTCTCATAAAGAAGAGCTGAGAGATGAGGGAGGCTGGGACGGCCCGGAGAGCCGGGAGGCGCAACAAGAGTCTGCCGAAGCGCTGGGGCTGCGAGGGGTACTGTGAGCGCACGTACTCCGTGAGGGCCACCTGGGCTTTCTCCTGCAGGCTCTCCACGTGGGCTGGGTCCGAGAGGCCGCAGGCGTCTGGAAAAGGAAACGGAGAGCTGGGTTCAGGTTGTGTGTTGGCTGGAACCAAGGGACTTCTTTCCTACACTGGACTGAGCTCGTGTGAGCCATCTTACGTCATTTTTCCTCGTTGACATTTCTTTCACCCTCCCCCACTTTCACGCAAACTGAATAATGTGCTTTTAATTCTCTTCCCATGTACTCTGCAACTGGATTTTACTGTGTGAAAACAGCCAAATCCAGTTGCATGCAATTGCTAAAGTGGACTAAAAGTGGACTGAAAGCATGCGTGCATGGAAGCGTCATAAAACCTCTTTTATTATTGTAATTCGTCTGCTTGATCAATTCACCCATTTGCTCTGGAATTAATGGTTGACAATTTTGCTCTCTTTTTGAACTGGGTGTTTTATTTATTTGCTTCATTTGTACACCACTTTTCGCCCCAACAGGTATCTAAAACGGCTTACAACTTTGCAACCTTTTTATTTCATATTCATCTTGTGGATAATGAGGGAAATGAAACATTGGATACTTACCATGAGAGTCCTTTCTGCTCTGACGGAAGAAGAAGAGGAGGAGGAGGAGGAGGAGTTTGGATTTATACCGCCCTTTCTCTCCTGTAGGAGACTCAAAGGGGCTTACAATCAACTTTCCCTTCCCACCCAACCAGCAACAAACACCCTGGGAGGCAGGTGGGGGCTGAAAGAGCTCCGTAGAGCTGTTACTAGCCTAAGGTCACCCAGCTGGCATGTGTTGGGGTGCACAGGCTAATCTAGTTCCCCAGATAAGCCTCCGCAGTTCAAATGGCAGAGCTGGGAATCAAACCTGGTTCTCCAGATTAGAGCGCACCTGCTCTTAACCACTACTGCTCTGCTGGAAGGAGGGCATCTTGAATATTGGGTGCTTCCCACCAGCCATTCAGGGAGGCAGGACTAAACTTGATCACTTCTGCTCTCCCAAATGGGAAACTCCAAAGCTCAGTTTAAGTACTTTCTTAGGAAGGACAGGAAGGAAAACAATGAATGTAGAAACATTAACAAGAAGAGATGAAAGCAACAAGGTCATAGTAAAGGTGTTAGAACCACATCAGAAGAATGAACTTGTTTGAGGAAGGAGTCAGAGCAATCCTTGTTTCCTTTTGGTTTTTAGGTATGTGATCGTTTGCAGTCGAGGTCATACTCCGGCACTGTTTCTTGTCTCTGCAGGTTGTCAAAGTCCTACTCTTTCCTCCTCTTCTCCCACTCTTTTTGGGAGGGGGGATGGGCAAGACACTCTCCTTACCTCAGAACATAAGGAACTCTCACAGTTAGTATCTAAGGTTTCATTCTTGCACTGAGGAGGCGGGCAGCTTCAATCTTGGGGCTTCCAAGAGCGGTGAACCTCTCTATCCAGGTGGGAATTAGAAATTGTACACCATGTGTTGAAATACTCTGCACCCAAAGGCCGCATCAGCTGAGAATAATGCATTGAGCTTGTATTGTCTGACACTGGTTGAGATGGAAGATCACACAGCAGCCTTATATATCTCTTCTGCCAATACTTGATGGTCGAAAGCAGCATTGGCATTTGTACTTCCTACTGAATGAGCTGGATACATGGATGTATAGGAATGTTACTGGCCTTATGTTACTGGAAGAAACACTGCCTGATGTTGTAGCTTATGGCTGATTTAGACATCTTCTTTCCTTTATTTGGAGCTGTCAGAGAAATGAATAAGAAGCCTGTATTTCTGATATCCTCCCTATGCCTGATATATATCCTGAGCGTCATACACAGGGTCTAAAGAGTGCCAATCTTTTCCTTTGGTCGTGGACAGAATGATGGTTAACTAGTCTCTTGTCTTCGATGGAAAAGAGAGTTAATTTTAAGGAATAGGTAAGATCTGGTCTAAACACAGAGTCCTTTTCTGGTTGATAGGGCTTTCAGACAGATTCTGCATGGGCCAAAAACAGCGATGTGAAAACGGTGTAACCCCTTTTACACTGTTTTAAACCCTTTTACACCATTTTCACAGCGCTGTGTTTGGCCCATGCGGAATCCACCTCAGAGACTGAACTGAAGTCACTGTGGTTAAAAATGAAGTTTTCATGCGCAGCCATTTAAGCGGGACCTGTCTTAATAGTTCAGTTCAGAGACCTTTACTAGGCATCAGGAGATAAATACAGATAAAAACTGTGTGATAGTATAATCCGGGTACAATTTGACAAAGTAAAACAACTGCTCGTATTTCATAAAGAGCAAACTTCAGGGAAATAATATAATAATTATAATAATAAAAGAAGACCCAGAGGATTATTTCATAATATTGAGCAGGAATTTGGCCACCATTTCCAATTGCTTGAGATCCTCATTGTTCAAGAGGTGGTTCAATTTAAAATTAGGGGAGCACGGGTAAACTGTCTTAATAGCTTGAAGGGAGCTGTGATAAGAGCACATAACACAATGTGTAATCCCCATGTAGGAAATCTATGGATGACTGGAGGGTTGGTGTGCACCACACCTTTGAGAAACAGGTTGATGGGAAGATATTTACCCAGAGAAATACCTGCTGTTTGAGGTACTATGGTTGCTATGGAAGTTCTGGTGAGACTGGGAGTAGATGCTTAATTCACAAAAGAAACAGAGGGCAAAGAGTAAAAGCAGTAGTCATGTCCTACAATAAAATCTAGCTAAAATCATAGCAAAGCAACCTTATCCAGGAACACTCTAAGAGAATTAAGTCAAAACAGTTCATAAATATGCGGCTGAAGAGAGGTGAAGCTGACAGTCACTCGCCCACTGGAGAGCAAGTCAACTTTTATGATCTCGTTGCATTTATAACACCTGTGAACATTGGATCTCGAATCGGACTATCCATATTTATGAACTGTTCTGGCTGAATTCTCTTAAGAGTGTTCCCAGATAAGATTGTTGCTGTTTTTTATATTTTTGTACCTATTTTTGTAGGATATGCATGCTTAACACTTCATTTTACATTTTTGTGACAAAGGCTTGCACCGGAGTTTCGTGTCAGCTTGGGTACAGTGTTATTTGGGGGTGGAGGTTTTGCTTCCACACTGTACTTGCCTCAGGTTTGTTATTCTGAGATGCAGGATAGATTCCCTGAGTGGTTCATGGTTCCCATCCTGAAAGAAGACTCATAGATGACCCAGAACCAGGTTTAATGAGTTCACGTGTTTGCGCTGGTACCATCTTGCAAAGGTTTTCCATAGGGCATTGTAGATATCGGGTAGATTTCTTCCTGGAAGCAGTTATAGTTTCAGCCACTTCTGAAGCGTAACATAGGCCCCTTCCGCACATGCAGAATAATGCCCTTTCAATCCACTTCCAATGCACTTTGCAGCTGCATTTTACTATGTGGAATAGAAAATCCACTTACAAACAATTGTGAAAGTGGATTGAAAGTGCATTATTCTGCATGTGCAGAAGGGGCCATAGTTTTAGCAACCCATTCCTTTCAAGAGCCTTTCAGAAGAAAACATTCTGGGTCCAGGTGCCAGATTAGACTTTGCTGAAGCATGTCCTGGCTGACAGGAACACACCAAGGCTCTTGCACTGATAATTCCGGTAGAGATGGGAACCGGCATCTGTGATGATACTTTAGAGCCACTAAGATGATCAAGGCCTGTTCCTGGCATGTCTTCCTCAGTTCTTTGGTATTAATGGTAGTGGTGGAAATGCATACAGCAGTCCTTGGGGCCTATGTATGATGGAATCTGGAAAAGAATTGTGGTACTAGACTCTATTCCCAAATAGATTATGGACTGGGGATAACCAACAAGTTATTGTTAGCTGAATATAATGCTCTCCATACTGAGGAGGAGGAGGAGGAGGAGGAGGAAAAGGAGGAGTTTGGATTTATATCCCGCCTTTCTCTCCTGTAAGGAGATTCAAAGGGGCTTACAATCTCCTTTCCCCCCCCCCCCCCGAGCATAATTGTTAATGAGAAAATGTTCTGAAGGACAATGACTCATATGGTAGCCATGACTCAAAAACGACTGCATATTATTTCCATAAACATACAATTGCACTGCGCTCAGTCCAATCTACTTGACAAAAACGGAAATTTATCAAAATAATGTTATCAGCATGCATGGAATCCATCTGACCACCAGGGGGCATTTCAAGCATGCACAAGGAAATACTTTACTCAATGAGTAATTTCATTGTGGAATTCAACTTCAGAGGATGCAGTGAATGCCAGAAGCACAGAATGCTTAATAAAGGGGTTAGACACTTCAGAGAGATCCAGCAGTGGCAATCAGCCAATGGGACTAAAGGGACCCTCTCTAGCCAGAGGCAGTAAGTCTCCAAATCCCAGTGCCAGGAGGCAACATTTGGAGAAGGCCTCTATGCCCTGTGGCTAGCCCACCAGGACAGCTGGTTGGCCACTGTTTAAAACAGGATGCTGGACCAGATGAACTACTGGTCTGACACAGCAAGGAGATTCTTAGGTGCTAAGTAGACCGCTTACACAGACCACATTATTTCCTTCTAAAATGAAAACTGACAACTGCTGGGAGCTCACAGCTGAGTCACTCCTTTTATCTCAGTCTCCCTTTCTCTTGCTAGCAAGTAAAATGCACACAGATATACCACTCCACTCCAGAACAATCCTTCGGTGCACTATCCACCTGTCTTTCAGCCAACAACCCAAACGTCTGATTTTCCAATGGATAATTATTGTCTACTTCTAAAACTTCTTTTTATGGCTTCTGCCAATCCTGTTGTGGGGAGGGAAACTCAATTAAAAGTTTTACAGTAACTTTGTTAGCAGAAAGGAGGGGTAGGAAAGTTTCCCAAAAAATATTAGAATGAAAACATGCAGCTTGGCTCACTGACTAAAGTCTTCTTTTTTGTTAAGAGTTAAGTTGATGGGCCTCTGCCTGCAACCCCTGGGAGATTTCTAGGGCAAGGCCTGGGGAAGTCTGCACAGACTCGGAAGTGACGGTACTTCCGGACTATATTCTGGGAATTCCCCCACTCTCTATGGTCTGAATTCAATTCCCTATGATATACTAAGTATGGAGAATTAGGCGTTCCAGATTTTTTTTTGGGGGGGGGGGGAGATGTGGCAGTCTAGAGAGATTCCTGCCCCTCTCTGTGATCTTTTAAAGAAAAAAAGGAATTAAGAAAAGCACCAAAGGGATGCAGCAAATGGACACACCCAGCTGCAGAGGCGTACGGGGGGAGATGGCGCCCAGGGCAACACCTGCTCTGGGCGCCCCCCACTCCACTTATTTTAGCCGGGAGCAGCCAGACCAGGAGGTTCTGCCAGCTGAAGGAGCAGCCTGGTGGGGCCAGGCCGAGGGGTGGCCCATTGGGTGCCCCTCATGTGATCCAATGGGGGGTGCCCGGGGTCAATTGATCCCCCATATCCCTCTGGCAGATACGCCACTGCTCAGCCGGGAGCTGACTCACCTGGCGTGAAGAGTGCTATGGCTTTGAGACAGCTGTATTCGGCTGAGTCCACCTGCAACCGATTGAGTTTCTCCACTTGGTCCTGAAAGATGCGTATCTGGTCCATGAAGGACACAACTCGATCTGCCGACATCGGGGAGGAGTGAAAGCCAGCCGCAGCCAACAGAGGGGCCATGTGAAGGGGCAGCGCCGACTGAGCCGCGTTCAGGACGAAAAGCTCGCTCCAGCTTAGACGCAGCAAGGCCACCTGGTCCGAGACTGGCAGGTCGGGGAAGAAAGGTATGTTCCGGGCCCACTCCACCGTGCTGAAAAGCAGCCGAGCGGCTAGCTCGCAAATGTTATCAATGCCCATCACGCTGCCTTGCTGGGCATATTGTGAGCTGAAACGGGCAGTGGGGTACGGCTCAGCCCTCAGCAACTGGGAGATCAGTTCCGAAACGGGTTGCCCATTGTAGTATTCCCCGCTGGGCATGGCGTTTGGGCTGGCACTGGAGTGAGTGGGAGGGATCCGACCTCTTTGGACAGCTGCAAAGAAAGATTTGAAAGGTTTAGACTGAGGATCTAGTAACATTTTGTACCACCTAAGATGCGACAATTCTATCCGTTAGCAAGGGGTGGGGGGCTTGTCCAACTGTTCATATTCTATGTACTCCTCAACCTATGGCAAGGTCATTTCTACCTGTATAATGTTTGATCTCAAGTACTACTGTTTCACCTCCCCAAGTTAAAATTTTTAAAAAAAGAAGAGATAATCTCATAAGAGGCATATTGAAAAAAGACTCCATAACTTCCCCCTATCCTCAATTCTCAAACCTTATCAAACCTTATCAATCAACCACCACGCATTTCCCACCCAAAAAGGTTCAGTCAAAGACAGGGTAAATGCAGGCCCCAAAACCCCATTCCTTTTCCAGTGGAAATTCTGCTTATAGACAAGCCCCACCCAATCCCACCCTCCGTTCCTTTCAGCAGACAGATCCCTCACACATACAACCACCATGTTCTTGAGCGCTAGAAACTTAGACTTAAAGCAAACTACAAACGTGTTCACATACATAGCACGAATCTTGAGAAAGCTTATATGAATTTTCCAAAGGAAGAAAACACCCCTTCCTTACAGCAAGGATCCAATGGAGGAAACCCAGAGAGAGCAGCACGATTAAATGTTTACCAGTTACAAGGGGATGAATCCCTGGGTTTGCATGGTTCCCGTTTGCAGCAGGGGATTTATCTCGGGAGAATCCCCTGGGGAGTAAAGGGGATAAAAGAAAAGGACAGAGCCATGCTCGCCCCCCCCCCCCATACACACTGCATCCTATGCCGCTGCCAGCCATTTCTCAAGCATCTGCTCCAAATCCCATTACTGGCTGGCCCTGGTAATTAATTTATGTACTGCTCTCTTGTGCAGCGTAAATTGGAGCCATAAATCATATGGAGGGGCAGAAGGGACAAGTTGCATCTTCCCCAGACGCCGGGGGATCAACTACCACTAGGACCATTACGGGTGTCTGTGGTGCTGCCAGGCCTCGCAGCTGGACGCAGGCCGAAAATCAGAACACACAACGAGAAAGATTCCATGTTTGCAGACATGTGGAGGGGATTTCTGCCGGAATTCATTCATGTTGGTTTCAGCTTCCAAAGACATCCTGGAGAGGGCTGCCGATCTCCAGGTGGTCCATAATTAAATAGATTGGGGATAGGTGGACTGTAAGGTATGCAGACCACCACTTCGCACCAATTTAGCTTTGGGTCTGAGTAGACCAATAATATTTCAAAAAGTTGTCAATGGCTGTGAGCATGGGCAGTGGTGGGAAGGGCCAAGAATAGGCAGGGGAAGAGTATAGAAGCAGGTGAGAGAACATGGGGCGATGGAGATACAGTTGGGGGTCCGTGGTAGAAAAGGAGATAGGGTCCCTTGAACATTGTCTGCTCAGCACTTTCAAAACCTAGAACCAGCCCTAGGAGGAAAGGCTGAGAGGAGTATCGTTCAGCCACAGAAGTTGCTCCAAAATCTTCATCAAATCGATTCCCTGTCTTTGAGTAAGGACTTTCGGCCCCGCTTCTGAACTTCGACTGTGGGGCATGGGACTAGCTGCTGTTGGAAACAGGATGCTGGGCTAGAAAGACCCAACGGTGGACTGTTCCCACCAAATGCTCTTCCCACAAGTTTGTAAAGGTTCCCAGGGCTTTGATTTAAATGCAATGCCCAAAGAAAGCGCTTTTGCCTTGCTGGCAACTTTGCATGGCATTTCAACATAAAACTCTGGAAATCTATTCCCAAAGAAACTCACCTCGTCTTTCACCAGCTTTTTCTTTCTTTCACCCATTACTCCCTCACTGATCCCTCCTTCCTGACCTGACCTGTTTCAATTGTTATTAATGTGTACTTTATTATACCATATGTATATTTGGCTCAGTTTTAATAATGGGATGTAGTTTGGTTTAAAAGGTCTTTAAAGATGTATTTTTACTATGTGCGTTTTAAAATTGTTTACTGCCTTATGGGGCGAGAGAGAGGCCCTTTCTGTACATTCAGAATAATGTATTTTCAATCCACTTTCAGTGCACTTTGCAACTGGATTTTACTGTGCAGAAAAGCAAAATCCACTTGCAAACAATTGTGAAAGTGGATTGAAAGTGAATTATTCTGCATGTGCAGAAAGGGAGGGAGGGAGGGAGAGGGAGGAGGAACGAACGAACGAACGAACGAACGAACGAACTGTGACCCACCCAAAACAGTTGAGCGTATTTAATATGCACACTGGAGATACAGAGCTGTTCTTACATCATTGGGAAAAGGGGGAAAAAAACATTGCATAGGAGTTTTCAGTGCGGCCTCCATTAGGAAAAAATTCAAAGAATTGCAAGTAAAAACCTTGACTTAAAAAACATTTAACTTGTTCAAAACATATTTCGTAGTTTTTTTCAGAGTTCCACAAAACTTCCGCATTTTTCCATCAGAAAAAATTGGGGGAAGATGGGGGGGGGGGGGGGGAGAGGCAGGAAAAAAAAGTTCTTTTTAAAAAATTTCCAGGTTTTTTTTTCTGGGACTTTAAATCTGCAGGTACTTTCTGGAAAGCCGCCAAATCCTTCACTCTGGAAAAAAAAGAGGCCTACAACTGTCAGAGAGGTGTTCTGAATTCTAACAAAGGGAACGGTCCTGAGTTCTATACACAAACACGCACACACACCAGCAACAGCAACCTGGTCCTATTTTCTAGCTAAGACCTTTACTGCTATTGGGGAATATGACCTCTAAGCCCTGCAGGTACAACTGCAAAAAAGGCAGAGGCTCTTCAAACAAACACCACCTGTTCTACCGGTTAATCCAGTAAGTCCTCAGGCGGCTTCTAACAGAAGCAATGCGAGGGCTTCAGACCTGAGTAGCCACCTGCTGGGGCCCAGGTTAGCAGACCTGACCGTTCCTCCTCAGTATTCTCCTTCTGGCTTTACAGACTAGTCCTCAAGCAAAGTCAAAAGGGGAAGGGGGGATCTTCTGCTGATCCTCCGAGCCAAGGCCTTGTTTAAAAACTCCTGTCATTTATCATTTCCAAAAGACCATCTCCCCACCGCCACAAGACATAGAACATTTCAAGGCAGGCAGACAAAATAGCTAAGTCCCCTCAGAGGACCCTTCAGGACACAGGCCGCATGGGGCAATGGTTAGTGCAGGGGTAGGGAACCTGCGGCTCTCCAGATGTTCAGGAACTACAATTCCCATCAGCCTCTATCAGCATGGCCAATTGGCCATGCTGGTAGGGGCTGATGGGAATTGTAGTTCCTGAACATCTGGAGAGCCGCAGGTTCCCTACCCCTGGGTTAGTGTCTCAGACTAGGATCTGGGTGTCCTGGTTCGAGTCTCCTCTCTGCCATGGAATCTTTCTGGGTGACCTTGGGCCAGCCACAGTCTCCCAGCATAACCGACCTCACAGGTTGTTGCTGCAGGGAACAAAACAGAGAAACGGAACTGTACTGTCAGCTGCTTTGCGGTGAAAAGCAGCATCCAAACATCTAAATAAATGATTAATACACCACACTAGGCTTTGATGAGAACTGACTCCTTGAATGTATTACTGAAAGTTTTCATGGTCAGAATCAACAGGCTGTTGGGGGTTCTCTTAACGTTTTGTGGCTGGCTTCTGGGAAGAAGGAGGAGGAGGAGGAGGAGGAGGAGGAGGAGGAGGAGGAGGAGGAGGAGGAGGAGGAGAAGAAGAAGAAGAGGAGGAGGAGGAGGAGGAGGAGCAGCTTGGATTTATATCCCCCTTTTCTCTCCTGAAGGAGACTCAAAGATGCTTACAATCTCCTTTCCATTTCCCCCCACAACAACGCTGTGAGGTGGGTGGGGCTGAGAGAGCGCCGAAGAACTGTGACTAGCCCAAGGTCACGCAGCTGGCGTGTGTTGGAGTGCACAAGCTAATCTGGTTCACCAGATATGCCTCCACAGCTCAAGTGACAGAGCCCGGTTCTCCAGATTAGGGTGCACCTGCTCTTAACCTTGGAGAGAAACGTATCTTACTGTGACATGCCTCTGAAGATGCCAGCTTTAAATGTGATGAACCACTAGGAGCACAAGCTACCAGACCACAGCCACCCAGCCCCCAAATCCCACAACAGCCAGTTGACTCCCTAAAATTGTTTTTATAAGGTTCCTCGTAGATGGGAGCGGGAGGGAGCGTCCAACTGATATCTGCCATCGTTTTTCCACAGGGGCATTCTTTTCATGTGTATAAATGGTTAATTGGACAGATCAAGTACTCATTTCCTCGATAAGGAGTCAGACCGCTGCTCCTTCTAGATCGGAATTGGTGCAAAGGGGACTGCGAAAACAAATCACTCAGACATTATGCCACCCTCAGAGACACTACAGTCACACTGGAACCTGAATGTACCACTGATTTGGCCACACCCAAAGTTGCCCAGGGCACAGGGATGAAGCATTGGACTCCTGGCGTTCAAGGCCAAAGTACCAAGCTGAGCTGCTTCGTGCTGCTCATACGACAAAGCAGGCTGGGTGGCACAAAGTAGTCCACAGATATACTGAGACAATTTCAACAGCCCCTTCCAGTTCTCCGGCTTCACCTCAGAGAACAAGCATGGTGTGGTGGTTAAGAGCGAGGGCCTCTCATCCAGAGAACCGGGTTTGATTGCAAACTCCTCCACATGACCCTGCTGGGTGACCTTGGGCTGGTCACAGTTCTCTCCGAACTCTCTCAGCCCCACCTACCTCGCAAGGTGTCTGTTGTGGGGAGAGGAAGGGAAAAGGAGCTTGTAAGCCGCTTTGAGACTCCTTAAATGGAAAGAAAAGCAGGATATAAAAAACAAACCCTCTTTCTCCTTCTAAAACATGAATACGTAGGAATTCTCTCACCAAAAATTGATCTGACAGCTTCAGAGGAAGCTTATAGAACCACAGACGCCAGTCTGAAGGGCAGAAAAGTTTTAAAAGCTACCGTGACCAATCTAGTACTTTTTTATTCCATCCTCATGGCAGCCTATGTTGTTCACCTCTTCCCTACTGTATCCTTACAACAACTCTGCCAGGTAGGCTAGATGGAGCACATGGCACTGGGTCACCTAGCAAGCTTTGCGGCACAGGCAGGATTTTGAACTGAAATCTCCTGGATCAAAGGCCTACAAGATTTAACACATTTCCTGCACTAGTGAGCATTAACATTCCCCTGCAAAACTGCACAGTTAACCTCCAAGTATGTCTAATTATTGCCCCTAGCAGTCCTGCTTTCCCACCACTGTTTTCAGTAACATCCAGAGCTCCAAACCTCCCTTTAGCCACTGGGATGTTAAGCAGACAGGCGCTTCAATGGACTCCACGCTGCTCAATTACCTCCAAAGCAGTTTGTGTGGAAACGAACAGCTGCCGAATGAATGCCCAAGGTGGAAGGGAAAGGCGTATTACCTTCTTTCCTCATGCCGACACGAAAACACTTCTTCAGGCGGCAGTATTGGCATTGGTTGCGATGGTGCTGGTCGATCTGGCAGTCTCGGTTCGACCTGTGCAAATTTAAAAACCAAGCATTGTTGGAGATCAGCTTCCCATAACTCAAGACAGGCAGAGCATCCCCCTTGTTCAAGTAATACGCACAGCCTCTGGAGGAAAAATTCTATGTCGAGGGGTTGACAATTCACACTGTAACTTAAAGAAACATGCATATGTTTGGTCGCCAACAAATTAGTTTATTATTCTCAGAGGAAATGAAGACAGACGTTTTTCCCCGGACAATTACATTTCTCCCTGTCCATTCTGATAGATACACCAAAAGCTAGAGAACACAGGCGGAGCATAGAGAAGAAATACACTAAGAAATATTCTGATTAATCACTCTGGCTACCCCCATACACCACTAGTGGCCTGATAACCTCCCGCTCCCAAGGATAACAGGAAGGCAACAGCCGTCCCTGTACTGTTCAATCCTTAAGCAACTGGCATGCCAAGGTACACTATTCTTGAACATGGAAGTTCTATTTAGTGAACACTGCCAATAATCCTCAATAGTTCTCTCCGCTTTATGAATGGGTGCATTCCCCTTTCACAATTAATTAAGAGAAAAGGTGTCTAATGCTCTGGTTTCACAACCTGAGGGCTGGATCCAAACTGAGTTTTCAACTAATGGAAGACCAGAATATCAGTGGGCCAGACTGTTCTCCTCTCTCCTTCCCACAATAGCCCGCTGAACTCTGGAACGTTACTCCTGGGCAACTGGGGACCCTCTGGTGTGGCACAAGGGGCAAACAGGTAATCTGAAGTAGACAGAGGGAATTAATAGAGTTACACCTTACCTTCCATTTATGAGAAATTTAATCTGGATCCAACCCTATGTACTGAGTGAGAAAGGATTTGATGGTTGTGCAGTCAAGTGGCAGCCAAAGGCGTAGCTGGGCCAAACTGCGCCCGGTGCGCATACTATATTTTCTGCCCTGCCCCCCCGTGGCGCCCCCCACCCCCTGCGGTGCCTCCCCTTCCCCCCTTCCCACACTTACCTTAGTTCCTTTCCTTTTTCTTGAACTTTTTTCAGGCTGCAAAAGGCCTGTTCTCAGTAAAAATGGCCTGATGGAAACTATACTTCCCAGGAGACCTTGTGAGCCCCAAGGTCTCCTGGGAACTGTAGTTCCTCAGGCCGTTTTTACTGCAAACAGGCCTTTTGCAGCCTGAAAAAGTTCAAGAAAAAGGAAAGGAACTAAGGTAAGTGTGGGAAGGGGGCGGGGGGCACCGTGGGGGGCGCCGCAGAGGGCGGCGGGGAAAGGGGAAGGGGCCTAAGGGCAATTTTCTGGGGGCCCTGGCGTGCACCTGGTGCACGGCGCACCCCCCATCCCCTTGTAGCTTTGCCACTGGTGGCAGCTGATTCATGGTGACCCCATAGGGTATTCAAGGCAGAAGATAAACAGAGGTGATGTGTCATTGCCTGTCTCTGCGTAGCCACCCAGGACTTCCTCGGTGGTCTCCCATCCAAGTTCTAACCAGGGCTGACCCTGCTCAGCTTCCAAGGTCTGTTGAGATCAGGCTAGCCTCGGCCATCCCAAGTTTACTGCCCACCAAAGCCACTGGTAGGACCCCAAATGATAATTCTAAGGGTGAGGGGTATTCCTCCCACCATTTCCTTCAAACTGTGGATCGTTCTGTAAACCTCTTCCAACCTCCCACTTAAGCATCCACAAACAAGAGCAACTGTAAAATGCTTTCAAGGCTCTACAGCACACGAACCAGTCAATACCAACCTACCTTATACAGGTGTTTGGCACGCGATCAATCCCATGCTGGAGGCGGAGGAGCGGCGCCAGAAAAAAACAATGTCACGGCAGAGGGACCATTCAAACCAGGAACTTCCCGACATGTAGCTCCCACAGCCCAGGCTAGCTCAATTGCACTGATAGCTAAGCAGGCAGGCCTGGCTAGTATTTGGATAGGAGACCATCAAGGAAATCCAGGGTCGCGAAACCGAGGCAGGCAAATTAACTCTGAACATTTCTAGCCTGGAAAACTTCATAGGGTAACCATGACAGCTCTCTTTTAAATCTCTGCCTCCCCCCCCTGCTGTGTTGCCTAATGTCAATTTTTTTTTTAAAGGTGAGTCTCGCCTCACTGAGCCGTAGCAGAGAGACCCATGGGATCACTGACCCACTGGAACTTTTCAGTGTGACCTTAATGGCCAAGTCAGATCTACTGTGTTTAACACGTGTAAAATAAGAACACAGACCCCCATACAGAATTAAAGCATATTAAAAGTGGCTTGTTCCATTTCTTAAACCTTTAACGACATACTGTATATGCTCGAGTATAAGTCGACTTTTTGAGCACATTTTTTAATGCTGAAAAAGCCCCCCCCTTGGCTTATACTCGAGTATATACGGTAATTCCAAGATGGCCGCCAGAGCTGTGGCACACTGAGAAAGGAGATCACACCAGCTGTGGCAGAAGCATTTTGCCAACTTTGAGTATTAAATTCACCATTCCCTTTTGTGTTTTTATGTAAAGCTAGGCTTGTAAATCCTCCAGCTTTGATAAAGCCACAGAGTTGCTTCACTGGCTCTGAATACCATGTTAGGTATTACTCTGCGCCCTTGAAATTTGTGTTCTGACAGGCATGGCATCCTCTTGGACAGAGATTCCCTTGCACTTGCAGCTGCTGCATTTCCCACCCTAGACTTATACTCTAGTCAATAAGTTTCCCAGTTTTTTGTGGTAAAATTAGGTGCCTCGACTTATATTCGGGTTGACTTATACTCGAGTATATAGGGTATATAAAACATAACATAACAACCATCCCAACTAACACAATTTGGAGCGCATAGTAATAACACCAGTTAAAAATTTTGCCACAGCTTCCAAAACCTTGTATCTATCACCATTTAAAAGAAAAATAACCTTCTGTTCATCAGTTATCCCTTCAAGCTCTCGCAAAAGGGGAACTATATATTTTTCCCTAGATAACACATAGAAGGGACAGTATAACATCATATATAGGAAACAGATTCTACACAATCCAGATCACATAAACATTTCCTATCTTTGTGGAGAATCCCTAGATATTGTCCTTGTAGAAGGGAAGAAGGGAAGATACGGCATCTTGCAAGGGTAAGAGCTCTACGCCATCGAGCCTCTGTCAGTAAGTATAGGTCTCTAGCAAAAAGTGACTCTGTGTCTGCACACCTCAAGGAGAGAAAAATACTGACTTAAACCCCTTCTGCACATGCAGAATAATGTGCTTTCAAACCACTTTCAATGCACTCTGCATTGGATTTTACTGTGCGGAATAGCAAAATCCACTTGCAAACAATTGTGAAAGTAGATTGAAAGTGCATTATTCTGCATGTGCGGAAGGGGCCCTAGTCCAGCGTCCTGTTTCCAACCATGACCAACATGAAGGTGACTTACACTGAGTCAGACCCCTTGTCCCATCAAAGTCAATATCGCCCACTCAAACTGGCAGCATCTCCCTGGGGTCATGGGCTGAGGTCTTTCAGATCACCTGCCCCCCTGATTTCTTTACTGGAAGATGCCAGGGATCTAACCTGGCATCTTATGCATACCAAGCAGATACTCTACCACTGGGACACAACCACGTCACTTGTTATGTCAGCCTACAAAGGTCTGTCTGATCCAGGGGTGTCCAAATCTGAAGCCCCAGAGTTGGACACCTTTGCTCTAACCCTGCATCCAAAAGTGATCCAATGGATGCCTCACCAGGATGCTTGAAAGCAGGCTTTACCACAAAGCCTCCCCCCCCCCCCGTTGTCTTTCTGCCATGGCTACCTTTCAGAGGTAGACTGCCTCTGAGTTTGGAGGTTTAATTTAGCTACTTTTTGTGGACAGACGTCTTCTCCATGAATCATTTGGCCCATTATAAGAATGGCAGGAGGCCTGGACGATCTTCCTATTTCTAACAAGGCCAAATGCCGATAAGCACATCAGGAAAGGTTTCATCTTGGACGCAACAAACAAAGGTAGACCGATACTATACAGGGTGGCTCCATCTGGCTGACGGGCATTGACAAAGTGTGGACATACCTAGCTGGATCAGATCTACTTGGCACTCACTGCAAGCTTCCAAGCCACCAATCGGCATTAACCAGTCCCCCTAGTAAGTGGACAAAGGAAACACACACCTAATGCCCACAAGCAACAGGGCATAAGAAAGGTTACCGCACAACCCCACATCACTATTTTTCACAAAATGAAAGGATGAGATGTAGACAGATCCTCCCCAGCCTGCAAACTGCAACTCTTATATTCTAAACCCTAAGCAATGGCTCTGCATTGCTCTGGCAAAGCTCACCAATTTCCACCCCTGAAGACCGAAATTTACTAGGGCAGAATCAACGGGATGCTCGGCACTGTAGCTATTCTCCCTCCCCTTTTCCCTACTTATCCCTCTCTTTTTCCGGCAGACGGAACACCTACCTGGCTTTTCTGTTTCTCCTCTATTCAAATCCCTCCCCCAACCTCACCCCAGACAGTCTTAATACATATAAACATGTAGACTTTTAGGGTTTTCCAAGCCCTGAATGAACACTGCTGGGCATTAAACACAAGGGAACCTGAAGCACTCCCCACCCACCACGCACCCCGTTCACTGTGAAAAAAATGCGTGCAAGAATCGTCCCGTTTTGCCTGTAAAAATGCACTCCCCTGTCACTCCCCCTTGCCAAAAGCCAGCAACAATCACTCCTCCCCCACCTTCCCTGCATGCAACAGCGCATGAGCGAATGCATCAGAAGGGATGAGGAATTCCAGCAATTTCCTCTGAACATCCATCACAGCCAAGACGCAAGGGGGGATTGTTCTTGGTGGAAGGAGGGGTGCAGGACGTGTGGGAGGCCCCACCCCCAAGCCAGAGAAAAATGCACTCATGTCCTAGCATTATTCAGTGGGTGGCAGAGATCCACTTCCTGCTCCAAAGCGCCTTCGCCTCGCACTTTCCGCCTTTTTGTTTCACCTGAGATATTTCTGGAGTTGTTTTGGACCTCTGAGCTTCACAACGTAGACAGCAAACACACACATAAAATAATTCCACTTAACACGGCACGAACATGGTTTTAAAGGAAGAGGGTTTGCGGTTTGGGGGGCAGAATTCCAATTCATTCCCAAATGATTTTTAAAAGCCCTCTTTGCATGCCTGTGTAAAGGGGAGAGACACACATATCCCTGACCTCAGGGAAGCCACAACCGAAAAGCCCCTGCTCCAGAGAGCTGACCTTCTCCATTGTATCCTCACAACAACGCTGTGTGTGAGAAAGAATGTGAAGGGCCCAAGGTCACCCAGCAAGCTTCTACAGCAGAATAGAGATTCACATGTAAGTCAGACAGCCTACGCATATACTACAGTAGATAGACTGTAACTTGTCCACCACAACAGGAGGGGAAGGGATTACTAAAAACTGGAGGCTTCTACTGTACTGTTATGGTACTCCTGTGAAAGTGAAGAGTTTGGATGTATACCCCACCTTTCTCTCTTGTCAGGAGACTCAAGGTGGCTTACAAGCTCCTTTCCCTTCCTCTCCCGACAACAGACACCTTGTGAGGTAGGTGGGGCTGAGAGAGTTCCAAAGAACTGTGACTAGCCCAAGGTCCCCCAGCAAGCTTAATGTGTAGGAGCAGGGAAATAAATCCAGTTCACCAGATAAGAGTCCATGGCTCATGTGAAGGAGTGGGAATCAAACCTGGTTCTCCAAATCAGGGGCCACCACTTTTAAGCACTATACCACGCTAGTTCTCTATTCTTCCCTTGAGTGAGCACTATAGAGAGGAAGGCTCTTTTCAAACGTGTGCATGTGGCTGAGAGAGACAGCAGAAGGTCATAAGAAACTTGCCCCAGAGGTAGTAGAAACAAACAGGTACTGTTTTTGCTAGGAAGGGTGGGAACCAGCCAAATTCTGCCACACCTTCTTTTTATTCAGATTGTCTGACTGTCAAGATTGTCTTACAATTTAACTAACAGGCATAAAACCTCAGAGGCAATCGAAACACAAGGCCAATAATATCAGGGGAAACAGCAGAGTGGGTTGGCAGGGAGGGGGAATAGGCACATAAAAATATGCAGTGCAAACTCTGCAATGCAAGTAAAAACATTATTTTAAAAAACACATTATTTGTAGCAAACGGGCGTCCACACTGGGCTGTAAGAAACAGGAATGAAGGGTGTTTTCATCTGGTGCCTCACAAGACAGCCAGCAAGAAGGGCCGGTTAACGTTACTGGATTAGGATTTGGAAGATCCAGGGTGAAATCTCCACTCCACCCATGGAAAGCTTGCTCAGTGACTTAGGCACAGTCACGCTCTCAAGATTAACCTACTTGACAGGGTTGTTGTGAGGATCAGAGGAGAGGAGAATTAGGTAAGCTGCTTTGAGTCCCGTATGGGTAAAAAACAGGGTATAAATGAAGCCAAAATAAACAAATGAGACCAGGCCACAAATGAAGCTCTTTAGGAAGGGGAGTTCTGCAGGGCAAGGAGCCATCCCTGGAAAGGCACTGTCCTTGACCGCCACCACTGCCCTTTGGAAAGCAGGCGCCCACAAAGCTGGGCTCTCAATGCCCATCTTAACTGGAAGGAGGTACCCCAGTCTTCAGGTACCCCAGCCCAGGAACATTTAGGGCTTCAGAGATACAGAATCATTATTTTGCTTTTTTTCCACCAGAAAGCAAATTAGCTGCCCTATAGACAGCAGCGGCCATAGACCAGATAACCGTGCATGGATTGCAGGGAACTGGCAATATGACAGAGGTCTTCTAGAGAGCACATAAAAAAAAAGAATCCTGCAGGACTAGTTCAGGCACATTCCAGCTTTAGAGGAAGAAACAGGTTGACTTGAAGTAACTTGACAAGGACGGGTCAGTGCTGGAAAACTGAAAATCAGGATGGCTGCAGCACCTAGCCTGTTCAAAGGACTTTGGATCCATTTAAATCATGTCCTCCGGATTAACTAGGAAGTGGGTTTTATTTTAATTTTAAAATCTTTTTTTAAAAAAATACAGGATCTCACAAGGTAAGACACCATCCAGGAGACAGAAAAGGAGTTTTGGGTGAAACGGGGCCCTAAACTACGCAGAGGATCAAACTTTTAGGCCCACAGTAACACCAATCAATTCAGAAACCTGACAGAAGTCGATTTTCTGACTTTCAGATATGTACACTGCTAATAGCAGGGAGGCTCTGGAAAGCATTTTTTTTGGGGGGGAGGGGAGAAATCCATCTTTGAGTTGCTAACCTGTTTAAAGATGCACAAACGTAGTAACTTTGAACCGTTCTCTTGGGCTCATTCCACACATGCAGAATAATGCACTTTCAAACATCCTTTCAGTGCTCTTTGAAGCTGTGCGGAATAGCAAAATCCACTTGCAAACAGTTGTGAAAGTGGTTTGAAAACGCATTATTTTGCGTGTGCGGAAGGGGCCTTGGTTTTACATTCCTTGCTAGTACTATATATTCCTCTCCACCCATTACCCCAATTAGGCCGTCTCAATTTTAGCTAGAGACAGAGAGCAAGAGGGAGTAACTGGGATCGATAACCTATGTATACTGGGATAGTCCTGGGTGAAAATTCTCAAATGAGCAGCCGGCTGTATAATTAAAATATGGTTTTATTGAACAGTGGTAGAACGAGAAATATATTTTAAGAAATGAACACACACACACACAGGTGCCAACTATGAGAAAAGGGATGCAGTTGGATAGGATTTCAGGGGTGGGTGATAGCTATCGCTCTTGAAGGGATACCCAGGGAAAGCAGCACTGAAGAGAAAAATGACCAGAATTTCCAGGAGCAAAAGAAAGTGTGTGGTGCACGCACAGATCCAGAACACACACACACACTATGAATGGCCAAAGGACCAATATTTGTAGCCCAAAATGGGTGCTGAGGTGGTATTGAGGGAAGGTGGCAGGAAAGCGAGAGACAAAGAGCTGGTTGCTTTTCCAGGGTTCCTACAAAAGAGTTGGAGGGGCTTGAAGAGTCGCCAGGACCTAAGAGAACACCTAGACCAGTGGTTCTCGGGACCCCTTTGGGGGTCGAACGACCCTTTCACAGGGGTCGCCTAAGACTCTCTGCATCAGTGTTCTCCATCTGTAAAATGGATAAATGTTAGGGTTGAGGGGCACCACAACATGAGGAACTGTATTAAAGGGTCGCGGCATTAGGAAGGTTGACAACCACTGGCCTAGACTATTCTCCTGAACGCAGATTGATTGCTGAGAAGGGTGTAGATAGGGTAGAGTGCTGATTAAATCACTTAAGGGAGACACAATGGGAGTTAGTTAACCCCGCTGTCCAGCCAGGCAGACCTTAGGGCCAGGGGGAAAGTTCCGTAGTTAGCCTCCTTCCTGCCCAGGCTTGGCACACAAGATGGATCCCAACACTTTCTGAGAGGCATCCATTTTGTGGGGAGCAGTGTCTTGCTCTGATGCCAGTCTCCGGCCCCCATACCTTCAAGGCATCCCTTAGCAGCCGGAGGGGTTTGACTGCTTACAATCCCCCCCTACCCCCCCCTCCTGTGTATAATTTTGTTCACACATACCAGACCGCTAGTGAATCACTGGGGTTGCCTAAGAGATGAGCCAGCTGTAAATTGTTACAAGATGACCCTGAAAGGGGGTAGAGAAAGCTTGGGAGAGAGGATGAGAACAGGAGCAGAAAAGCAATCGGATCGGTATTCTCGGTCGGAAAATAAAAAAACGAGCCGACTGAAATGGCGAGATTGAAGTCAGACGGTGCTTTGGCTGTTTGTGGGTGTGGGTGTAGATTCCCCAACTAACCATTAAAAACAATCAATAATTATTTTTAATCAATTGATGTGGTTAAATACTGATTGGAAATTTCAAATAAATCCAAGGCAGAATAAAGAAAAACACACAAGGGGGATCCAGTGAGACTCAATGGTCGAGGTCAGAGAGAGAATCTCAGCAACAGAGAATTATAAAAGCAGCCGTTCCTCTCCCACCATAAGCCTGTTGGTATTACCCCAGCCATGTATCCTACATTGGCAGGGCACAGCATGGTGTGGTGGTTAAGAGCAGCGTAGTGCAGTGGTTAAAAGCAGGTGTATTCTGATCTGGTTTGATTCCCTGCTCTGCCACTTGAGCTGTCGACGCTTATCTGGAGAACTAGATGTGTTTCCACATTCCTACATTCCTGCTGAGTGACCTTGGGCTAGTCACAATTCTTCGGAGCTCTCTCAGCCCCACCTACTCACAAGGTGTCTGTTGTGGGGAGAGGAAGGGAAAGGAGCTTGTAAGCCACCTTGAGTCTCCTTACAGGAGAGAAAGGTGGGATATAAATCCAAACTCTTTTTCTTCTACAGGAAAACAGGGGAGCCATTTATGAATGGAAGATATATGGACAGTGAAAGAGTGGATCCGCCCATCATTAATGACTACAGCTTCAAGGTTTGAGGGGAGGCTGGTATGGAGCCAAATGTTTTAGTAAGAAAAAGTTGATGTCCCATATTGATTAAAAGACAGCAACATCCATGTACTGCTTTGCTGCTGTGAGGGCCAGGAGGATGATGGGTAACTTCTTGTCCTAGTCCCAAGCTGAGGAGCAACCCATGTTGTGCAGAACTTCCTTAAGGGTACAATTAGTGCACTCGATACAGGCCCAGGACTGTGGGTGAACTGCTAGCGTGGTGTAGTGGTTAAGAGCAGATGCACTCTAATCTGGAGAACCGGGTTTGATTCCCCGCTCTGCCACTTGAGCTGTGGATGCTTATCTGGGGAACCAGATTAGCTTGTGCACCCCAACGCATGCCAGCTTGGTGACCGAGGGCTAGACACAGTTCTTTGGAACTCTCTCAAGCCCCACCCACCTCACAGGGTGTTTGTTGTGAGGGGGAAGGGAAAGGAGTTTGTAAGTCTCCTTACAGGAGAGCAAGGGGGAATATAAATCCAACTCTTCTTCCTCTATGAAAATGCTTTCTGAACTCCAAGTGCCTTCCCCAATGAAATGTGGACCCATGTCGGAGTCGAGGATTTGTGCAATTCCCCAGAGGTTCCATATGTTATTGAAAAGAATGTGTGTGGTCCATCATAACAGCTGTATTCTTCTTCCAGGGGGATGCTTCTGCCCATTTGATGAAGAGATCTACTACTGTGAGGCAATCATCCATTGCCTCTTGTGGTCAGTGAGAGAGGGCAAATGAAGTCTCTCTGAGCACAAGTCCAAGGACCTACCATCAGTGGTGCTGGAGGCTGAGCACAAGCCTAAGGACCACTGTCTGTGGAGCTGACCATGGCACAGGAGAGCTAATTGTCTACCCAAGATTCTACATCTCTGTGCATTCTTGGCCATCGGCCTGTGACTTTGGTTCTATCTAACGTTAACCCTTTGCCTCTATGTCCTTGTTCATGCACAAATTGTATTAAGTCGCCCCAAATCTCTACGGGGATAACCCAGGTGAGGTTCTGGGCTGGGTTGATAGCCCAGCAGACTTGGTCTTTTTGCTGAATTTTACAATGGCCTGCGGGATCTTTTCCTGCTTCTGCTAATTGGGCCATTAGCATATCTCCTTTTTGAAGAACTGCTAGGTCTAGGCAAGCTGTGGGAAGTATAAGCTGTTGCCTAGTGGTTACTGGGTTGACCAGTAGGGGTCCACACCTGCATCCTCTAGGATGGCTTCCTTTGTAATAATGCCTGCCCTAGTATTCCAAAGACAAACATCTGTGGTGTCTTTCTGAATCACACTGTTGGAAGATATTCCAAGGGCCATCAAGTCCAATCCCTTGCAATGCAGGAACACACAATCAAAGCACTCCTGTCAGATGGCCATCCAGCCTCTCTTTTAAAACAGGAGGAGGAGGAGGGGGAGGAGGAAGGGGGGAGGAGGGGGAGGAGGAGGGGGAGGAGGAGGGGGGAGGAGGAGGAGGGAGGAGGAGGAGGAGGTGGTGGTGGAGGTGGTGGTGGTGGTGGTGGAGGTGTTGTTGTCGGGATTTATATCCCCCCTTTCTCTCCTGTAGGAAACCCAAAGGGGCTGACAATCTCCTTGTCCTTCTCCCCTCACAACAAACACCCTGTGAGGTAGGTGGGGCTGAGAGAGCTCTGAAAAGCTGTGACTAGCCCAAGGTCACCCAGCTGGCTTGTGATGGAGTGCACAGGCAAATCTGAATTTTCCAGATATGACTCCACAGCTCAAGAAGCAGAGCGGGGAATCAAACTCCGGTTCCTCATACAGTTGGAAGATATTCCAAGGGCCATCAAGTCCAACCCCCTGCAAAGGAACACACAATCAAAGCACTCCTGTCAGATGGCCATCCAGCCTCTCTTTTAAAACCTCCAAAGGAGGAGACTCCACCACACTCCGAGGTCATGCATTCCACCAAATGCATGACCTCAGAGTGCGGTGGAGTCTCCTTCTTTGGAGGTTTTTAAAGAGAGGCTGGATGGCCATCTGACAGGAGTGCTTTGATGGCTTTTTATATGAGTAACCCAGGTGGGAGCTGTTCTATGCTGATCAAGGGCGGTTATGCAGTGTTACCCGTCCACATGGGATATGGGCTTGGTGTCTGAAATCTTGCAGTCATTAGCCAGCCAAACAATAGCTGCCTTGGCAGTCCAGTTGGAGCCCATGCAAACAGCTAAGGGACAGTCAAATGGCTCAAACTCCAAGATGGTCCAGAAGGCTTCTACGTCTGTGGCTCTGTGCTTAACTGGAATGAGGGCAAGCTGTGCCTTTAGGGATATAGGAGTAAAACACGTGGATTGCTCCCAAATCCTGCAGCTGTGCTTCTGCTACGGACTCTACCCACCCAGCAAGCTAATGGGAACAGCGAACTGGGCGAAGAGGACATCTGCGAATTTCTCCCGTTAACTATGAGCCGGTTGGGAGTGAAGGATTTTCCCTGCTCTTTTTTGAAATCCACTCCCCCGCTAAAATTGTGCAATACTTGTGTTGGAGACTGGCCCATTCGGAATCTTTCCTGAGAGAATGAACTTCAGGGGAGTGTGGGAGGTCTGGACTAAAACCTCAACACCTCCAATAATAAATTCCCCACGGCTGAGGCTCCGAGCAAGGGCCAGACAAATTTTCTCACACAGGCTGAACGTGACCCCTCCACTGCACTTAGGCTCCTGGAAGCGCATGAGACTTCTCTGAGAATCTGACTGCTGCAGAGTCATATCTGGGTGTGCCACGGCAGGCGCCTGAGTGAGGCTACGTGTTAACCTGGCAGGTGCACTTTGCTGCTCAGTCCCCCAGTGCCTCGGGGCATTCTTCAGATGTAGTGGTTAAGAGCAGGTGCACTCTAATTTGGAGAACCGGGTTTGATTCCCCGCTCTGCCACTTGAGCTGTGGAGGCTTATCTGGTGAACCAGATTAGCTTGTGCTCTCCAACACATGCCAGCTGGGTGACCTTGGGCTAGTCACAGTTCTTCTGAGCTCTCTCAGTCCCACCCTCCTCACGGGGTGTTTGTTATGAGGGGAGAAGGGAAAGGAGATCGTATGCCCCTTTTGAGTCTCCTTACAGGAGAGAAGGGGGCGGTATAAATCCAAACTCTTCTTCTTCTTGAACAAAGCATACAGTCGGACAGCCTTGTCTGCAAAGGACTCTGGGAAATCTTTGGGAAGGTTAAAGGTGCCCGGCAGGACTCTTAAAGGAGGTACATCCACAGGGACGGGTAACCTGAAGATTTGCAGGAAAAGAGATTCCACCTAAACATTAGGAAGAACTTTCTGACTGTCAGGGCTGTTTGACAGTGGAATTCACTGCCTCGGAGAGTGGTGGAGTCTCCTCCTTTGGAGATTTTTAAACAGAGGCTGGATGAACACATGTCGGGAGTGCTTTGATTGTGTAATCTTGCATTGGAAGTGATTAGATTTGATGGCCCTTGTGGTCTCTTCCAACTCTATGATTCTATTATTCTGTCTTTGACCCTCTGGGAGTCAGGAGGGTCTGCATAGATAGATCCCAAAACTCTGAGTGGCGGCCATTTTTAAAGATGAAAATATGGGGTTAATACGATCCACCTGGCTGGCCAGATGGAAACGCCTGGCGAAACAGTTCTGTTTTGCAGGGCCTGTGGAAACTTTCCAAATCCCACAGGGCCGTGATCTCCCTAGGGAGCTTATTTTACCAGGTAGGGGCCAGGGCCATAAAAGCCCTGGCCCTCATGGAGGCCAGCCGGGTGTATTTCAGGTCAGGCACCTCCAATAGGTTCTCCCCTGAAGAACGGAGGGACCTAGCAAGGCAGTATGGGCAGACGCAGTCCCTCAGATATGCAGGTATGCTTAACAGTTTAGGGATGCTAAAGCAAGATGCTTAAGATGCAGCCAGGAATTGAACCAGGGACCTTCCGCGGCTCAAGGACTTGAATCTCTATGAAATGTCCCAGGCAAGCCCAGGGAATAGTCAAGATTCACTGTGTCCCTTGCAAAGGACTCCTTCAAAAGACTTATCCAAATCTAGACAGAGCAGTGGAGAAGAGATACAAGTTTGGAGCGTTCCTGCCCCAGGGAATGATCTCATTTAAGTGCTCCAGTTTTCCTCTATATTTAGAATCCTCATTGTGGAAATAAATTTGGATTCAGGCCTTGGCCACAGCATTCATCAAAACACGACTAATGCGCTAACACTGAAAAGGGCGTGCATGTGTGGAGAGGCAAGAAACTTTCCCAATTGTGCTGGACACACTAATTGCATCATTAGGACGGGCAATTATTTTGCAACAAAACACGCATACACCATCCCAGCCCTCCCCAGCTGCATTTCAAATAGTCAAATTAGCTCAGATTCTTGGGAGCAACTTCAGATTCTTTTGACATGGCAGACTCCAGCCGGGCAAGGGGGAAAACACAGGAAAGGGAGGGGAAAGTCCCCTTATAAAGGGGACAAGGTAAAAACCCCTTCCTAAAAAACAAAATAGAGTCAAATTGTCGAAGGCTTTCACGGCTGGAATCACTGGGATGTTGTGGGGTTTCCGAGCTGTATGGTCGTACTCAGGCAGCATTTTCTCCTGACGTTTCACATGCATCCGTGGCTGGCATCTTCAGAGTCAAATTATTTGGATAGATCATAAAAAGTGAAAAGCCGGACTGTACAAGGCAGGACGAATGCAAGAAGAGACATAGAGAGCAGCCAGATTCTGCAGCTGCCCTGGTTCCCAGTTCCCTAAGCAACGTCTGCTCTTGGCAAGTCACTCCAAGTCAACTTATCTCTCCCCCTAGGGTGGAATGTGCCTGAACCAGACTGACCAGATTCCTGTTTTGTTTGTTTCTAAAAGACCTCCATGGCACCTTCAGAAGCCCCTATACACGGCAGTGGGCATATCTGTGGGTGCTATGTGTCAGCAAGTCACTTCCGACTCATGGTGACCCCATGAATCAACAGCCTCCAAAACATTCTATTGTTATC
Organism: Sphaerodactylus townsendi; assembly: GCF_021028975.2. Taxonomy (NCBI): domain Eukaryota; kingdom Metazoa; phylum Chordata; class Lepidosauria; order Squamata; family Sphaerodactylidae; genus Sphaerodactylus; species Sphaerodactylus townsendi. The sequence goes on from NC_059429.1 coordinate 21,951,828, forward strand.
AGCTTTGCTCAGGCTGCGGGCCGTGGCTTCCAGCGTGGTGTAGTGGTTAAGAGCAGGCGGATTCTAATTTGGAGAACTGGGTTTGATTCCCTACTCCTCCACCTGAGTGGCAGAGTCTTATCTGGTGAACCAGATGTGTTTCCGTACTCCTACATTCCTGCTGGGTGACCTTGGGCTAGTCACCGTTCTTTGGAACTCTCTCAGCCCCACCTACCTCACAAGGTATCTGTTGTGGGGAGAGGAAGGGAAAGGAGCTTGTAAGCCACCTTGAGTCTCCTCACAGGAGAGAAAGATGGGATATAAATCCAAACTCTTCTTCATCATCTGTTTAGCCACTGTAGAAGATGAAATGCTGAATTAGCCGGCTGCTAAGGTCATAATTTGCCTAGAGCGCCAGATAAGCTTGGGCCAGTCGTGGCTAGTCACCCTAAAAAGAAGATTTGGACTTGTGGTCATCATACCGAAAAGGTTGGGAACTACTGTTCTATATCAGTAGTTCCCAACCTGAGGTACGCATACTGCAAGAGGTACGCACCAGAGCACTTGGGGATAAGCAAAAAAAATTACAAAATGGGTTTGCTAATATGGGGGTGCTGCTTTAGGGAAATGGGTTGCCAAGGGATACACAAGTGAAAAAAGTTTGGGAATTACTCCTCTAAACCACGGAGCCAGAGACCCTTCCACATGTAGTACTTTGCCATGTTAAGCAGTTTGGTGCCCGGATGGACATATGACCATCTTGATATCCACGATGGAAGGGGGGTTATAGACAAGCAAAAGCAAATACCATAATACTTAAATACGGCTTTTGGCATACAAAGGACCTCACCTCCAGTAATCATTACAATAACCCTATCTGCCACGCACACATTTTGAAGTCAGGGCACCAAGTCTTGCCAAAGTTTTCACTGGAGATGAGACTCGAATCCAATCCCAGCTGCTGTTTGACAGCTCCGGCCCCAGACAAAAAAGATGGTTTCAAACACATTCTGGGGGAAGGGAGAAGGAAACCCGCCTCTGGTTTCTTGGGGGTTTCAAACTAAGAAGAGACAATATTTTCTCAGTTCATTTCTCCCTGCTCAGTACCCAAATGGAAACACTTTACTGTACGAAAGGGAGGGGAGGGAGAAGCTCTCTGGCTCAAGCCCATGAGACTAGAACATGTCTTTACCAGCACTTTCCGCATCCTTTTTCCCACCTACCTTTAGGAAGTCTCAAAGTGCCTTACAATTACCATCCCCTCTCCACAACAGACACTTTGTGAAGTTGGCAGGGCTGAGAGAACTGTGACCAGCCCAAGGTCACGCAGCAGGCTGCAGGTGGAGGAGTGGGGAATCAAACCTGGCTCTCCAAATTAGAGTCCACCGCTCTTGACAGTTAAATCATGCTGGCAAGGGGGGTAGGGGGAGAAGGGATGGGAAATCTCAACCCCAAGGGGCTTGCACTCTGAATTAAAATAGGGAGGACAAGAAAAGGAGAAACACACTTACAAGTTCTTAACACACAAGTTGACTTTTACATCAGTTAACCTCTTTTACCAGCCTTCATCCATTAGGATTTTCCCGTTTTGAACAGAACTTTAAAAGCTGCTTTCAGGGAAGAAAGTCCTTGTGAAACTGACTGGCAGGTACTTCAACCCATACAAAAAGAAGCACTGTTGCACACAACTTACAATCTAACTTGTGGAACTCACAGCCACCAGGAGTGGTGATCATTACTAGCTTAGATGGATTTTAAAAGGGTGTGTGTGGGGTGGACAGATTCATGGGCAATAGAGTTATTGCTAAACACTGTTGGAGATGAGGTGCTGAATTAGATGGACTGTGGGTCTGATCCAACAGGATTCCTCTTATAGTACGCCCCATCATGGACACTAGCCAATATCACCCTAAGACTGAATTCAGAAGCAGTCTCATAAGTATCCTCTTCCCTTCCTCTAGCACAACTGAGAAAAGGCAAGAGGGGAAAAGCCTTGACACAATTTCACTAATTCCTCATCTGTTTCTGCTTAAACAGGCCAACACAAACATTAAAACAGTAAGGGGTACAATTCCAGCAGAAAGAGAAAAATGAAGATTTTTAACTTCATAACAAACTACACAGTAGCCCAGATAATTGAGTGGTCATAACTGGAAAATCAAGGGATCCTTAGCTGGCCTTCCAGGCTAGTCCCCTTAGGAAAATGTAACCATCGTTCAAAACAACTTTCAGACGGAAGGCCCATGTGGTACTGATGTTGAGTGGGAAAACATAGCCACAAAGGCTCTGTAACAGTGGTGGGTGGAAAAAGATTGCTTCCAATGAGAACCATAATTTTCTAGCCTCGTTGGTTTCTTCAGAAAGCGGTGGACAATGTCAAAAGATTGGTGATACTAAGAAGAGTGTTCTAGTCCTGGGAGGAGAGGTTAAATATACACAGTCAGCACACTCCTGGCAGATGACCATCCAGCCTCTGTTTAAAAACCTCCAAAGATGGAGACTCCACCAAGACAGCGTATTCCACTGTCAAATAACCCTCACTATCAGGAAATTCCTCCTAATGTTTAGATGAAATCTCTTTCCAGCACCTTGAATCCATTACTACTGTCCTAGCCTCTGAAGCAGCAGAAAACAAGCTTGCTCCCTCTACAACAGGGGTAGGGAACCTGCGGCTCTCCAGATGTTCAGGAACTACAATTCCCATCAGCCTCTGTCAGCATGGCCAATTGGCCATGCTGGTAGGGGCTGATGGGAATTGTAGTTCCTGAACATCTGGAGAGCCGCAGGTTCCCTACCCCTGCTCTACAACATGACATCCCTTCAAATATTTACGCATGGCTATCTTGTCACCCTTTAATTTTCTCTTCTCCAGACTAAACAAACCCAGCCCCCTAAGTCTCTCCTCATAGGGCAGGGGTCTGCAACCTGCGGCTCTCCAGATGTTCATGGACTACAATTCCCATCAGCCCCTGCCAGCATGGCCAACTGGCAGCGGCTGATGGGAATTGTAGTCCATGAACATCTGGAGAGCCGCAGGTTGCAGACCCCTGTCATAGGGCATGGATTCTAGACCTTTAACCATTTTGGTTGCCCTCCTCTGGACATGTTCCAGCTTGTCAATATCCTTTTTGAACTGTGGTGTCCAGAACTGGACACAGTATTCCAGGTGAAGTCTGACCAATAGAGTGATGCTATGATCTAGACCAGTGGTGGCGAACCTTTGGCACTCCAGATGTTATGGACTACCATTCCCATCAGCCCCTGTCAGGATGGCCAATATGACGTAGCCTAGAATTGCACTGACTTTCTTACCTGACATACTACTCTGCTGACTCATGTACAGTTGGTCTACTATGACTCCCAGATCCCTTTCACCTGAACTGTTGTCAAGCCAGGTATTGTCCATCTTATATCTGTGCATCTCATTTTTTTCTACCTTAGTGTAATATCTCAATTTCTTCCTGTTGAAATTCATTTTGTTAGTTTGGCTCAGCTCTCTCATCTGTTAGGGTTATGTTGAATTCTGACCCTGTCCTCTGGAGTATTAGCTACCTCTCCTAATTTGGTGTCATCTGCAAATTTGATTTAGCATGCCCTCTATTTCATCATCCAAGTCATTGATAAAACTATTGAATAGCACTGGGCCCAGGACAGAACCCTGCGGCACCCTCAAAGTTCAGTTGGCAAACCAATTACAAATCCAGCTAGCAGTCGCATTGTCTAGCCCAAATTTTACTAGGTTTTTTGCAAGAATATCACAGGGGACTTTTATCAAAGACCTTACTGAAATCAAGGTGCGCTAAATCCTTCATCTACCAAGTTTGTCACTCTATCAAAAAAAGAGATAAGATTAGTCTGGCATGACTTGTTTTTGAGAAACCCATGTTGACTTCTAGTGATCACAGCATTTCCCTCCAAATGTTGACAGACTGTCTGTTTAATGATCTCCTCTAGAATCTTTCCTAGTATCAGTGTCAAGCTGATACTGCGTGGTAATTGCTTGGGACTTCTTTTTTCTCTTTTTGAACATGGGGACAACATTTGCCTCCTCCAGTCTGCAGGGACTTCTCGTGTTCTCCACAAATTCTCCCAAGATTACTGCCAGTGGTTCAGAGATTACTTCTGCCAGTTCTTTTAATGCTCCTAGATGTAGTTCATCAGGGTCTGGAGACTTGAATTCATTTAGAGTAGCCAGGTATTCCAGTACTACCTCTTCATATATTCTGTGCTGAATTTCCCCTTCTGCTTCAACTGCTTCATCTTCCCCAGGCTGAGCACTGCTCAACCTTTTGAGAGAAGCAGGCCTCAAAAAGAAGACAAAGAAGGCATTAAGTAGTTCCACCTTTTATCCATCCCTTGTTAGCATTTTGACATCTTCTCCACACAGTGATCCTACCATTTCCTCATTCTTCGATTTGTTACGGACCTAACCCGAAAAGCCCCTTTTATTGTTTTCAACTTCGCCAGCAAGCCTGAGCTCGTTCTGAGCTTTAGCTTTTTTGATTTCCTCCCCAGAGGGGCTGGCTATTGTTTTGAAATCCTCTCTGATGATTTTCCCCTTTTTCCATTTCTTGTGCATGTCCCTTTTAAATCCTAGCTCAGTTGACAGTTCTTTAGACACCCATCCTGGTTTCTTTAGACGCCTCCCATTTCTCCTCTTCACTGGAACTGTTTGAAACTGTGCCTTTAATATCTTACTTTTACGAAATTCCCATCCATTATGAACTCCCTTCTCCTTTAGTATTTTTAACTACGAGATCACACCCAGTCAATGCACTTTCCAACACAGTTGCTGATCAACCAAAAAACCTGATCCAAGTTGCATTTCTGCATTCTCTCGCGGCTGTAAGGTTGAAGACTGCTTGCAGGAGCAAGTGTGAAACCTGTCAACGGAGCGAGCTGGTGCAACTTCGCACAGAGTTCTACTGCTGTAAAATGTGGGGGTGGAGGGCGAAGTCACACTTCCCCCACAACAATACACAGGATTACTGCCTTAAAATAAAATCAACAACAACAACAACCACCTTTATTTGGCATTTAAAAATAGGTTCTAGAACATTGCCAGACATTTTTGAAATACAAATCAAGAGTACATTCAAAACGCAGACAGGAAGACTGTATATAGCACTATACATTACTTAGAAAGTTCTGTCACTTGTAAAAGAAATTTTGCTACTTTTTCCAAGAGCATGGCATCTGTGTTGTTTAACAGAAGCTCCACAACAGAACAGTCAGAGTCACTTTCAGATTTGTCTAGGGCCAGCCTGGGAGAGAAATTCCTAATGCCCACATATCTTGGACAGTCAAGAATAATGTGAGCAAGAGTCTCCACTTGATTTTTACAGCGTGGACAAACCCGATCCTGGAGAGGGATGGATAAGTATAAAATAAAATCATAGAACAGAAGGGGCCATAAAGGCCACCTAGTCCAATTCCCAGCTGAATGCAGGATCAGCCTAAAGCCATGGTGGCGAACCTTTGGCACTCCAGATGTAATGGACTACAATTCTCATCTGCCCCTGCCAGCATGGCCAATTGGCCATGCTGGCAGGGGCTGATGGGAATTGTAGTCCATTACATCTGGAGTGCCAAAGGTTCGCCACCACTGACCTAAAGCATCCCTGACAAATGTTCATCCAGTCGCTGCTTGAAGAGTGCATTTGGGGGGAGGGGGGGGCTCAATCTTTCCCCAGGCAGCTGATTCTACTGTTTGGTGGAAGAAATGTCTGTTTTCACCCCCAGGAATGATGCAAAATGCATGCTCAGTTTCGATTTGATGCCTCAGTGCCCTGGCAAGACGCTTCTTGCCCAGGAATGGAGTTTGCCTGCAGCCACCTCCCACATGCAAGAAAGACTGCTGGGCGGCCTCCGAACCCGGCTGAGGGATAACCACGGGCAGAATGCCAAGTTCGCCCCATTGCCGGACCAGCTGCAGACAATTTTGGTGTTGGTTTCCAAAGTTTTGTTTTCATTAGATTATACACCTGTTCATTACTCCAACCAGCAAGATCCAATCTTTTTTTATTATTTTGGTCATCAGCGCACGGTTCTGCTTGCTTCCATTGCAAGAACCTTTGAGATGGATGACCAAACAGCTTCAAAGAGAGCCAGCATGGTGGAGTGGTTAAGAGTGGTGGGCTGCAATCTGGAGAACGGGTTTGTTTCCTCGCTCCTACACATGAAGCCGGCTGAGTGACCTTGGGCCAGTCACAGTTCTCTCAGAACTCTCTCAGCCCCGCCTACCTCACAGGGTGTCTGTTGCAGGGAGGAGAAGAGGAGTTTATAAGCCATTTCAATACTCCTTAACGTTGAGAAAAGCAGAGCATAAATCCAAACTCTCCTTCAATGTCATTTTCCAGCCTCCTGATCTCTCCTGTAAAGGACTACCTTGAACTGTCCAGATCAGCCACAGAAGTGAATCAGACCAATGATACCTGCCTGTTTTCCATCTGTTGATCATTACAAGCATATGTTTTTGAGGCTCTTTTCTTTACAGACATGAATCCACACCCTTAGCAGTTGGGACTTCCGAGAAGATCCAGAGGAGTTCTTGGGAGCAACAAACTTTCCCTGCCTTGACATCTATTGAGCCCTCCCTTCCAATAGGATTCTCATTCCCTTTGTCTTATTACAACAACCCCAAGAGATAGAGTAGTTTGAACGTGATTTGGTCCATGGTCATCCAGCAAGCTTCATAGTTCAGTGGAGATTGGAATCCAGAGCTTGCCAGATACAGATGCTAACCTGTATACCCATAAAATATCTAAGTTATATGTACCAATATCTTTTGCCACAAGACACATCAGGAATATCGAGCGATTGATAAATCTATTGTCAAGAGGAGGCAGGCAGAAGCCTCCAGATTCCTGAAAGCCCCTCCTCTTCTCTTTTATTTATTTTATTTATTTTTATTTCCATTTATATCCCATTCTTCCTAGCAGGGCTCAGGGCGGCAAACAACAAATCAGTATTAAAAACCAATACATCATAAAACCAACAAGCAGTAAAAACAGTAAAAACCACCACAGATAGTGAAAACCCACCCCCCCTATTGTACTCACAGGAGGCCAACAATGATAATCGGCCAGGCTGGCTGGCTAGATGGAAATGCTGGCGAAAAGCTCCATCTTGTAGGTCCTGTGGAAATCCAAGTCCCATAGGACTACCATATTCCACCAGGTAGGGGCCAGGGCTGTAAAAGCCCTGGCCCTCGTAGAAGCTAGCCAGACATCCCTCGGGCCAGAGACCCCCAGCAGATTTCCCTCTGATGAGCGGAGGAATCTCACAGGGCAATATGGCCTGCAGAGAGGGTCAATGTGCCACAATATGTCGGGAATTCTGTTTCTTCACAAATATGCTGCTAACCTTAAAAAAGTCAAACCCAGGCACATTCATGCACATTAACATAGATACCGTAACAGCCACAAAGTCCAGGAAAATATAGACAGCTGCACAGCAGAAGAGCCAAGTAGGATCAAGCCATCTAGCCCGGCATCCTCTCTCCAGCAGTGAACAGCCGTGTCACCACTCAACAGTCTGGCCTGAGCCAACGAGATTCAGAGATAGAATGCCTCGGAACATGAAGGTTCCATCTATCGACTGAATACAGGCGTTTCTTCCATGAATCTCGCTAACACCTTCTGGGGCAATTGCCACATCTCACAGCAATGAGTCTTAATACACGGCAAGGGTCCTGGGGAAAACATGAAAGCCACACGAGCACTCAGATACACACAACAAGGCATTGCTTTTCTCAGCCATGGATCTGTGGCTAGACCACCTGTTGTGAACAATATGCTCAGGAAATGCTCACCAAAACCCGTTGTGCTTCACATTTTCACGAAGATGGTTTGCAAGAGGCCATGAAAACAAGGGACTAAGGTTAAATTCCCTACTCTGCTATAAAGCTTCCCTTCCCGGGTGGCCTGGTCAAAAGCCACAATCAGCTAGCCTAACCTGCCCTCCCGGGCGAGGTGTAGATTAAGCACCAAAAATAGATCAGATTCAGCACCTGGGAAAACTTGATTTTGCAACCTGCGTTAATTATGTGGGTTTGCAAATCACCTTTCTTCTCGCTCACGAAATTATTCCACGCTTAATGTGTTTCTCTTGGCTGACAGCTAAGATTTGCAATGGAACTTTTTTTTAAAAAAAATCACATTTTTCTGCACCACACAGCCTCCCAAACTGGTAGTCAAATTTACAATCAGCTGTGATCTTTTAAGCGGCTGGATTGCATAAACACCCAGCTGGCTCCATTCTGTGTGACCCTTTGGAGTAAGCCAACTGAAACATAGGTTTCTAACACACTGGACCAAGGCAGATGCCAGCAATGGTATACACAGACCAGACTAGGGTTGACGGAGACCCAGGTTCAAATTCTTAGCCAGTCACAAAGCAAACTGGTTCAGCCACTTTTTCTCCACCTAGGGGCTTTCCGCCCTACAGAAGGGAGCTAAGGTCGACTCGGTTCCCTTTAGTGGGGGGCAATTCCTGGCTGTCCACACAGCAACTTACTTGGCCCCCTGGAACCGAGCTAAGTGGGTGGGAGCATCTTGGTGCCTGTTTCGCTCCTCGATCGTGATTGGAGCTTGTGTTACCACGGGAAACGGGAGAGTTCTCTTTTACAGTTTTTACAGTTTACAGTTACATGCCTTACCAATGACTCTCCCGTTCTGCGCATGCCACAAAAGCGGCTCCTGATTGGTTGAACGGATGAGGCATCGTTTCGATGTGTCCGCACTTCAAAGCGGTATCAACCTTGTTCCAGCAGAAAGGTGCAGTTCATAACTGTGACAGGGATGTCGCAGTTCTGAGGGGTGGGAACTGAGACAAAACAACGTTGAGCTCAGTTGCAGGGCGGATACACTGAGGTGAACCTAGATAGAAACCAGTACAACTCTGTCAGTGCGGAAAGCCGTCTAGTCTACCTTACCAGGGTGTTGTGAAAGTAATACAGGGAGAAAGCAACCCTGCAAAAATCAGATGCATGTTCACACACTCAACAAACCTACATGGTGGCACAAGATGGAACGGCAGAGCGACTCCTGTACTTTTTGATGCAAGCCTCCAGACTTATGCGAGAGTGGAGGTGAATCTCCCCCTCGGACAGTAGCAGAGTCCACTGGAAGGAGAAGCCACCACCTGGTAAGTGGAGTTGTTCAACCAAGGGGCAGCAGAACTGTTCAAAGATTTCATGACCACTTTCCGAGCCCGGCTCTAGGAGCCAGTCTAGGAGGAACGAGCTCACAACAGGTTGTAACGACTGAGGGCAAAGGGAACTGGACAGTGAGTGCCAACGCAAACCAGTTCTGCCTGCTTGCTGAGACACATGGCTCACATCCAAGTTACCTGAAGATGCGCACCTTTCCCATGCATCGACAACTGGCAGAATTGTCCCTCTTTCACAAGTTCCTCTGTCAGAAGTATAGAGACAGGTCCCCTCTTTGAGTTGGGAGAAAGGCAAGCTAAATACAACCGAGAAATGAAATTACACACAGTCCTTCAATACGACTGTTCCTTGCCTGTGTAACTTCTTACCACTGGAGAACCACCAGATTCCAAGCAATATTTTTCATTAGATTTTGATGCCAGAGAATCCACTTTTTGGTTGACAAGGGAGGGCTACGTACACCACTCTAAGCTTTTTAGAAGACGTGGTAAGATAAAAATGGGAGACAGACAGACAGACAGGGGAATGCTCTCCATTTATCTACCTGAGAGGAGAAAAACCTCAGCAAGTTTTCATAGAATCACAGAGTTGGAAGAGACCATATAGGGGTCTGCAACCTGTGGCTCTCCAGATGTCCATGGACTACAATTCCCATCAGCCCTGCCACTTGGCCATGCTGGCAAGGGCTGATGGGAACTGTAGTCCATGAACATCTGGAGAGCCACAGGTTGCAGACTCCTGGGCTCATTCCGCACATGCAGAATAATGCACTTTCAAACTGCTTTCAATGCTCTTTGAAGCTGTGCGGAATAGCAAAATCCACTTGCAAATAGTTGTGAAAGTGGTTTGAAAACGCATTATTTTGCGTGTGCGGAAGGGGCACTGGTCTAACCCTCTGCTCAATGCAGGATCAGCCTAGAGCAGCCCAGATGAAGCCACTGCTTAAAGACTGCCAGTGATGTGAGCTCACCACCTCCCTAGGATTGCACTATTGCACAACTCTTACTGAAAAAATTTGGTTCATAATATCCAGTCGGAACCTTTCTTCCTGTAATTTATACCCATTATTGTGAGTCCCAGCCTCTGTTGCCAACTGGAACAGCTACTTGCCCTCTTCTGAATGACACCACTTCAAATACTTGAACTATTGTGCACCATACGGAGAGAAACATCATAACACAGCATCACAATTTCCATAGACACAAAACCTCAAATTATAAGGCTGTGTGTGTTAAGTGCCATGGTGACCCTGTCTTCCAAAATGTCCTCTCCTTAACTGCCTTGCTCAGGTCTTGCAAACTGAGGATTGTTGCTTCCTTTAGAGCAGGGGTAGGTTAAGCTCTCCAGATAAATTCAGGGAATCCATTCTATCAGTTCTCTACCAGGCATGGCCACATTACCGGGCCATGCTGACAGAGGCTGATGGGAATTGTAGTTTCTGAACATCTGGAGAGCCGCAGGTTCCCTACCCCTGCTTTAGAGAGTCGATCCACCTCCTCTTGAATCTTCCTCTTTTCCTGCCGCCTTCAACCTTTCCTAGCATTATTGCCTTTTCCAGTGATCCTTTTATTCTCATAATGTGACCAAAGTAGGATATCCCTCAGTTTAATCATTTTAGCTTCTAGGAAGAGTTCAGGCTTGATTTGATCTAGAACCCATTTATTCGCTTTGGGGGGATGGGCACAGTATTTGTAACACCAATGGAATATGAGCTGGGAACAATTATATTTGGTTTCCCCTATTTTTTAAAGAGAAACAAGCCACCAAACAGGGCTCTGGAGGCCTGCCCCACCCAGAACTCCCACACAGCCTCGCTGTCGTAATTCATATGCCCTAGGCAGCCCCTATGAATTGTCAAGTGTACATTTGAAGCATGGAGGACCAGACATGTCCAATAAAAGCTGAAGCCGTCATTCTATTGCAAATCTAAGTGAATGTGAATCTGGTGGTAAAGCCAGAAGGATAGGCTGTTTCTGGGAGCATCGTGCAAAGGTAAAGTTGATTAAAAAGGACTAGAGATTTGCATTATTTTTTCCACAGACCGAAAGCTGAGATTTGTGCAGTGCTGAACTCTGTGCCTCGTTTCAAATAATGAATGAAATAGATGCAGCCCCGCCTCATTCGTAAGGGCTGAGGTCAGAACAGAACTCGCAGCCTGCCTCGAGTTCGTGGAATTGCTTTTTTCCTAGAAAGAACACCTGGAAACATTTATTAAAGGATATCCCAAATTAAAACTTCCAATTGCCCTGGTTTTCAAGACAGCTTAGGAAGATGCAACACCCAAGTTAGAATCCTCTCCCGCCCACCCACCCCCGCACCAGACAACACAAGAACAAGCTGTAGGAACAGACCAGGGGGAAGTGGCATGAAGATTGCTCCCCCCAAAACTCGAAAGAATAAAACAGTTTTAACTTGGCATCCTGGAAGCGGAAGGAACACTTTGGGGCACCACAAACACATGGATGGCACCACAGGAAAAGCAAGGTTTGAACTGGGGAAACACGTGGCTGGTGCCACGCTGCTTCCACATCGCTACAGCCCTCCGTGCAAAGCACATGGCTAGTGGCAGCCAAGCATGTCCTCAAGAGCTATTAACAAACAGAAAGCATATCAAGGCCCAGTTAAGGAGAAAGAAGCGTCTGGCTCGCAGCAGGGACAAGATACAGTCAGCTCCTATGGCCCCAGTAACACCACGACTATGAATCAACATTCATTCTTGCTTTAAGGCCAGATAATTTCACAATAAACAATTCTGGATGCTAGAAGGGGCTGCTGAACTGACCCAACAGAATAAGCCACTCAAGCCCTCGCTGAATGCGCCAAGATGCCGATGACGCAGCTTGCAATCCAACAGACACGGCATGTGATTCCCTCATAGCATTGCAGATGATACCAGGATCCTGTTGGGCGTGTGCTAATTGAGGAAGCAAGTGTCCTGCACAGAGGAACGAGCTGAGACTGGACGTTTGTTCCTTTGTACCTTTTCGCTGACATTCCTGATTTTTAAAAATTCCACTGGCTAAGCAAATTCTGAGACAGAAACGTGTGGCACCAAGATCTCTAGAAGGTGCCGTCTACTCCTGGTGACGTACTTTGGAAAGGATTCTTCAGCTGATAGCCATGTACTTTGGAAAAGATACCTGAGTTGATAGCAGCTTGGAGCAATAACACTGTATTTGCTTTCCTGCAGGGCTATTTCACAAGGGCCCCATCACGGGGCCTAACCATTCTCCTCTTTGAGGGGCATTCCCTATGCAGCACAGTGGTTGCGTTATGAGTCAGAGGCCCTGATTTACATCTTGACTTCTCCATGGACCAACGAGGTCAGTGGTTCTCAACCTTCCTAATGCTGCGACCCTTTAATACAGTTCCTCATGTTGTGGTGACCCCCAGCCCTAACATTTATCCATTTTACAGATGGAGAACACTGATGCAGAGAGTCTTAGGCGACCCCTGTGAAAGGGTCGTTCGACCCCCAAAAAAGGGGTCACGACCCACAGGTTGAGAACCACTGAACTAGGTGGACTTCAAGCCAGCTCATCTCAGTCTTTGCAATCACCCACAATACATGGAACAATATACTAAGGCCCGGAAAACTGAAACAACATTAAGCAAAATGCTTCAAACAGTTAACATGACCCACGTTGGTCCATCATAATAATTTATCACATGCCTCGGAATTTGAATTCTTGCCCTATTTTCAGGTTGGGGATCTGCACCCAGAAGATAAGAGAAGGATGATGGGATTAAAATAAATACCCAACCATCCCAAAAAACTCCTAGGCAACCAGCTCTGAACTGGAACAGAAAATTGAGGTGTTTGTACCTAAAATCTTTCTCAGATTGTGACAGAATGCAGACCCAGGGTTGGATTTCCTGGGAAGAAAATTTTGAACACTTCAGCAGAAGAAAATAGGCTTGTCTGAGAAACATGGGCCTGTCCCCACCGTAAATGACAGTTGTGTCAAGATTTTACCTCCCTTTCCCCTCTTCAGTCATGAGGATCAGAAAGCCCCCTCACAAAGAAAAAAGAAAGCTAATTCAGAAAGTCTTTGACAATGTCTTTCCCCTGCAGCAAGCTGCAAGCGTGGCTAACCTCTTCAGATGACAAGCAGTTAGGAAGCATTCTCAGTAGCTCCTTCCTGCCTGGATCTGGACAGGCACCCGACCTAATAAAATCTGACCAGTGGCACATGTTCACAAAGAAGTCCAATCCACCAGTACAGTTCGGTTGACCAGAACAGTAGCTACACAAAATGAATCCATCCAGAGCACCTACAGCAAAAAAGCTGACCCCAAGGTCAGGGGAAAGGGGAGAGAAAGAAACTGGCCAAGATCTAAAGGTGTTACAGTGTGGGTCGCAGCACAATTGTGCAAAATTTCAATCTGCAACCCTATCCAGTTCTGGTCCATAAACTGCAAATGAATTCATGCTTGGGGTGGGGGCACTTCTGACCCGAACTGAGCCAACTCACTGACTTTCCCAGCCTAGAAATAAACATACTGTTCCTGCAAAGGGCAGTTCATGAAGAGTTTGAGGCTCTGCATGAACACACACAGAGCGGCTCACCAGATAGTAAGCCCTATAACTGAATGCAAGACTATTTCTGAATCCTCATAGAAGGCCGGGACTGACAGCCAAGAAATACCTTTAACATGGTCCTTTGAAATATGGCACCAGGCCGGCGGGGGGGGGAAGGAAAGGAAATATACTCTATCTGTCAGATTTCAGAAGGGGCATAACATGACTATCCAGGGTGCACATTCAACAATATTCCTGCACGTCACTACCTTCACTTTAATGGCTGACCAGATTCATATGCATTTAAGCATACAACAGCCCTGTCAGGTAGGCCAGGGTTTTTTACAATGCAAGCCACGGCACTTTTGCTCAGAAGTCCCATTTCATTACTCCCAAATAAATGTGCACAAGCTTGCAAACTGGAAGAAGAAAGAGGTGAAAGGTCTTCAGTGAGTTCACAACAGAGGCAAGGTTTGCACTGAGCTCTGACTTCCCGGCCTTGAGATTGTTTACCAGCCTTCACGACTCTTGGGCTGGATCTGGCGTTCCGGAATTTTGGTGAAAGTGCTGATGTGGCTCCCTCATTTCCTTTGGCGAACAATTGACCACTTCGATGGAGATAGAGAGAGCATCACTTGATTGATTAATTCTTCCACCGCACACAACGTTAGTGCAAAAATGCCCGTTCCCGGCTCAGATTCCCACACATGCCAACAAACCAGCTCCTTCTCAGAGGGCTCAAGGGGGTCAATTCACCAGAAAGAAATGGAAGCCCTTCAGCTTAGAGAAGCAACATTTCCATGTGCAGCTGAGGAGGCCCAATACAGGACAAGGAGCAAGCAAAAATGCAAGGCAGCGGAAAGGAATTCCCCGAAGAGCTGCTGGGTGGCCTTTGCTTTGAGCGGCATCCTGGCCATGATTCACAAAAGTTACTTCGAAAGATATGGACTCGGTCGTGCCAAAATCCGCGATTCATCCTTAGCCTGAATTGGCTTGATTGATCACTCCTGAGCAGCGCTGCGCGAACACGCGCAACAATTTTTTGACAGTTAATACGTAAACCGAACAACATCAAACAAAAAGGTGGTAATTTGTAGAGGATGCTCGGGGAACAATGTACCAATGAGGGCCCAATCCTGAGTACCTCCCCTCACCCACCCACCCCAAAACCAGAAGATATTCTGCCAAAAATATGTCAAAGTCAGGTTTGTGCTCAACAAATAGTGGTAGGGATGAATATAGAAATCTCCTATGGAATGGGGCGCTTTGCATCACGTAAGTGAGTGAGCTGGAAGCCATTGATTATGGCGACCTGAAAAGGCTGCAGAACCTGGATTGGCAAGTATGCAACCTGCGGATCGAGCTGGTAGCAGATATTCCAGCCATCACAATTATAGGAATCATTCCACCATTACCTAACAATACGAAGCGGGAGCAAAGAATCAACCCACAGAAACGTTCCCAGCAATCTTGCGAGTTTGGGTGCCAGCAACTCCGTTTGGCACAGCGTGGAAAAGCTGGGGGTCAAGAAACGGTTCTCCCCAGGCCTACAAAAGCATCAAAATCGTAAACCGTTCATAATAATTCCAGATGATTCAAGGAGAGCATGATCATGAGCCACCAGTTCCCTGGCCTTCACCAGGAGAGCTGTGGCGCTCTCACAACTGTTCCAAGGCAGGCCGCACCCTGGGCAGGAACCGCCAGCACCCGCTCCTGCACCCCTTTGACCAGAAAGGGCCTGCTTCATTCTGGTCTGGGACCTGGAAACGTGGCGGGTGCCATTTCGACTCAGTCCCCAGACTGACAGAGGACAGGCAGGCCCGCAAGAGGGATCTTGGATGGGGGGGGTGGGGGAGAGAGAAAAGTAGAACATCCCCCCCACTGAAGAGTTTCGACAGCAGGTGACGAGTTGTCATCATGGAGCACAGGGGTGACTCGTGCCCCGCGCTCACTATAGGGGGTCCTGTTGTCATCGCCCCCCCCCAAATCCACAATACTGCAAGCAGCCCCCCCAATCCCACCCTTACCTGCAAGTGTAGCTGAGGTTCCTGCGGATGCTTCGCTTGAAGAAGCTCTTGCAGCCTTCGCAGGTGAAGACGCCGTAGTGCTTCCCGCTGGACTTGTCGCCGCAGACCACGCAGTCCACCTGGAGGCCGGCCTTGTCCTCGTCGCCGGGCTCCTGGTCGCTGGTGCCACCTTGGGGGGACGCCGAGTCGTCCTCCGAATTGCGGGGGTAGCCTTTCTCCACCCCGTTGGCGTCTCCGTTCGGGTCTCCCCAGCCCCCGGTCACCATGGCCATAGCGCCTCGGGCGCAACCGGGGCGGGGGGGGGGGGGGGGGGGGGTTATAGGTTTCAGGCAGCTCCCCTTAAAACGAAAAAAAGGGTCTGGGGGGTCGTGCAAAAAAATCCCCCCACGCCAAGGAAACCCGACCAGAAAGAGGTCAGGAGAAAAGACAGCGGAAGAGGCAACCGAGGGGAAGGTTAATGTTTGATCAATCTGCGGAGGGGGCCGCTTAGGGGACGGCGGTTGAAGGGGGGGGGGCGACAAGCAAAATTGAGGTCAAGTCGGGAAGGTTAATTATTAAAAGGGGGGGTCGAAAGCAGCCCGGCCGCCTCCAGTGAAGCGCGGGAGAAATCCGAGGAAATTAAACCGACCCCCCCCCCAAGTTTTTTTGCAGATCTCCTCCCCCCTCCAAAGAAAAACTCCACGCAACGCAAAGGTCTCTCCAAGTTGTCACCGGGGAGGAATTCCGCAGAGTCGCCGCAGGAGGCAGGGGGTGCAAAGAAGTTGTCCAAGTTGCGGGGCGCTCAGTTCCTCTAGGGGGGCTCTCTCCCGCGGGCGCCCGCTGGCCCCATGGCGCGCGCCCCCCGGAGCGGAGCGGGAGGCCTCCTGCTGCTGGCCGCCCCCGAGCGGAGCGGGCCGGCGCTGTGGGGGCTCGATCTGCGTCCCCGGTGGGGCCGACGCGCTCGGCCAGGGCAGGGCGCACGGACGGGGCGCGCGTCTTAGCGCATCGCGGCGGCGCAAAGTTCAGGCCCCGGCAGGACTCGGCCGTGCCGCGGCTCCTGCTGCAGCCCCCACCCTGCTCGCTCCTCCCTCGCCGGCCCTCCCCTTCCGCCGGCCCGCCTCGGGCCCCCGCCCCGGCCGTCGCTTCCTGCCCGCCTCTCCAGCCAGGCCGAGCTCGCCAATGCGCGCGCCTAACCCGGCGTGGGGAAGTGCCCGGGCGCGGCGGAGAGAGCGTCCCTGAGCGCCCGCAGAGAGCTTTTGCCTCCTCCAGGTCCTACGTTTCACGCCGATGCAACCGGGAAGAGGGTTTCCCGAGCACGTGCAGCCTGCTTTGAGCGCCTCGAAGCCTCTCCAGATGACACCCGTTTCCAGAATGCTTCTCCAAATGCCAGGCGTTTCTCACCCAGGAGCGGAGAGGCCCTTTCATTTCTCTCAACGAACCGAGTAAGAAGAGAAGAGGAGTTTGGATTTATAACCCCCTTTTTCTCCTGCAAGGAGACTCCTTTTCCCTCCCTTCCCCTCCAAACACCCTGTGAGGTGGGTAAGGCTGAGAGAACTCCGAAGAACTGTGACTAGTCCAGGGTCACCCAGTTGGAGTGCACAAGCTAATCTGGTTCACCAGATAAGCCACCACAGCTAAAGTGGCTGATCAAGGAACCAACCCCGTTCTTCAGATTAGAGTGCACCTGCTCTTAACCACTACACCATGTTATCCTAAGTTTTCACGCCAATGCAACCGGAAAGAGGGTTTCTCGAGCATGCACAGCCTGCTTTGAACGCCTCGAAGCCTTGCCAAATGGCACCCGTTTCCAGAGTGCCTCTCCAAACGCCAGGCATTTCTCACCCAGGAGATGAGAGGCCCTTTTATTGCTCCCCGTGAACAGACCAAAATCTTTGAGCACAGGCCAAAAAAAAAAATGTCTATTTCTGTGCCCCTTCAAAGACACTGATATTCCTTGGCACAAAAGCTGAACGTCATTCTGCTCATGAAACCCACCATCATCTGGAGCAGTGGTTCTCAACCTGGGGGTCGAACAACCCTTTCACAGAGGTTGCCTAAGACCATTAGAAAACACAAATAATTTTATGATTGGGGGTCACCACAACATGAGGAACTGTATTAAAGGGTCACGGCATTAGGAAGGTTGAGAACCACTGATCTGGAGGAAGGAGCTCATATCTAGGATCATGCCAGAGTATCTCTGAGGGCAGGCAGAGAGCCTTTCCCTTCCTACTGAATGTTTTCTAGCTGTGAATAATGGTAAATGTGTGAGATTTGGCTTAGAAACTAAATCCAGTCTTTTTCTTTCATCAGGGGCATACTGCACAGGGGAACATATGGGGTCAAATGTACCCCAGCTGCTGCCGTTTAGTCACATGGGGGGTGGAAAATCTCCCCACACGCTTCCTCCTCCTCCCCCCCCCCCCGGGGTCCATACACTGACTTCAAGACCTGGTGCAAAAGAAGTTGGATGTGGTGGGGGAGGGCAGCCACCCATAGAAGGGTGGGGGAAACACTCAGATTTTGCACCGGGCTACATTTCCCCTAGATACGCCTCTGTCTTCCAGACCTAAGAGCTCTTTTAACTGGGAGAAAGCAAGGATTGAACCAGTAACCTTCTGCCTTCAAAGCTGGTACTTTACAACTCAGCTATTTGTCAGCCCCTCTGGCTGAAAAGCAGAGAAGCAGAGAATGCTTGAGGGGGGATATGCTTTTTTCCCCCCTGACTGACACCAGCTGCCAGATTCTCAGCCAGAGAAGGGTCTTTACCCATACTCGAGACCCTTTAGCTAGCGTAGTTTGCCGGGAACTGATCGAGGGACCAGCCTGCGCCATCTCCAGAAAAGGAGGACCCAGCTGCCTAAAACAGGGGTAGGGAACCTGCGGCTCTCCAGATGTTCAGGAACTACAATTCCCATCAGCCCCTACCAGCATGGCCAATTGGCCATGCTGACAGAGGCTGATGGGAATTGTAGTTCCTGAACATCTGGTGAGCCGCAGGTTCCCTACCCCTGGCCTAAAATCTCCGGCATAGCAACAAGGGATTATCTGATCTGAGGTAGAGAGGTTTGAGAGGGGAAAAAAACTTGTGCACCACCGAAAATCTGACCCAAAGGAAATGTTTGCTCGCTTCAAGGCAGGGCATAAGTGCATAAATGGCCCCGGGTTCAAATCCTCACTCCACCATGGAAGCTTGCTGCGTGACCTTAGGCTAATTGCACTTTCTCGGCCTGACCTACCTTGCAGGGTTGCTGCGAAGGTAAAAAGGAGAGGGGAATGATGTAAGCCAATTCAGGTCCCCGTTGGGGAGAATGGTGGGGTTTAAATGAAGTACCGTAAATAAGTGAATGGAGATGCTGAGTCAGCCAAAAAGTCAGCGGACAATGAGCCTTTCAAAGGAAAGGAAGCGAAATTGACAAGGTCACCTTAAAAAACCCTGTTCCAAAGAGCTGCGCTGGGCAGCATTGTAGAGGGAAAGAGAGTGCAACCTTCTCCAAAATTAATTTTTAAACGGCCCCTCGAAAGGAAAGAATGTCCATGGGGCTATTGGTCTATTGCAGATAGGGCGGGGGCCCTGTTTTGCCAACATTGGCCACTTATTCTCTTGTGTCAAGAGGTCAGCTGGGTGCTTCCGTGCTTCAGTGGTTCCATTTCAGAAAACTCGGGACTCTTTATTTAAAAAGACCTTTCGACTACTCACGTACACACACGGAGTTTGGAAGGACTGAATAATAGCTGCCAATTGATTCTATTACCAATGGTCATCCGGAGGGCAAACAATCAGGGAGCCAAGCGCTCAGGGACTTTGCATGTTGCGTTTACACATTACAATGGGGAAATCCTGGTTTTGTTGCCTGGTAGCCTGCTGTATATCTTGCACGCTCATTTGCCAAGCCCAGTTCAGCTTTGTTAGTCCACACTTTTGATTGGGGATGACTGAGGCTTCGTGCTATGCATTTCAGGTATCCAAGAGCAGAAATGAGAATATCAGGCCGTTTCCGCACAGCACAATCATACCTTGTTACAACCAGTTTCTTTTCAATCTGGGTCTGTTTTATCCCAGTTTCTCCCTTCGCACAGCTGCCTGTTTTTTGAAGGAATCCAGTGAAGACTAGGAGGAAATACTCCAATTTCTTTTGCACGAGCCCGGGACTGCTGTATTTACATTGCAAGTAACTGTATTTGAGCAGCGCAAGAATTTTCACTATGTGACAAGTAAAATTATGAAACCATTTTGTGGCTACCATTTTGTTGCTGCTCCCACCATGCCTGCCATCTCAAAAAGGTTGGGGATCCCTGACCTGGAAGATGTCCATGTGTCCTTAGTGACTGCATTTAACGCATAAGGATTCTAATACTAACTCATTTTACAGGATTTAGAATGTGGCCAGCATGGTGTAGTGGTTAAGAGCAGGTGTATTTTAATCTGGAGAACCGGGTTTGATTCCCCACTTTTCCACCTGAGTGGCAGAGGCTTATCTGGTGAACCAGGTGTGCGTCCACACGCCTACGTTCCTGCTGGGTGACCCAGTCACAGTTCTCTCAGAACTCTCTCAGCTCCAACTGCCTCGCAAGGTGTCTGTTGTGGAGAGAGGAAGAGAAAGGAGCTTGTAAGCCACCTTGAGAAAGGTGGGGTATAAATCCAAACTCTTCTTCTTCTAAATAGAATGCTGGATCACCAGGCCAAGGGATTGGCTGCTCCAAGAGTCCTGGCAGATGCTTTTGAAAAGCTTTCAAGCATGGGATAAAAAGTGTGGCCTTTCCGCTTGTACCTGTTCTTCAGAGACAATGCTGCTTCTGGCCATGAAATCTCTGTTTAGCTGTCACTGCTAATTTTTAAATTTTATTTATTTACAAAAATTATACTTTGGTTTTCTGCTCTCATCAGGGCTGCTGAGGCCATAAGCAGATTAAAAACTGTCACACTTGCTCATCCTAACCTACCTTGCAGGGTTGTTGTGAGGATAAAATGGAGGGGAGGGAAATGATGACATTTGCTTTGGGTCCTTGTTGGGGAGGAATGCAGGGTATCAAATAAAGCATGAAGTTAGGCAGATCCCAAGAGGGAGGGCAGGAAGGGACGAGCCACTGCTCAGTTCTCACATGCTCAGGGTAAAGCCAAGCATCACTTTGGGGCAGAGTGGGTCTTTAGGGTGGTGTTGTTTGAAGACATTCCCTTCTCCAGGCGCCCCCGCGTTCCCCCTCAGCGCCCCCCCCCCCGCATTCAGAGGCAAGGCTCGGGGGCACTGAGCCCCGCCCTGCTGGCCTGCACGGAAGCCGAGGGCGGGGTTCAGGGACAGGGCCATGTGGAAGCAGGGCCCCCAGCCACTGAGCGCCACCCCCAGGCTCTGTGCAGGCCCGCAGGACCTGGGGAGGCCAAAAGCCGGCCTATGTGGAGGCCGGGGGCAGGGCTCAGCGGCTGCAGTGGAGGCCAAAAGCCGGCCTATGTGGAGGCCGGGGGCAGGGCTCAGCGGCTGCAGTGGGCGGCCCTCTCTGCAGGGGCGCAGGGCTTGGTGGCATGCGGTTTGGATGCACCCCTTTTGGTCACGTTGGGGGGCGGGCGTGCGCCTCTGCTTTTGAGTCAAGAAGGAATTTTCCTCCAGGCCAGATTGGTCAGGTATCCTGGAGGGAAAGGTTTTTTGCCATGTTCTGGGCATTGAGCTGAGACCACTGAGGGAGTGTGCGGGGGAGACAGTAACTGAATTTCCTGCAGATCAGATCAGAAACCTTTATTAGGCATCAAAATAGAAAATCAGCAGAGTAGAAACAAACAAAATGAAGTAGCTGAAAATTTTTTTCCTGTATTGTGCAGGGGTGGGACTAGGTGACCCTCGAGGTCTCTTCCAGCTCTGTGTTCCTAACTGAAGAAATAAAATACATTTGGAGCAGCAGTAAGAAGGCAACAGAGAACATCCCAGTGCAAAACTATTCAAATCGTTGTATCCTGCAAACTAAATTCCCCGGGACAAAGTCCAGCAGCAACCAGACGAAACTGAGATGACCGGACCACAGCTTGGAATGAAGGCCAAGGGTCTCTGCAAAGCAGCTGTTTTGCTCCAATCAATGCCCCCCCCCCCCCAATCACGCACACTGATTTCAGTCCAGACTCCTCCTTTACAGCAGGTCGAATCGGTCCAGCCGAGCCAAATAGGTCCCTGGGGCCTGGGTCCCGCCTCCCCGCCACCTGCTCCCCTTCCCTACTGCGGCGTCGGCCATTAACGATTTACAGGCTGGGACCGGCTGATGCAGCACAAGCAAGGAACACCCTTCAACTTGTCTGAATCCCGCAGAGGATTCTGGGCTGCCGGAACCTTATCGATCAAGGTTCCCAGCAAAGAAGCCAACAAACTAATAAGGCTAGGAATCTGGCATGGCGGGGGGCATCATCCAGACCTTTTGGCAGAGAGCTACTAGTTTGGAATTTCCTGTGGTGCTTCCTTTTGCCCATACCAGAATACCGCAGATGTCACATCCCCTACTTTTAGTTCCCATCCAGGCTCCAAATCCTGGCATTGCTTTGATTTTTTAAAAACCGTGCCCTTCCTCCAAGCATCTCAAGGGGGCATACGTGGTTCTCGTCTCCTCCCAACAATCCTGTGAGGTGGGCTAGGTTAAGAGAGCACAGCTGGCCCAAGGTCACCCTGGGTACTGTATGAGCGGAGTCAGGGTTTGGATGCAGGAGTTCTCATCTCACCTGCTGCTCTAACCACTAATGGAAAGTGCTGCCAAGTTACAGCAGCCTCATGGTGACTCCGTGGAGCTTTCAAGGCAAGGGACCAGCAGTGCAACCCTAAAGAGATTTACTCCAGGATAAGTCCATTCTTTCAATGGGCTCTCCATAGGATTGAAGAAGAAGAAGAAGAAGAAGAAGAAGAAGAAGAAGAAGAAGAAGAAGAAGAAGAAGAAGAAGAAGAAGAAGAAGAAGAAGAAGAAGAAGAAGAAGAAGAAGAGTTGGATTTATATCCAAGTATTTGGATTTACATCCAATTATTTCTCTCTTGTAGGAAACTCAAAGGGGTTTACAATCTCCTTTCCCTTCCCCTCTCACAACAAACACCCTGTGAGGTGGGTGGGGCAGAGAGAGCTCCGAAAAGCTGTGACTAGCCCAAGGTCACCCAGCAGGCATGTGTGGGAATGCACAGGCTAATCTGAATTCCCCAGATAAGCCTCCACAGCTCAAGTGGCAGAGCAGGGAATCAAACCCGGTTCCTCCAGATTAGAGTACACCTGCTGTTGACCACTATGCCACTGCTGCTCCTGTTAAAGAGAACTTTTTTTCATTGTTGGTTTCTGTGTAGTCACCCTGGACTTCCTCGGTGGTCTCCCATCCAAATACTAACCTAGGCCAACCCTGTTTAGCTTCCATGATCTGACAAGATCAGGCTAGCGCTAGCTAAGTCTAATCACTGTCCTGGCTAAAACCAGGCCCACTCCTATTTAAGGATGCTACCACACATTCCTATTATTTCATATCTGTCTGTACTTGCTCCTTTTTTTCTGTTACCCCTCCTTCCTGGCACTGTCAGAATTTCAGTCCTTGAATGGGGAATGAGTGTGTCGGATACAACCCGCTCGCTTAAGATTAAGTAGATCTAGGTGTGGATGTGAGACCTGACGGGAATAATGATTATTAATGCAAAATGTTTGTTTTGTATTTTCTTTGATGCTATTATATGCACAACAACCCTGCATGGTAAGTGAATATTAGTATCCCCGCAATGCGGGTGGAAGAGTCATACTAAGAGGCTTATGTGAGTGGGATATCAGTGAGATAAAATTAATTTTGTGTTTTCAGTCTCAAATTTATATAGTTGTATGTATTCTATTCTATTGTATGATGTTTAAAATTATTATGTATTCTACTGATATTTAATTCTTTAATACACCTTGCTATATTGTCTGTTATATTGCTTGATACTGTAATTGTTTTGATTTATGATTGTTGCTGTTTGCTATTTTATATTGTTATTGCTTTTTGCTGTTGCTCTTGTTGTTCGCCGCCTCGGAGGGGGGGGGGGAGGATATAAATGAAATCATCCGTTGCTTCTATCGCTCCCTGTTTTCTCAGCCATGTTTCCAAAAGCTCAAGTGTTAGACTTGGAAAGGGGGTGGATCCAGTGGAGAATTAATACTAGTGAAAGGGTTGCTAACCTTCTCCTACCAAAGAGTCCCAGGCTCATTAGAGGGAGAAGAAAAGAGAGTCACTTTCCCCAGGCAGAAATCTTTCCATTCACAGAAACTCTCCCCTGGCCCACGATGTTCACTAGGGGGGCTTTGAGTCCATCTCATTTTCTCAGCTTGGCCTACCTTATAGGCTTATTGTGAGAATGAAAATGGGGAGAACTAAGTAGGCACTAGGACCCAAACGGAGCATTCTCAATCAGAGACAGTCCAACACATGGTGGGTGGAGTTACAATTCTATATTCCATGTTCCCCCCAAAATAAGACCTACCCCGAAAATAAGCCCTAGCAGGATTTTTCAGGATTTTTGGAGGATGCTTGAAATATAAGCCCTACTCCAAAAATAGGCCCTAGTTATAGATTTCTTGGCGCAGCTGATCTGGTCACGTGGGGGGTGCAAAATCATGGAAAAAATTAAGACATCCCCTGAAAATAAGCCCTAACACATCTTTTGGAGCAAAAATTAATATAAGACCCTGTCTTATTTTTGGGGAAACACGGGTAGTTCTTTTTTTTTTTAAGGGTATATATGAAAGACAGATCTAGGGTACCTGAAGGCATGTCTTCACCTTTATATTACTTCCCTGTCCCCTGAGGCAGTATCCCCCCTCAGTAGTATCACTTTACTCCATCACCAGATATAAAATGGAGCCCATTTTGGACTAAAAACCCCACAGTTAAATAAAACAGATCTGTTTAAATTGGTTTTTTAGCTCTATTTTGGGAAGTTTCACCAGTCACTTGATTTATCTTATTTTCTGCCGCTGTGTATGTTGTGTGTTTTAAATATTTGACATTGCTTTTCGTATTTCCCTGATTTTAATTATATTTTTTAATTTGAGCTTATAAGAATGTATTACATTTGCCAATTACTAATAATTAAACATAAACCCTGACCATACAGTAATTACTGTATGTATCCATAAGGAATTGTTAATAATTATACAATCTTATAAATAAACCATTAGCAATAGAATGTTATGGATTATTTTTATCCCTCTTCTTCCAAACAACTTAAAAAGCGTACATGGTGCTAGAAAATAGCGCCTGAGGCAAGACCTTATTTTTGCAATGCAAAATGGCGCCCAGCCCCACTTTCGGTGACTTAGAAGCTTGCCGCCTCCCGCCGGCTGCTGCTGCCACCTCCCCCCAGCTTAACCTCCATCGGCAGCCAGCTGCCCCCCTGTCTTGTCTTCCCACGGCCTCTTCCTCTGGCAGGGCCAGGCCAAGGGGCGCCAAGCAGGCCCGCAGTGGGCTCCCTGACAAGTCCATGGCTTGCCATGACCCGCTAGCTGCTCCCCCCCCCCCGGCTCAAGTATCTCCACTGGTGGGTGGCCAACCTCTGCCTCATTTGTCAGGGGCTGGGGGGTTTGCAGCTTCGGTGTGTGGGGACCGTCCCCTTCTGTGATCAGATGGGTGGTGCCCGGGGACATGCGACACCCCATGTCCCTCTGGCAGGTACACCACTGCATGGTTCCCTGCTCTCCTTTCTATTCTCACAACGGCCTTGCGAGGTAAGCTAGGTTGAGGGATGGTAACCTTCAACCAATCAGCTTTGTGGACCGAGAATTTGAATCGCGGTCCCCCTGCTTCTTATTTTGTGTAGTTTACTTTGGAGGGACTTTTGTCAGTTTTTTAATGCTGGGCCTGGAGTTTTTATCATTTGTTAATTGTTAAACAATTTTACGCTGTTTTATGACTTTGTCACATTTTCCTTAGTAAGCCACCTCAAGCAAGTTCTCTGGAGAGGCATTTCTGCAAGAATAGCTAAACAAACTAAAAGCTGGTCATGGCATTAAAAATTAAATAAAACAAATTCAGCTTTGCAACCTGTAAATCGGTTTTACCACAGTTCTGATTTGGGATCATGTACTAATCTGCTGTTTGATGATTCCATACTCACTCATTCTGTTTCCGTTCTTTCCTTTCTCTCTGCTTGATTTTCCATTCGCTCATTTTCTCTGATTATTCTATTGGTTCTAGCCACCCCATTCCTTTGCAAAAAACAAGCACTGCTTTCCATATCCGTTTTTCTTCCAAATTAAATTACTGGGGCCAAGCATAAAATTGCCATGATTTCATCCTGAACGCAGATCAACCCTGAGCAAAATTCCAGATTTCAAAATCAAGCTGGGGCATTTTCGTGGATAACAGTACTGTCCCAAATTCTGATCTCTTACCACTATCAAAGGGCATTTGGGCCACACACACTACTGGACATATTTCCCGGTGTTGCAACTGCAGACAGAAAACCAAATCCTGCATATTGGTGTAAACAGATGCACTCAAGGTTGCTCACCATAGACTGAAGTGTTCTCATACTTCATGAGAAGTCTTCATGGTGGACACTTGAGAAACAGCATCTAATTAACAGCTAGGTAGATAAACAGATGGTGATGCACTAACTTCCCTTCCACTTTTACCTTCCAAATGCCACCACCATCAAGACAGTAAACGTTGCTGGAGGTGCTCCAGATGATTATAATGATTGCTGAGTGTCCTAATTAAAGTGTCCTCCGCACATGGATGGGCTTGTGTGGTTTCCCCATTACTGCTAAAGCTTCTGATGAAGGGCATTAGCAATGGAGTTTCTATGGGGCAGGTCCTTCTGTACTTTTCCTGCCACAGTCCCCCATGGTGGCCCACTGCCCACTCCCTGTGCCCCTGGGTCCCTCCCCCCCTATTTTTTAAATTAGCGATTTAATGTATTGTCGAAGGCTTTCACGGCTGGATTCAACTGGTTCTGGTGGGTTTTCCAGGCTGGGACATGGACAATATATACCCCACTAAACATTTCCTTCTCTCTGGACACAGTGTGTAACAGACCTCCCTCTGTGATACACCTCTGAAGATGCCAGCCACAGATGCAGGCGAAATGTTAGGAACAAGATCCACCAGACCATGGCCACACAGCCTGGAAAACCCACCAGAACCAGTGTGTGATTGTCCTATTATATAAAGACAAGGCATACTGGCGATGACTTGCAGGCACACTTCAAGACAGCGTGGTGTACCGTTTCTGCTCATGCGTCTGTGCAGCTCTTTAAAAAGTGAGTCATTCTCAGGTAGAAGAGTGGAAACTTAAAGTATATTATTTTTATATGATGGATAGAATGGCACTTCAAATACATAATTTGCTATATGAAATGTAGAAACAGAATTGGGAGTATTGGACAAGATATATTAACTTGAAAGATAGAGTACATATTGTTACTACGGAATATTAAGTTTAAATCATCTTGTAAATTAAGATAGGGGATGAGAAAGATAGATGTATAATATTACTAAGAGGACATAGGGAGTTTATCTTGGATGCTCTGTTTGTATTTACTTTGTGAGTTCATTATGCGTGCATTGTTGAGTCATAATGTTACAATATTTGGTATGTACTGTATATAATGTGTTCTTTATATCTTCAAAATTTTAATTAAAAAATAATATGGGAAAAAAGTGAGTCATCAGCAATATGCCTTAAAGAGCTGCACAGGTGCACAAGCGGAGGGGGTAGGCCACGCTGATGTGAGCATGTCAGTTTTCTAGAGTCCGTTGTATCTTTCCACACTTTATTGCTAATGGCATTATAGCAGCACAACAATTTGTTTATCCAGTTCTCTAAACTCTCAACTTTAAAAATAAGGTTCTAGCCCCTTTTCTTGTGGGGTTATAAAGGGAAAGGCATATCACCATAATAGAGACTTACTTTTTGGAGGGGGTGTGTGGAGAAAGCTGGGTATTCCGAGAACCAGATAAACAGATGGTTATTATAACACTATAAATATAAACCAGTTGTCATTTAAAAAAAAAGCCTTCTAGTTGCTTGGGGGAATGGCCACATCGAGGCACGAGGATGGGAAAAGAGTATCGATTTGAATGGGTTCGAATTGAGCCATACTTTCCTGTTCACATAGGTGCCACTGGCACTGGGACTTTGCTTTGGGAATTTCCCCCAAAACATTGCAGCAAAATAAAATTGGGAAAGGTCACAGGAAATACAGGGGAAACCCATGATGTTAAAGGAAACACCAATACTCTGGGGAAGTGGGGAAAAATATCTTTTCCCAGCAGCATCCAAGCCAGGGTGACCAACTCGTGCCAGCGACCAAATATTCAGCCATGAACATGAAGGGCATTCAAAAGAACATGAGAAGTCTCTGCCCCAAAGAATGTACAGTCAAGATTTTGCCACAAGGGAGATTATGGAGGAAAAGGGAGAGAAATTGGGGAGGGGGGAGAGAGACGATCTGTTTTCCTTCCAGTTACAGATGAAATGGCATAAGATGCTCTCACAAATACAACCAGATGCATTTAGGAGGAAACATTTTATTACAATTGGGATTTTTAAAAAGCTGTATGGCTGGTTTACTGTCATGTTTTGGAAGCCAAGCTATTGTAACTCAAAGGACTGAAACCAGGCAACGTTTCATTCTGGCAGGGGAGCTCAAGTATTTGTGCGGGGGCAGAGGCGTAAGAAAGAGGACCCAGGAGAGCATTTGAATGTTCATTCATGAAATGTCGGAAGGAATGTTTTGCCATTCCAAAAATGCTTCCTCGGTTACATTTCTGCTTTGAGGATGCCAAAATGAGGTCAGCAAAAATGAAAAGAAAGAAGGCTACTTCTAAGAGTTTATTCGATATGCCAAAGGGCACAGGAACAGTAGGATCTGCTGTTCCAAAGAGGTGGTGATTTCATAACCCTGATTTCTTATGTTTTCCTTCTTTACTTCTGTGTGCTAGTTCAGTGCGGAAGGAATAACATGAGACTTAACTCCAAGCCTAGCCACTTCTGTAGCTAACAGCAGAGAAATTGCTTGCTGGCAAGCCACTGGGATGGATCCTGCAGAGACATTTCAGTAGCCAAGGTACTTTTCTCCAGCGCTAAAAGCTTTCCCTTTGCACAAGAGGCTCACCTTCTATCAAGGGAACACTCCTGGTGCAGGAAGGAAACACCAGAGCTAGCAGAATAGATCCATGGTATCCAACACACCAGCTGCAATATTAGCATGATAATATCACCATCTTTTCTGTACAAGATAAGATTATCAAAGACCCATTGCTGGATTAGATCTCCAATGGCCCTGTAGGGCAAAAACCCCATGTGGACCTTCCCACTTACTAAAAACATGGGAAGACATACAAGGTCATGGATGGGACACACTTTGAAAATCCCAATAAATATGCAAATGATTCTTGTTAACGAAAGTTGTACATTCAAATTGCAGCCAGGAGTTTTGCGGAGTTTTGCGGAGATGTTTTGCCGCTGGAACTTCTGTGGACTAGGAGGCCACGTTACTAGGCACGGACAGAACTGAAGCAATAGCCTCTGACCATGGAATTTCCCATGAACAACATTTTCTCGGTGCTGTCCCCTCAGAAGGTGACCTTCCTTGTGAACTGCAGTCAAGGCAAGACAGAAACAGCCCACACAGGAAAAATTAAAACGTTTCTGTAGAAATGCAGGGCACTGTATTTGAAATCACCTTAGACTGTAGGAAGAAATAGTAATACTTTTCCCCTTTTGCTGCTCTGAAAAAAATGACCAAGAATTGTCACAAATCAGTGTGTAAAAAGGCCGTTTCAAAAAGGTATTCTTTCAATGAATTATAATTGCTTATTAGCTGCTTCTCCTTAGATTGAGGTTGAACTGATATGGGATGAACCAGTGGTGAAGCTGCAACGGGGGGTGGGGCGCCGTGCCGTGGCCATCACGTGGGGGTGGAAATTCACCCCCTGGACCTTCCTCCCAGGGGTGGGGTGTGAGTGGATCGAGGCGGGGCAGGGCATGGGTGGGGCAGATCATTCCCCTGGGTGTTCCCTCTCCCTCCGTCACGGGATGAACATGTGATAAAAAATATATCAAACTGATAAAATGGTAAAAACAGGAAACAAAGGTTAAAAATAGCAAATCAACCGACAACATCAAGGCAAAATATAATTTCCAGCTAAGGTTGTCATATGTCCAGTGCCAGGGAAATGACATCACTTCCTTGCACAATGCTTTAGGAATTCCCCCAATCTCTATGGATTTTACCGTAGAGTTATCATCCGATGTGATGACATTACTTTCTGTTTAACACCACTGAAAGTGGTGTCACAAGATTATGCAACACCTTTACCAGGTCTCCAGCCCCCTCCAGCAGATTGGGTGAATTGGGAAGGCTGAGATCAAAGGCTGGTCATCCAGGAGAGGCGCATTAATGGCTATTATCAAGGAACTTCCATGGTCAAAGGCAGTCTAGCTCTGATTCAGTTGCTGGGGGTAATCGTCGGGCAAGGGTTTGGCTTCTGAGCCCTGCTTGTAGGGCTTCTGGAAGCATGTGGCTGACCACTGCATGAGACAGGATGCTGAACTAGATGGACTAGTGATCCAGGCAGGTAACCAACCTCCAGGTGGGGCCTGAAGAGCTCCCAGAATTACACCTGATCTTCAGGCTACGCTGATCAGTTCCCCTGGAGGAAATTGCAGCTTCGGAGGGTGGGCTCCAACGCATGACATCCCTGCTGATCTCCTTCCCCCGAATCCATCCTCCCCAGGATCTGCTCCCAAATCGCCAGGAACTTCTCAAGCTGAAGTGGGTGGCGTGAGCCAGTGGTGTATCTGCCAGAAGGACATTGGGGGGGGGTCACATTAGATCACATGGGGGTGCCCGGAGCCCCCCTCCAGGCTGCTCCTTCAGCCAGAGAAGCCTGGTGGAGCAGCCTGGACTGAGGGGTGCCTGTCGGGCCTACAGCCAGCCCCCTTCAGCCTTGTGGGGCCGAGCCCACCGGGAGCCCCTCAGCCCGACCCCGGCTGCCTGGGACCGCCACTGCCCTCCTCCACCAGCTATGATAAGTGGGGTGTGGGGGGAGGGGCGCCCTTAACAGGTGTTGCCTTGGGTGCCATTTCCCCCTGGTACGCCTCTGCCCGAGCCACAAGGCTGCTCTGATATTCTCACAGTGCACTGCAAGCCAGCGCTGAATTATTTTTTGTGTCCTGAAACAAAAAAAGCGTTCCAGAGAAGTCTTCTTCAGGACCCCCACCGCTTGCAGCATCTGGCGGCCTTTTTCTTCCCTGCAGCTGAGCCAGGCGCTGATTTATGGCCTGCAGCCTCTCCTCCTCCCCAGTTCCCACTCCTCTCCCGCCGCTGAAATAATAACCACCCCCGACAAAGGAGGAAATCAGATCTGTCCATTTCGGGCCCATCCTCTCCCTCCTCCCCAGACGGACCCCATGTCTGTTTTGACATTTCTGTCCAGCTGGCCACGCCGTTTGATCTTTGGAGGAATTCCGGCCTCCGGCTTCTCTGGAACTGCTTGGCTGACTCAGGGACACAAAAGGAGGGCAAAGGGCAGCTTCAGCCTCTCCCCCCCTCCACCCATTCCTCTCTCTCTCTCTCTCTCTCTCTCTGCGTTTGTGTTATTGTCGCAGCTTTCCAAATATGTGTGTGCGTTCTCACAAGCTGCCAACTACCTTGACAAACAGAATACCCTATCCCTTTAACAGAGGCCGAATCAAATTTTTATTTCTTGGTGATGTTGTTTACCTCCACTGCAGAGAAAGCATGGACTGCCCAGTTCTACACATTATGCCTCCATTAAAGGGATAGGATGTTTTTCTCCAGGCCGCTTGGCAACCCGGCCTCAGAGTCGCCAACTCCAGGCTCAAAAATATCTGAAGGTTTGAGGATGGAGTCTTGGAGGGTGAGCTTTAGGATGGGGAGGAGCCTCAGCAGGGTATAATGCCATACATTTCCAAAGCAGACATTTCCTCCAGAAAAATTGGACCACATGTTTTAAATAAAAAAGAATGAATGAATGAATGAATGAATGAATGAATGAATGAATGAATGAATGAATAAGCAAGCTATCTATGTCATCCAGAGGTCAGCTGTACTTAGGGGGACCTTCAGCTTCCACCTGAAGGTTGACAACTCTACCTTGAACCCCCTCCCCCAAGATATTCCAGCCGTCCTTTTCCTCATATGTGGGGGAGGGTGTTTTACAATGTTCGGCTCACCTACTTCTCAAGGTGTCTGTTGTAAAGAGAGGAAGGGAAAGAAGTTTGTTAGCCACCTTGAGTCTCCTTACAGGAGGGGTAGGTGAGGTATAAATCCAAACTCCTCCTCCTCCTCCTCCTTCTCAAGGTCGGCTCACCTACTTCTCAAGGTGTCTGTTGTAAAGAGAGGAAGGGAAAGAAGTTTGTTAGCCACCTTGAGTCTCCTTACAGGAGAGGTAGGTGAGGTATAAATCCAAACTCCTCCTCCTCCTCTCCTCCTTTGGTGGGACAAAGAAATAAAGACTGAATCATCATGATCACACGCTTAAGGGAAGCTAGCTCAGAAACAAATCAGGCAAAACACTGCAGTAAAAGCAGGCAATACAACAATAGAGAAAAAGTTAACTGGAAACATTTCCTCAACCGAATGGGGGGTAAAACGTGTGCGAGTCCTTGGGAATAAGCAGCATTTGCAGGCAGGATACATTGTAAAACAACATGCAAAAAAAAAGCTGAGGGATGAAAAAGGAAGGGGAAGGTCCACTTTGACTACCAATGCAAGTCCATACACCCAATTAGAATGATAAGCAAAAATTGACAAAAATATCTCAAATTCATGCATGGACATGAGCAGTAAGACACCGTGTGAGGCCAGCTATTTTCATACACTGCACTGACAGCTTCTCAAGCCCCTCCTTTCTTTCAGAGACCCAGAACATCGACAGAAGGTTGTGTATAAGGTGAGCAGCCCAACCCACAAACTATACCAAAATGGTGCAGGAAAGGGAGCATGTCCAAATATGACCACTGTTCTTCCATATTCCAGTCCTGTATCTCTTTCCAGAGGTGGGATCCAGCAGGTTCTCACAGGTTCCCGAGAGTAGGTTATTAATTATTTGTGTGTGCCGAGAAGGGGGTTACTAATTGGTGATTTTGCCACGTGATTTTTGCCTTAGTTACGCCCCTCCTCTCAGCAGTAGCGCACAGAACTTGAAGCAGTCTAGCAGGAGGTGCACCAGCATGCGTGGCAGCCTGTGCCTGCGTGCATTCATTTCCTGCCCAAGGACCAGCGCAGCGGCTGCATCCTTGCCACAGCCCCGCCCAGGAATGCCCCACCCCCGTTGTGCCCCGCCCAGCCCCATTGGTACTATGCCACAGTTTGAATCCCACCACCATGGGAACCTGTTACTAAAATTTTTGGATCCCACCACTGTCTCTTTCCTTTGTGTTGAGAAAATACCAGAGGCATTCCTGTTCCCTTGTTGAGACCCCCCCCCAATCCTGACCCCCCTCCCCCAATCAGGACCAATCAAAGCAGAAGAACAATCCACTGCTTTGTCAAAGACTTTCACGGCCGGATTCAACTGGTTGTGGTGGGTTTTCTGGGCTGTGTGGCCGTGGTTTGGTGGATCTTGTTCCTAACGTTCCGCCTGCATCTGTGGCTGGCATCTTCAGAGGTGTAGCACAGAGGGAAGTCTGTTACACACTGTGTCTAGAGAAAAGGGAATATTTGGGGTATATATTGTCCATATTCCAGGGCGGGGAACCAATCAGTAAGTGTTTGGGTGGAACTTGTTATGCAAAGATGTGGTAGATAGTATTGTATTGCGGGTGGGGCTTATCAGTCCATGGAGTGATTCACTTTTTCATGCCCTGTAGCAGCAGCAGTATTGGTGAATGCAGATCCTATGTTTGGGTGGAGTCTATTGTTCATGAACTTAGCATGCCCTTGGGGTTTGCTTTTGGTGCTTTCTTTTTCCTCTATGTGTCTAGTCTTCACCATCTCTAACAAAGACAGATATGTCCAGATAGAACGGTGAATAACACAAGCCAAAGCCGGTTTGCATAGATAGACAGCTGAGCACTCTGCAACCTTGAAGAAATCTTATGAATATCAAGGAAAACTTTTGCTGCTACACCCATTAAAGTATTCTGAATGCCAGGAATTTGAACCAATTCCCATTATTGGTTCTATTCTTATTTATTAAAATACCTAATTTTGCCTTTTTACCAACCACCAGGGTTCAACATGTAAAGTTGGCAGTGCAATTCTGTGCTAATTTACTCAGAAGTCAGCTCCAGTTCATTCAGTGGGCCTTACTACTTATCTAAAGTGCATCCTCAGAGATTCCTTTACTTCCAAATTTCTCTCCAGTTGCCCTAATGAAACGTTGAGGGCCTTTTTCTTTTGATATGGATTTATGTCATTTAAACTATGGTTACAATGTCAGAGAAAACCGTCACAATCAGATTTAGCATGAAGTAGAGGAGTTTATATGAAGGAAACTTCTGTTCTAATGAATCTGAAGTAGAAGCTTTTGAATAATTGAAGAGAGTATTAAAGAGCAAGAGGAGAATAGATGAGAGGAAGTTGAAAAATTAGATTGAAGAGAGAGACAGAGGGAGAGAGAGAGAAAGAGATATGAATCTGGGTTTGATGGCATGGGAAGATGAAAGGGGCAGCCATTAAATTTTAATTATACAATTTTAAATAATCCCAGGATAAAATAAACTGACAATTACCAAGGATAGAAGCTCATCTTTCCCTTTATGATGTTTTATATATTTTGGCTTTCTGGCCATATAAGAAATGGAAACAATAAAAATGCTTTTGGCATTAAACGTAGCTGGGCTGAACAGTCCCTTCAAAAGAAGGCAATTGAAATGACAGAGAAAATATAAAAAATGGAGAGAGTTTCTTGCCAGAGACGTGTTTCAGAAAAGAATAATGTGTTAAGAAAGCTCCCCACTCTGTGTTTTCAAAATGCATAAGGTGCAAAAATAGAACGCTCCCCCCCCCCGCAACAAATCATTAAATTCTACCTGTAAAGAATATTTAAATTCCACCTGTAGATACTACTAGATCACTCAGAATGGCCGTGTCAAGCCCAATTTCATTAGATCTCAGAAGCTAAGCAGGGCTGGCTCTGGTTACTATTCAGATGGGAGACCACCAAGGAAGTCCAGGGTCACGATGTAGAGTCAAGCAAAGGCAAACCTCCTCTGAGCATTTCTTGCCTTGAAAACTCTGTGAGATCACTATAAGCCAGCTGGTCTTGATGGCACTTTCCACCACCAGATTGCCTTTCCTCTCACAAAGTGTACTCCAGACAGTTTCTGATACAGTTGACACAAGCAGCATGAACCATGAAATTGCTTCCTGAAACCCAGCATAGCAGCCTAATAGACCTGACTAGTCTGATCTCATCGGAGTTCAGAAGTTAAGCGGGCATGGCCGCTGTTTGCCCTTGAATGGGATGCTGCTTAGGAAGACAGGAAGAGGAAGGCGATGGCCAACCATCTCTTGCCTTGAAAACTCCATGGTCCTAGGAGTGGTCAGGTGTCAGTTGTGACTTAATGGCACACAGTTATTATTAAAGGCCAGCATGTATATATTGGAGCAGTAATAGAGTAAACTTATACTGGCAGTCTAAAACCAAGAATAGAAAACGAAACACTCTTCCAGACAGAACCAACTTGTACATTCTGCATAAAGGAAGGAGGAGGTCAGAGGCGTAGCTCCAAGGGGACAGGGGGTGCACGACACACCGGGTGCATGTCCCTGTGAGGGCATGGTGAGGGCGTTCCGGGAGCAGGGCAGGGGTGTTCCCCGGTGGAATAGGGGCAGAGGACACACAAGTGCACCGGGAACTTTTCTCCCTCACCACACCTCTGGAGGAGGTCATACCTCCAGTAGCTGGTTCCAAAGTTCTGGGGCCACCAACAAGGAAGTCCTGGAGTGGGCCACTAAAATCCGAACTTCCCAGTGGGTGGTAACAGAGGGGGAGATGTGACATGGTCAGCAGAGAAACCATATTATAATTGCATCAAGATAAGTGGGTTGTTGATGTTGTCATTGGTTTTGCAATACATTGTGGATGTGCTTATGTGAGAAAGGTGAGGCAAATCTCCACATACCCCAGAATCCATTTTCGAAGTTCTTCTAATCAGACCAGAATTAAGAAGAAACAGAATTAGCAGCGAAAATTGCAGATCGGTAAAGGCTCAGCAAAGGGAAATCCATTCATCTCCTGTGGTCTGTTGCAGCGGGAAGGTATTGGTGGTACTGTAATTGTGGGCCGCTTAGGAGACATCTCTGAGGCTCCGCCAACATCAGCGAGGCCAATTAAGAGGGCCCACCCACCGATGCTAATGGATCCAATTGCTTTGCAGAATGCTCTATGGGATTTCCTGTTGATGTCAGCCTTCCTGTCACCAGCCCGGATCGATGGAACAACTTAACTCAGGCTTTGACATTTTTATGCACTTGGTTTGCATAAAGATCGCTCAGGGAATTCCACAGCCACAGAAGCCATGTCTGCAAGGAAAACATCTCCCACAGAAAACTGTATGTGTTTTGCGTGGTCAGTTGGAGGAAATGAACGGGAGCAGCTGAGCTGGGAGTAGGAATGCCAGCCTCCAGGTAGGACCTGGGTTCTTCTGGAATTCCAGCTCCACTTCAGATTACCGAGATCTGTTCACCTGAAGAAAATGGATGCTTGGAGGTTGGGCAGCATGGCATTGTACTCCACTCAGGTCTAGGGTTACCAGTTCTAGGGTGAAAAACTCCTGGAGATTTGGGAGGCGGAGCCTGAGCAGGATGTGGTTTGGGAAGGGAAGGGACTTCAATGGAGTTTAATGTCACAGAGTCCACCTTCCAAGACAGCCATTTTCTCCAGGTGAACTGATTTCTGTTGCCTGGAGACCAGTTGTAATAGTGCGAGATCTCCAGTTAGCTCCCGGAGGCTGGCAATCCTATTGAGATCCCTGTCCTCCCTGGACTGTGTCCTCAAATCTCCAAGAGTTTCCCAGATTGGATCGGGCAACCCACCCCTCACCCCATCCTGCACTGGTGGGGCGGGGGCAGGACCTGCCAAATCTAGCTGGGAGGTCTGTGGAGTCCAGAGGAAAGAGGGTGTTCTAGTTTTGTTTGCCCTCTATTTATTTATTTGGTTGAGCCATATGCCACTTTGAAACCCCTCCAGCTCCTGCCTCCGCGCAAATTTCTTTAAATTTTTCCCAAAATCAAATTATATGAAAAGTACTACAGTGGAGTCAAGCACCTGTTGGAAGTAGCAATGTCTAATGTGCAAAGAAACTGAGAAGAAGACCCTGCAGGGAGCAGGCAAGTGGCCGGCTGGAGAGGACTGTAAGGTTAATGACCACTCTGTCCTTTTGTGTCACCTCTTGTCTGTCCTTCGAATGATACGCTCAAGATCTAATTTATTTATTTATTTTATTTATTGTTTAGATTTGTATACCGCCCCATCCCCAAAGGGCTCTGGAAGGTGTACAACAAAATCAACACATGTACAATTTATAACTAGAGATCACAATAAGTGACCACATAAACAATTATTACATTTACTAAAATCCATTAAAACAGTGGTCAATACAATAATAACAGGCGTCCCATAACCCAATTTATTAAAAAGCCTCCCCAAAAGGGGGGAATGGCCGGACTCCTCCCTAGGAGGGTAACATAGATGTAGACAAAAATAGGGTGGTAAAAAGTAAGTGAGTAAGGGGAGGGAGCCCAACTCAGTGACTGGACACTTCTTCTGGGAAGTTTGTTGCAGAGACTCCTCCTAGCTAGCAAGACAGCAGCTTGCTATCTTTCCTTCTTTCCTATCCTAAATATAGTTCCTCATATACATTTACCTTTTACCCTTTTTAACCAGCATGTTAGCTGCTATTCTGTGCAGAAAAACCCAACAGAACCATCATTAACCAGTTATATTGCACGGCTCTCCAAAACAAAAACGTTTACAATTTTTCCGGGAAGTCCAAAAATAAATGACCCACTGGCCTCATTACAGCACCTTACTGAAGGAGTGTTACCTGAAGGAATAGAAACACATAGCCTGCCCACCCCCCACCCCCACCCCCCAAAAACATGCTTGCTTCTGTGGCAGTCCATTGTCAATTTACTCCTGCAAAAGTAACTTTCATTCCCCCTTACCCCACTCACCTTTGCCCGAGGTTTGCTGCGGGCAATTCCCGGCGCGCGCCCTGGCTTCCCCACGACCCCGCGCTCTGTGCGGGGTCTTCAAAAGGCGCCAGGAATTCCACACGTCGAGGGGGCGGGAGAGAGGCAGCGTCGGGGCGGCTGCGTTCTCGCCGCCCCTGAAGTGGGGAAGGGAGCTGGACCCCGCGCCCCTTGAGGAGAGTAGCGCGGGGCTTAAGGAAAGTGGGGAAAGGGCCATTGTAAATTTCACTCCCTCCTAACTGCAGACACATGCTAACCGGAGGTGAAATTGTCAAAGCTGATGCAACAGACCTGGCTTGCGTCTGCCTTAAGTTACATTGCTACTGTGATATGACAAGGGAGTGGGGAGGGTAAAATTCCTTTTGGGGAAAAAAGGGAAGAGTGGCTGAAGGGGAGGTTGAACGATTACACAGGGGCACGGATGAGGGTCAGGTGTTTAGTGGACCAGGGAAATAAGGAACGTTTCAACATGATCACACGCACAAGGAAAGCTCGCTCGGAAACAGATTGAAAAAAACATTGCAGTAAAAGTGCTCAGGGAAACAGTGAAGGAAAAATGAAGGGGAAATGTTTCTGGGACTGAATGGAGAGGGGAAACATCATGCTGGCAGGGGATGATGATATTGTACACCGCCCTGAGCCCCTCGGGGATAGGGCGGTATATTAAATCAAATAAATAATAATAATAATAACTGTAGTCCATAACATCTGTAGGGCTGCGAGTTTGACACCTGTGCCATAGAGTCCACCCTCCAGAGCAACCATCTTCTCCTGTGGGAAGGAGCAGCAGTGGCATAGCTCTTAACAGCAGGTGCATTCTTATCTGGAGAACCGGGTTTGATTCCCCACTCTGCCGCTTTAGCTGTGGAGGCTTATCTGGGGAATTCAGATTAGCTTGTGCACTCCAACACACGCCAGCTGGGTGACCTTGGGCTAGTCACAGCTTCTCGGAGTTCTCTCAGCTGCACCCACTTCACAGGGTGTTTGTTGTGAGGAAGGGCAAGGAGATTGTAAGCCCCTTTGAATCTCCTACAGGAGAGAAAGAGGGGATATAAATCCAAACTCCTCCTCCTCCTCCTCCTCCTCTTCTTCTTCTTCTTCTTCTTCTTCTGAGCAACTGATCTCTGTAGTCTGTAACTCCAGGGCATCCCCAGGTCTCACCTGGAGGTTGGCATCCCTAGGTGAGAGGGAGCAAGGGCATGACCGTGAGGAAGGCAATTTTTTCACATGTTCATGCAGTGTCCTACTTGTAGCTGTGGGAGGTCAAAGTTCAGAACACCTGCTGAGGATCATCTCATCTCCAATGGAGGCGGTCAGTACAGGCCTAGATGTGTTTGCTTTTAGGCATCAGGAAGCATGGGAGGTATTGCAGCTGCTGAGAAATCTGAAATGGGGAGGGGGGGGGGAGTACAGTCTTGCACAGAAGAGCCAGGAATGCGCAGCAGTGGCTTTGATGTCAGGAATGTGCCACGGGTGCCTCCCCCTCTGCATGTTTTCAAGGAGGAAGAGGAGTTTGTTTCTGAGGGAAGGATCATTGGGGGTGGGGGTGGGAGGGAGGGGTTCAGAGGGTCAAGGAGCTGGCATCGCCCTGGGAGGCAAGAACGTGTTTGGCTCCTCTGAGCTCCCCCCAGCCCAGTCCAGGAGCTAACCCCCGTCCCTCCCTCTGACGTGTGGAGACCTCTGGCCTCTCGGCTCGCCAGACCAAGTCAACATTTGACCTTGGTTGGGTCTCACACGCAAGGCAGGAAGGGAAAGACGCCCAACAAAGGCCAGATCCCCACCCACCGCACCAGGCGGCCGGGAGGAACATCTGTTGGGGCTGGACGGAGCGGTGGCCTAGCGAATGGAGCTGCCTGCATCTGTAAGACAGCCGAGGCGGAGGCAGGGGGCCGCACACCCTCCCACGGCCCCCTCCTCCCGGACTCCCAGATGGGATCAATCACGGAACACGCCAAGAATCATGCGGTGTAGGAGACAAAAGTCTCCTGGCTGGGCTTCTTTCTTCCTCCTTCACTCCTTTTGCACCTTTCTCCCCAGGAGGGACCCAAAGCCTCACTCTCCTCTTCTCTGTTTTATACTCACATAAATCCTGCAAGGTAGGTCAGGCCGAGAGGGTGTCGCTGGCCCACATTCATCCAGCAAAATTCCATGGCAGAGGGAGGATTCAAACCTGAGCGTCCCAGTTCCTTGTCTTCCTCAATGTTGCCAATGTGATGATGTCAAATAATAATAATAATAAGCCTTTATTTGGCATAACAATAATCATAACACAATAAAAAACCTGAGATAAAAGGTGTACAAATACAAAGGTTTAAGATAAAAGGTATACAAATACAAAGGTTTAAGATAAAATATAAATTATTGATTGTGCATCACCTCCAGTAAAAATTGTGCAACCAATTCACAAGTTTCATTGTCAGAATTGTCCAGAAGAAAAGGAAGTCTACTTGATTCTTCCATTTCACTAGGTATCCTAGAAAGAATGTTGGAATATTTTGATCTGATATTAGCAGATTTAGGGCAGCAAGCAGTTGATGTGCCAATGTTTCAATTTGTTGTTCACCACAAGAGCATACCCTTTCGCTCATTTCCAAGTTGTTAAATCTACCACGCAATAAAACGGAGGGAAAACATTGAAGCGAGCAAGTGTGAGGGCTCTTCTCTGCATTGGATTCGTCAAAAAAATACAAATAGGGAGCCATCCTGTTTTGATATAGGGGTATTGAAAGATGTAAGGGTGAACAAGTTTTCATAGCAGCCCTAAATAAATTAATCAATTCGCTTTCCAACAATTTTTTTGTTTTAACAAGTTGTAGGATTCTGAACTAGATAGCCGAGAAAAAGCTTTAGAGTCGAGAGATATACCAAGTGATTCAATCTTTCTTTCTTCGAGTCAGAGAGAACCATGGATTGTAGCACTGAGTATCAGACAAAAGTAGGTAGAATCCCAGCAGAGTGCTCATCATGTGCGAGAAAATGCAGGCCATGAAGCCAAAATTTAAAAGCTCTCAGCCAAGCCCTATAAACTAATGAGTTTTTTTTTGGCTCCAGTTCCTAAACAGAGGGCCGCGATCATCCCGGATTTCTACACAATTTGGCAGGCCACATAATTTTTTTTTACGGAGAAAATTTGGATTGGACAGTCATTCAAGGAGTCGATCAACTGCTTGGAGCCAGATAAGGTACTCCATAAAAGTAACTCGCGCTTTCTATCTTAGGGGAGTTAAAGATTTTTTTAGTGCTGCTGGGACAAGTGAGTGGCCCCTTTCCATAAAAAAGAAGCGTGCAACTGGCAGAATAACTGATGGTAGCACCTGCCAATAGCTAGCTTTTTGTGGGGTAACCAAGGAGAGGTTATAAGAAAATGTAATTCCAAGATATTTAGCTATTGGTTCAACCTGCTCCACTGGCACTTTATTAATCGCCCAGTTATGTTTTTGTGTATTGCTCTTGGCAAAGATCAAAAATCTTGAGATCTTTTGATAATTGATGACTAGTCCGTTCATCTGTACAATGTACTGCCCACATCTATTCAGCAGTCAGACTAAGTCCAACTTTTGAAGCCCGAGATAGAAGGATGGTATCATCAGCATATAGAAGCATATTGGAATATGTCCTTGGAGCCTAATTTAGGGGGGCATGGTTATTAATTTCCAATATAAGGCTGATGGAAGGGTCACTCAAAGAAATAGAATTCAGAAAAGGGTTGAGATTGCTAACACACAGCCTTGCCTCACACACTGCTTTAAAAGGTAGAGAAATAGAATCAGTCATGAGACCTTCACGTGAGCACACTTAACTCTGCAGTTTGTGTTGGTATAAAGTTGCCTGATTAAGAAAAAGAAGTTTATTGTCTATTCCTTGTATAGCCAGATTTATTCCAAAAGGCGTTCCTCTAGAGAGACTGTGTCAAAAGCTGCCTTCAAATCAATGAAGGCATAAGCATAAAGTTTGCTTCTTGGACTTTTGGAGTATTTATTAACCAAATGCGTAAGAAGCTTTTAGCACATCAGTCTAACGTGGATTTCCCCT
Source organism: Sphaerodactylus townsendi (assembly GCF_021028975.2). Classification (NCBI taxonomy): domain Eukaryota; kingdom Metazoa; phylum Chordata; class Lepidosauria; order Squamata; family Sphaerodactylidae; genus Sphaerodactylus; species Sphaerodactylus townsendi. The sequence continues at coordinate 21,993,682 of NC_059429.1, forward strand.
AAGTGATTGAAGCCCTTATTTGCTCTGGGCCAATGATGTTCTGATGAATCGTCCCAAGAGGCCTGTAGTTTGGGTAGAAGTGTCCTTTAGCATATATTTTCCCAATGACTGGAGATGTCAAATCTAATTGGGCGGAAGTTGGCAGGATCACGATGGGTCTACCTTTTATAAATAGGTAACAATGACTGCCAGATAGCCATAGGCTTTAGGAATGAAGGCCTGAGTCATTGATTTGGAGTGAATAGATTGGCCAAAAAGGGGTGCTTACCCACCACTCCTATATCGCGACTTCAGTATCTCTGGGGAAATTATATCTGGGCCAGAGGCTTTTCTGGGGTTTTCAATTCAGTTATTAGATCCATGATTTCCTAGGGAGTTTGTAAACAGGAGGCCATTTGGAATCATCTAATGATGATGAGATGGATGATAAAATGTTACTGGTCTTCTTCCTTTTGGAACAAGCTTCGCTAAAATGATCTATCAAGAGCAAACCCTTCAGGAGAATGGAAGAAAACGCCCTCATTTTATTGGAGTCAAGTCTGTTTGTCAAAGGCCCAAAACTTTGTCTTGGAGTCATTGGAGATTACAACTTGATATAAGCGATCCCACTGATTCTATGCATACTGAACCTGTTTCTCCTTTTCATTTAAAAGAACAATGAAGAAGTAGTTTTATATTGAACTAGCTGATTGCGCGACACAGGTGATTTCTAAATCTCTTGAATTGTTGAGTAAGATGCAATCCCAGAATTAGTTTGTTTTAATTCATGGCACTCTTTGTCAAACCAGGGGAGCACCTCTAGTGCTGTATGGAGGTTTCTGCTTAACGGACTTTACAAGATAGTCTGTGATATACTTTGATTAATGTTTCAAAAAATTGTCGAATTGCCACACAAGGCGAACCTGCCTTATAAAAAGCACTTAAGAGATTACCTAGATGCTGTGAGAATTAATAAATGCAGCTCATTGGCGGTAAGGAGCCAAAATGGGATGTCCAGAAAAGCGTGAAGGTAAAACAATACTTGCTTTAAGATAATGTATCCATAGGAACGTCCACCCCCTCTTCCTGATGGAGAACAAAGGTTAAGTGAGGAGGTGATCTCCTAGTAGAAGGGTCTCCTATCTTAAAAAGGAGAAGCCTGGACTGAAGTTCTTAATTTTGGTGACATAAAACAATATCAATTCTATAACACTGTTCCCCAGCCGTACTAACTCTAAATGTGAAATTATTAGAACTTAAGTCATAGCATGTTTTAGAACCATTGAGCCACTGTAACATGTTATGTTTGATAGCGAATTCGATCAGATTCCTAGCAGCAGTGTAATTGAAGTCTGGGTATCCTATCAGAATGACGCTTCTGATGGAAGTAAGAGTGAGATAGACATAATCAAGTTATCATCTATAACCCTTCCACGTTCCAAATATGAGGTTAGATTATTACCCACTTCTTTCGCATTGAAATCCCCCCAATATAGTAATTTCAAGTTGAAGGAATATTTTAAGTTCCTAGCTCCTCAACAAACGAGGAACTAGAATTCTTGCCACGGCAGTCTGCATCCACGAGAGCGTTATTATTAAGCACCAGGGGAAGTAGGATATGCGTGTGATAATGAATATCAGTGATGGAGAATGTGTGTTTACCCAATTAATCAGCAATGCGCTTGAATTAAAGTGGGAGGGGTTGATAGAATTTTTTGCTTGGCATAGAGACAGAAATTAAAATGCAGAAAGGACCACCAGAGAAGAGACGAAGCCGGAGCCCATTGCATTTAATTGCTGGGGAGCAGAAGGCCCTGTAGCCCCTCAAAATCTATAGGATGATATAGCCAAGTTTCCTGGTAAGAGAATTGATCTGCTTTTCTCCAGATATTTGAAAGAGAAGTTTGGGTTCCCCACATTTATTCCTCCACCCCCCGCAGATATTCCAAGACAGAACCGAAAGAGAATCAAATTGTTTTTTGGCGCCAGGTGGAAGAATCCAGGGATGAGAATTGCTGAGTAGAGAATGCTGTAATGCAGCCATTGAAGGATGTTCTCTTTATGAGAGGCTGCATTGCACAGCTGGAGAGAATGCCACCAGCAGACCTCTTGGAGGGAGGGACCAAGTATTCTGGAGCACTGTCAAGGTGAGGGACTTCCCAGCCGTTGGTTGCTCAGAGTTCCCTTGGCACTCCTCACGCTTCTCACACACTGAGGCTCTGTTTCCGCTGTTTCCGCTCTGTGTCATAAGCGTCCATTTCCCAGTCAATGTATACGATGATAGTATTGTGGGAGACTAGCAGTCTAGAGAGTCAGTAAGAGTCGGCCTTAACAGCAAAGGAAGCACTCTTGGTTTGTGGCAGGATAGAGGACCATTGGCTTCAATACATTACTAGAATCTTCTTGTTGGTGCATTATCAAATCCTTATCCATATTATTCCAAGAAAGGTTTAATAAACTGAAACTTATTTTATTAGGGCATGGTGTTATTGCCTACTTCTCCCTACCTGAGAATGTAATTCTACAACTTTGCACTCAGGTGCTTTTTGCCTAATAGTTGTTTCAGTTATAACCAAAACTTCCTGCTGAAGTCCTTGTTTGTGCTTGTAGTTGATATTTGCCTCTAGGTGCTTGGATTGTGATGGATCATGCCAATTGATTTCTATTAGATTCTTGTGCCTGATTTTGCCTCTCTGTTTCGTTGACCATCTCAGGATTCTTAGGGTTTCAACTGGTTTTGGATCGAACTTCCCATTAAGTAAGGTATATTAGGAAGTTGAAGCAGCAGTGGGCTCTACGCACTTGTCCAAAGTCGCAACTCCCATAATTCGAGTAGTTTCTTGCTTGGATTTTCTTCTTTATGTTGGGTGTTTGCTTTTCCTGTATTTAGTGGAGTAGATCATTGTACATATGTTCTTCTGTTTCTTTTTTTAGAGGTGAAGGAACTGAGAATCCCAAGAGACAATTGTGCTACCAATTGTCTCCAATCACGATTAATTAAATCTTGGGTTGGAAGACTGAGCTTTGGCACGATTCTGGGCTCAGTTCCAATAAAGATTTGGTGGTGACAGTTGTATTTTTAAACGCATTCTCACCACATGTATATCATATTTTTTCTTTTTGCAGATAGTCCTTAATTTTAAAAAGTCTGTTAGGAGTCATAGTTTGCGTAGAAAAGTAAGGAGCAAGTCTTCTGTAGTAATACCCATTTTAGGGAAGCGTCTCAAATCTTAAAAGATATAAATCTGCTGGGTTTTGCAGTGCAATAAGGCAGCAAAGTGATTGTCTAATCAGGAGGTATGGTGTCCCAACGATATGCATTCAGACTGGACTCTCTAATATACAAAGTTATTTGCTCCCTTTGCAAAAGCTTAGGGATTGGAAATTCAGTTTAGAGTGCAGAGATTTGGTTTCTGAGATTTAAAATGAGAACTGAATTGTTCTCCTACTAGCAGAGAAGATTGATTGCTAAATTGCTCCATTGTTTGGACTGAGCCTATTCAAGTGACTCTAGTTTTAGTTCAATATTGTTAAAATTGTCCAAAAGAAGTTCCAAGGTTTTGGAAATAAGCATGACTTGGCAAGTAAGTAAAATCAGTCTCAATGCGGGGCGTTTTGCTTAAGTATGTAGTGTGACCAAAGCTCGAGGAGACAGGGGAGTGCATGATTCTCATTCAAGGCAGCATCTTCGCTATGTTGTTGAAGTTCAACTTCTAAAACAGCAAACCCTATTTTCCAGAGTCAACATCTGTTAGCAGTTCCTCAACTGTGGAATCTATCTTGAAAGTAGTTAGCTATTTTACTTTGTTTTTGTTTTCTGCCCAGATACCAATTGGGGGAGGACCGCCTGGCGTTTCCTGTTTCCCATATTTTCTCCAAACAAGAACAATATTTACACAAGGAGAAGTAAAAAATCACATAAACAGCAAAAAGCTCCTCGTACTTAACTACAGCTGGAGTAATTTTACTAACTAAAAACTGCTCAGCAGCGTCGAGTTGCAAGCTCATTCCAACTTGGAGGAATTCAAAACATTTAGAGCAACTTATTCAAGCTTGATGGAATTATTATAAGACGGCAGAAGGTTAAAAATATGATAAAAGTTAATAAATATTTGGTAAAAGTTAATAAATATTTGGTAAAAGTTAATAAATATTTGATAAAAGACTTGCGGAGAAGGTAAAAGCGTGCTTCCCTCACGCCTGCCGGAACCGGACGTCCTCGTGATGATGTCAAATGTATGGCCGAAGGCTTTCACGGACGGAATCACTGGGGGGTTGTGTGGTTTCCGGGCTGTATGGCTGTGTTCTAGTAGCATTTTTTCCCTGACATTTCGCCTGCATCTGTGGCTGGCATCAGGAGCAGCAGTGGCGTAGGAGGTTAAGAGCTCGTGTATCTAATCTGGAGGAACCGGGTTTGATTCCCAGCTCTGCCACCTGAGCTGTGAAGGCTTATCTGGGGAATTCAGATTAGCCTGTGCTCTCCCACACACACCAGCTGGGTGACCTTGGGCTAGTCACAGCTTCTCGGAGCACTCTCAGCCCCACCTACCTCACAGGGTGTTTGTTGTGAGGGGGGAAGGGCAAGGAGATTGTAAGCCCCGTTGAGTCTCCTGCAGGAGAGAAAGGGGGGATATAAATCCAAACTCCTCCTCCTCCTCCTCCTCCTCCTCTGGGGGGTTTTGTGTGGTTTTCCCGGGCGCAATGGCTGTGTTCACAAGTAGCATTTTTTCTCTGACATTTAAGCCCTCCATCTGGCTGGCATCCTGGAGGCAACATTAGTAGGAGGTTAAGGCTTCATTAATATCTAATCTGGAGGAGCCGGGTTTTGATTAGCTCTCACCACCTGAGCTTTCTTGACCCCATCTGGAGAATTCAGATTAGCCTGTGCTCTCCACTACACACACCAGCTGGAGTGACGCTTTTGGGCTAGTCACAGCTTCTCCGGAGCCACTCCTCAAGCCCACCTGCACTCTACAGGTGTGCCGAGCAGAGAACCAAAAAAGAGATTATGAAAGCCCCGTTCGAGTCCTCTACAGGGGAGAGAAAGGGGGGATATAAATCCAAACTCCTCCTCCTCCTCCTCCTCCTCCTCTTCTTCTTCTTCTTCTTCTTCTTCTTCTTCTTCTTCTTCTTCTTCTTCTTCTTCTGATTTGATGGTAGTAAAGCAAGATCCTCTGAAGATGCCAGCCCCAGATGCAGGCGAAATGTCAGGAGAAAATGCTACCAGAACACTGCCATACAGCCCGGAAACTACACAACCCCCCAATGATGATGTTACTTTTAGAAGTAACACCATCTTGCTGATGGGGCTGAGGCCCAGTAAGACCCTCTTTGGCTAGTTGGATGGTGCTGGGGGGAAGGAACCCAAATCACAGGACCCAAATCCCCTATGGGGGGGTGGGGTGGGGTCTGGCAACCCTAACCCTATGATGCCACCAACTGAGAAGACCTTACATTAGAACATCCAAGTATGGCTCTAATCACATGCATGACTCTAACCACCTATACCACACCTGCTGTCTGGTTTCTATAACCTTTGGCAAGGGCTGTTGAATGCACGTTGAGGTTCCTGGGATTTGGAGGTTCTACCTGTCTGCCCAGGTGGGGACCTGCCGCGGCAATGAAGTGGGGGTCAGTGTAACAATAAAGATAAGGCTGAAAGCTATTTATACTGTGGGAACCTGAGCAAGACGGGCAGTTCTGAGCTCAGTCAGGGCAAAAAGTTTGAAAATTGTGGGGGATGGTTTTTTAAAATAAAATATTTCTCATTTCCCTTGCTGCAGGTGGGAGAATAACACAGCTCTGCAACTCACAGCTCAAAACTAAAAGATGCTGCAACCAACCGAATCACATTCATATTTGGCGAGGAAAGTCTGCACTGTGAAGGAGAAACAAAATGGCTTGCTTTAGTGTAGAATCAGAACATTTCTGGCACGGGTTTTGACTCTCACTGGTAGCAAGCAGTGCGGTCAAGTTGTAGCTGTCTTAGGCAACCTCATAAGGTTTTCAAGGGAAGAGGTGATATGGCTGCACCTCCCTGACAGGGGCGGGGGATACCCCCTCAGCTGCTGCCCGCTGCCCGCTGATCAGCTGACCAACTGAGAGAAACCAGCATTAAAAATGGGGAGGATTCCAGTGGTATGCAGATGCACAGATTTCATTCCTCATGAATGAAATCTGTGGCAGCGTGGTGGAGTGTTTAAGAGCAGGTGCACTCTAATCTGGAGAACCAGGGTTGATTACCTGCTTTGCCACTTGAGCTGTGGAGGTCTATCTGGGTAATCAGATTAGCTTGTGCACTCCAACACATGCCAGCTGGGTGACCTTAGGCTAGCCACAGGTTCCCATGGTGGTGGGATTCAAACTGTGGCGTAGCACCAATGAGGCTGGGTGGGGCATGACAGGGGCGTGGCCAGGCATGACAGGGGCGGGGCATTCCTGGGTGGGGCTGGTAGCGGGCGCGCAGCCGCTGCGCCGGTCCTTGAGTGGGAAACGGATGCACGCAGGCGCAGGCTGCCACGCACGCTGGTGCACCTCCTGCTAGACTGCTTCCAGTTCTGCACGCTACTGCCGAGAGGAGGGGCGTAGCTAAGGCAAAAGTCACATGGCAAAATCACCAATTAGTAACCCCCTCTCGGCACACACAAATAATTAGTAACCTACTCTCGGGAACCTGTGAGAACCTGCTGGATCCCACCTGTTTCCACCTCAATCACATCATCTGCAATATGGAAATAACACAACAGATTGAATTTACAGGGTGGGGCTTGTCGGGATTACAAACTCATGAAGTTTCTTCCCCGCTCTGTCATTCCTTTAAATGAAGTGGGCTCATCCTTCAATCTGAATGCCGTTTTGACGGGGTGGTTTTGTCTGCTGCCCTGGTTGTGCCACTAATTGGGAATGGATTTGCCCAGTCTGTCCTTTACTGATAGCTCTTTGTTCTTCTTTGCCAATCCTGGCAGAGGGGCAGCACAGAAATTCCTGAAATCGTTCAGAAAGAAATATTTTCCAACCAAAATGGGATTAAACGTACTTAGATGAGAACAGGCGCACGTTCAAGTGTTCCGGCACAATGCCCTACGCATTGCCCAGATGGAAACAGAGAAGAGGGTAAAGGGGTCTTCTTGGCTGGTTCAAGTCCTCCTTGGAATAGCCAGCTCACAGCAGGACACCCCCCCTCAAAAAAAAAAGAGCATGCAACCAGACAAACTGTGTGCAGTTCCAAATGACTCCGTGTGTAGGTCAGAAACTCCATGTCACGCGCTCACTCGGAATAAAGCTGTGTTGGAGTTTATAATGCCTCGAGCTTGAATGGCACATTCTTCCGCAGGAATGCTGTCAAATGCCCTATTGAGAGAACGTTCTCCTGCTCTCTGAGGGCATCTAAATGTCAGAGGGTTGACCCCTCAATCTCTGTGCCACCAGAAGTAATTGTTTCCTCTGAAGCAAGAATGCCAGCCCCTGACACAAGAGACTGTTCCAGTGGAGGTAGGGTTGCCAACTCTGGGTTGGGACGTTCCTGGAGATTAGGGGCTAGAGCCTGAAAAAGACAGGATTTGGGGAGGGAAGGGGCTCCAATGGGGTGTGACACCATAGAATCCACCCTCCATAGCAGGCATTTTTGCCAGGAGAACTGGTCCCTGTCATCTGGAGATCTGTTGTGATTCTGGGAGGTCTCCAGGCTTCACCTGGAGGGTGGCAAGCCAACTGGAGGAAAGCACTGCCTCAGGCCAAACAGATCTGCAGTTCCAACCCATTGAATGGGATTCTTAATAACAAAGCATGCATAGCGTACATGCAAGAAAATGCACATCTGTGTTCTAGCTGCATGCTTTATGCATGCAAATGGCCATCAACGTGCAGCTCTAAATTGTCCTTCCAAAATGTTCAGCAACATAAGGGTGGCCCAACATATCTGGTTGGCCCAGTTCTGGGCTGTGCCCTTTGGAATCACCTTTGCCATTGAGAAGAAGAATCGCCCCTCCTGTAAGGCGATTCAAAGGGGCTTACAATCTCCTTTCCCTTCCCCCCCCCCCCAACAAACACCTTGTGAGGTGGGTGGGGCTGAGAGAGCTCCGAAGAACTGTGACTAGCCCAAGGTCACCCAGCTGGCTTGTGTTGGACTGCACAGGCTAATCTAGTTCCCCAGGTAAGCCTCCACAGCTCTAGTGGCAGAGCGGGGAATCAAACCCGGTTCTCCAGATTAGAGTGCACCTGCTCTTAGCCACTACGCCACTGCTGCTGCTTAGATTTTCTTTCTTTACCTGCAAAACACATTTTGGGGGCTAGTGCTGGAGGAGAGTTTCACAGAAACCATGGACCTCCAAGAAGATAAATAAGTAGGTCCTAGATCAAATTAAACATGAACTGGCCCTAGAAGCTAAAATGACTAAACTGTTGTACTTACATAATGGCCACACTGTGAGAAGACGAGAGGCACTGGAAAAGACAATAAAGCTAGGAAAAGTTGAAGGCAGCAGGTAGAGAGGTAGACCCAACATGAGATGGGTTGACTCAGTCAAAGAGGCCAAGGCCCTCAGTTTGCACCATCTGAGCAAGGCTGTTAAGGATAGGACACTTTGAAGGACATGGATGCACGGGGTTGCCATGAGTCACATGCAGAATAATGCACTTTCAAACTGCTTTCAGTGCTCTTTGAAGCTGTGCGGAATGGCAAAATCTACTTGCAAACAGTTGTAAAAGTGGTTTGAAAATGCATTATTTTGCGTGTGCGGAAGGGGCCTCTAGAGTGAACTGAAACATTTGTGAGGCTCCCAGGGGGGCGGCTTATGGTTGCACTTTGTGGACATTGCGAGCATGAGGTTAAAAACTTTGCTGACAACTCCCAGGTCCCTGTTCGAAATGGGTTGGAATCTTTGTCCTGATCCAGCAGGGCTGCGCTTTGGTCATTATGGAGCTCGATACATCAACGGCAGGCCAGTTTGTCGAGAAGCATGACAGCTAAGTAGAACCTCCCTCTTCCCTTTGATTCTGGGGACCAATGACAGGGGAGGGCTGGCCACTCTTGGAAGCAGGATGCTGGGTGAGATGGACCTGATCTGCAGGACTGTTCCTATGTCTCCACGACACCAGGTTAAGGCTTCATTGGGAAACTGAACATGGAGAGCTTTTGTTTATTCTTCAGTGGATGCTGCTCCGTCTCGCAGGCGTTGGCAAACAGAGCCCAGGAGAGGCTGATAAAGTGTCCTCCTGGCCCCAACCTTTTTTCATTCCGCTCTCGATCAAGCTTGACCTGCCCACACAAAGCCCCCTGGCCTCAATTTGAATCTGAAAAGGGCACTGGAGGAGAGAGCGCTGACCTTCAACCTGTGGGTCAACCCTTCTATCGTGGCTGTCACCACTGGCTAGGCCGCATCCCCTGGGAAACCTTCTATAGGGGGGAGGAGATGAGGTGGGGGGGATGCAAGCAGGGATGGTTGCCCCCCTCCCAACAACAACAACAAAACAGCCAGAGGAGAAGGCCTGGGAAGGCAATCTGGAAACTGACCTGCAAACCGGTGGGGGGGGGGGCGGTGTAGTGTGCCAATTCTCCAGGGACAGAATGTCTGTGCAGGATGGCTCCCAGGAGTGCTGAGAGATGAGAGAGACAGGCAGACAGACAGATAGCTGGGGGCGGAAGGCGGGAGCACCTTATCGATCCAGATTCAGGTCTGGGAAAGGACAATAGGAAGGAAAGGTATAAAAGAGGCATGGGGGGAAGGGAGGGAAGGAAGGAAAAGAGAGAGAGAGAGAGAGAGAGAGAGATTATTACTGAAAAATATATAAACTATATGTAAACTATTGATGTGGCACGGGGTGAAGGTGTTATCCAACAGTGTTATCCAACACTGTTATCCAACAGTGATGAGTTTCGAAAACTGAAGAAAATGCTTATTATTATTATTATTATTATTATTATTATTATTATTATTATTATTATTATTATTATTATTATTATTATTATTATTATTATATTTGTTTGTTTGTTTGTTTGTTTATTTATTCAATATACTGCCCCATCCCTGAAGGGCTCTGGGCGGTGTAAAACATAAAACAATATATATAAAATCATCATAAATACAGCTTCCATAAATACAATTAAAAACAGCCGTTGTTTCCCAAGATAGGCATCTCACGAAAGACCTTATTTAAATAGTATTTATGATCACAGTTCTCCTGTCAAGGGCTCTACCAGGTAGGAGGCTGATACCAGGAGTGGTAGACCAAGCTGCTTGAAGTTAAGGCAGCTTGTGAATTTTGGGCAAGTTCAACCAGATGGCTTCCGGGATCATAGCCCAACCTCTAGCTGTGCCAGTCCCAAGGAGCACTTCATGGGGTTGGTTTGTTTCTGAGCAGTAAAAAAGTTCCTGGGACAGCTTTGCCAGGTCAGTTTGTGTGATTATTTTTTGGGTTGCCTGCTATCGAATACTGGTTTTGCAGTCATTTAACTTTACACCTTACATAACTGATGGGGGAGTAAGGGCAGTTCAGTTGAGGTGCTCTTGCTTTTTCAACACCTGATTCTGTCTCCTCCCTGCCTCTTTTGGCTCTGGGGCCGCAGACAATTCCTGATATCTCCAGCCTCTGAAACTGGTCCCAAATTTGGACCTCCAACCCAATTTGGCTCTGAGGACAAGCAAAATGTACCTTTTTGTAATTTCTTGCAAAAGGGATTGGGTTTCCCCAGGTTTGTTTACTGTTCATTTACTGGACTTTCTTTGCAATTTTATGAGTATAATGTACATCATTTAAAAATTATGTACGTAGCAAGTTGCCAACCTCCAGGTGGGGTTTGGAGATTGCAAAGAATTGCAACTGATCTCCAGGCCATATTGCTTTGGGGGAAATGGCTGCTTTGCACTATATACCCAGCTGAGGTCCCCTTTCATCCCCAAACCCTGCTTTCCCCAGGTCAGAGGCGTAGCAAGGGGGGAAAGTGCACAGTGCACTGACGTGTCCTCTGCCCGGAACACCCCCAGAACGCCCTTGCCACGCACCCCAGGCCCGGTGTGTCGCACACCTCCCTGCCCCCTTGGAGCTACGCCTCTGCCCCAGGCTCCACCCCACATAGAGCTGGAAACCCTAGACTCAATGCTGATTTATTACTGCACAAATCTATGCAGATCATATGCATGACGAGAGCCAGTGTGGCGTAGCGGTTAAGAATGTCAGATTGGGAACCAGATTCAATTCAAATCCCCACTCGTACCATGGACCCTTGCCGAGTGGCCTTGGATCAGTCATGCACACTCAGCCTAGCCTACCTCAAAAGGGTGTTGTGAGGAATTGAGAAAGATGTAAGCCCCTTTGGGTCCCACAGGGGAGAAAGGCATAACAATAAATAAATAAATAAATAAATAAATAATAAGCAAATGTAAAGTATAAGATACTCAGAATGCCTTTTGCTGCCGCACTTCCAAAAGGTGCATATTTTACAGCAAACCAATGCAGTATGTGGCCAACAGCCACTGGTATGAAAAGATAGAAGCAGGCGTTTGATTTGTGCCCTGACAAAGCAAAATCCAAGTAGGGATTTGGGGGTCATAGGGGCAGGGATGAGGAATGCAAAGCCCTCCACCCGCCGGTCCCCCTCAACCTCATCTTTTGCTATGTCATGACCTGTCCACTCAGACTCCAGCAGCATACTCTGCCATGTTTGTATTTGCCTCTCAAAAACAGTGCCAGCTTTCCCTTAGTTGCCCTTTGACACTTGAACTGTGGCCCCGTGCAATGCACATCTTCAAAGCAGTGTGTTTGGAGCAAGGGAAATTAATAGCGCTTTGGAGCTGGTCAGTTGCCTCCTGACGACTGATTTCTTTAGTGCCTAGCGATGGAGAGAGAGAGAGAGAGAGAGAGAGAGAGAGAGCTTCTAATCTTCCTGCCAGAAATTTTCCCTAACCTATGGGTGGCAGGACTGGGGACAGAGGTTGTACATTTAAACCTTTCTTGTACGTTTGTTTATTTTACCTAATCCTCTACTTAATATTCTCCCCCATCCCCCAGTTACATTCCTCTGCTGCTATAGTTTTAAGGTTTTGTATTATTTTTAAGTAAGGATTATTCGATTTGTTTTTACTGTGTTTGTTGTTGTTTTGCTGTACACCGCCCTGAGCCCTTTGGGGGTAGGGCGGTTTGTCAAATCGAATAAATAAATTAAAAAATAAATGAATAAATAAAGCCAAGATTCGCTAGCTTTCCACAGAGATCTCGGCTCACTACTGCTTTTTTTTGAATTTGGAAAGCGGGGCTTGTATCCTAACCGGTCAGTTCACCAAAAGCGTTTGCTTTATTAGGCAGGAGGGAGGTTTACTGAGGGATTGGGTAGAGATCAAAATTAGTTGAGGAACAAAGTGGAGCTTTTAGGAAGCAAAAAAAGAACACATGGAAAGGAACCAACATTTCATGCTTGAAATTGCTGTGGAAAAAAACATTGATTTCAGTGTGGTTGGTTTCTGTGCTTCAAGTTGCCAGCTCTGGGTTGGGAAATTCCTGGAGATTAGGCTGGACTGGAGAAGGAAAGAAATCCAGTGGTTTATAATGCCATAGAGTACACCTGCTAAAGGGCCCATTTTCTCTAGGAAATTTTATTTCCGTCACCTGGTGATCAGTTGTAAGCTGGAGAGATCTTCAGCCACCACCCAGAAGACGGCAACCCTGTGCCATGTTTACATAGATGTGAGAGTTTTATTCTTGGGTACCTCAGAAGCTAAGCAGGGTTGAGCTTGGTTAGTATTTGGATGGGAGACCACTAAGGTCACTATGCAGAAGCAAGGCGATGTTAGTCCCTTGCCTTGTTAACTCTTTGGGGTTGCCATGAATTGGCTGTGACTTGATGGCACTTTATGCACACACAGATGTGACAGCCAGTGAAGTGTAGTGGTTAGAGTTTTAGACTAAAACCTTGGCTGCTGCTGCTGCTGCTGCTGCTTCTCCTTCTTCTCCTCCTCCTCCTTCTTCTCCTTCTCCTCCTCCTCCTCCTCCTCCTTCTTTTTCTTCTCCTCCTTCTCCTTCTCTAGCTGTCAGTACAACCAGTCCAGCTTCATTAACTAGACTGGATCTAGATGAATTGCACAATGTGAGGAAATCTGCATTTCAGGCTGCTCTAGAAAAACTTGTTCGGAGAGAGATAATAGTTCTAAAGAACCATTATTATTTAGTTTTAGACTAAAACCTTGGCTGCTGCTGCTGCTGCTGCTGCTGCTGCTTCTCCTTCTCCTTCTCCTCCTCCTCCTTCTTCTCCTTCTCCTCCTCCTCCTCCTCCTCCTCCTCCTCCTCCTTCTTTTTCTTCTCCTCCTTCTCCTTCTCTAGCTGTCAGTACAACCAGTCCAGCTTCATTAACTAGACTGGATCTAGATGAATTGCACAATGTGGGGAAATCTGCATTTCAGGCTGCTCTAGAAAAACTTGTTCGGAGAGAGATAATAGTTCTAAAGAACCATTATTACAATTAGCTGTTTGCATGAAATGCATACTTTTGTAAAATAGAGGCAAAGACATCCATGCCACTGGACTTCCATATACAAGGATTTCAATCAACAGGTCTACAGGAAAAATTGGGGGAAATATTGATCTGCTATGGTTGCCAACCTCCAAATGGATCTGTTGGACATAGGCTCTTTCTGCACACCTAAAACGTTTTCAAAATCACCCCCCATGCCCCCTTTACAACAACATACGCCTGCACTCACCCCTTCAAAATGATACATGGGCGCCATTACATGATTTCCCCCTTTGGTTACAACTCTGGCCCGAATCGAGTTACTTCAGTGCTTCAGAATGACTCTTGCTTTTATAGGTCTCTCCTCACCGTATACCTTTACAGTAGCTTCAAAGATTGTTCCCCTCAAGTAGAAATGCTGCAAATAAGCAGGTGGGGGCTCAGTGAATCCAGAAAATGGTGGTGAGGGGGAAGTTCAGGGAAGCAGAGAAGTGTGGGAAAAGGAGTCAATAGATAGCACAGGAACCAAATATGTTTTCAAAAGATGTCAATTGGAGAATTGTTTTAAAAGAGAATTCATTTAAAACATTTCAGGCTGCAAATAAAACATTTTGGGGTAAAAACAATGTGGAACTTCATGGAGGAAATGCTGTATTTCCTGCCTCATTTTAAAAGGTTTGTGAGGAATGGGTGATAGTATTAGAATTTAGAACAAAATTACCTCAGGTTTCATTTTGACTTTTACTTAAAAGTAAAAGTGCCATGGGAAGCAGTTTGGCACCCTCTATGACTAATATATTTATGAAACAGCTAGAAAAGACACATATTTGTAATTCCAGCATTAAATCCCTTTCACAAATACTTAGCTTTTTGTTACAGATACTTATTTTGTTTTTTTCTAATACCGTAGGTGGATTCCACATGGTAGAAATATAGTGGGTTGATGAAGGAAAGTATCCCGGTTTGGGGAAGTACTTCACACAGGTCCCTTCCTCGAAGTGGGATTGACCCTTTATATTTCTCTCTACCTGGGTTTTTCAAAAAACGCTAAAATCGCAATGTTTTTGAAAAAGCCCAGGTTTGAACCTGCTACTGAGGGAATGGTATGGGCACCCAACGCTTTATTTTTCCCGCCCTGCCGCCCATTCTTCCGCCATTTTCCCGCCCTGCCGCCATTCTCCCGTCAGTTTAGTTTCTGCTGAGCTGCCGACTGGGGTGATAGCCTGCCATTTCAGAAATGTCCCCCAAGCACGTTTTCTCCCTTTGGCAGCGACTGTGTACGCCATGTCATCCAAATATGTACAGTAATGGATTCACAACAAACTTTATTAATATTATGCAGAGCAGAATCGACCATAGAGATAGAAAGGGTTTTTTCCCCACAATGTTAAGCACTATAAACAAGAGCATTACATTTTTAGGAACCTTTAATAGTTTTTCACTTCCTTTTTTAGATAGTTGTTAATATTACTTTAGAAAACCAGACACAGATATCTTCATATAAAGAATCAACGGATAAAAATACTTTGTTGCATTTCAGGTCTTTCCACCCATATACATTAAAGGCAAACTTCCCCTAAGGGAAATTCCTTAGGAGAAAACAAAACTGTACCTCTCAGGCCTTTCCTAATCAGGCAGCAAATGAACTGGAAGAGCAGCTTTTAGAAAGGGGATATCCTGATTTTATCATCAGAACAGCTAGAACAGGGCAAAAGCTATTCATAGAGTAAACTTACTCCAAACTAAAGAACCTAGGCGTCAGAAATGTCTTATCTGTACCTTTGAATATATACAGCACCCTATGAACATTAGAAAAATGATTTATAAATACCAGGATGTTTTATCAGACATTCCAGCTGTTCATCATTACCTATTGTTATCTTTAGAAGGACTAAGAATAAGAATTATGGAGCATAACTTTAGAACCAAATCAAAGATGTGCCCATGGTAGAACATTTCTTGCAATGCCAGCACAAAGCAGAAAAACTCAGGTATTTCATGGGCTTATAGAAAAGACTTACCATGCACCTTACTAAAGGCAGAGAATTGTTACATACATTAATCGAAAACAATTGCCTCAGGAGGGCTAAATGCTCAATTAGATTAGACAAGTTTTATTTAGATTGCCTTCAGATGCAACACGCCCATAAGAATGGAAGCCCTAAGGTCCCAAATCTGAGGGATTATAGTATTGTGTCCCTAGATAGTCGGTTCCCAGAGAAGGTATGTGGTGATAGAAATAGGCTTTATATGAATGTAGTATAATGTCTTAGATGAATTTTACAGAAAAAAATATTTATGGGTACATTTGTTGTTTATTGTTATTTATTGTAAACGTATTGTTATTATTCTCAGAGTGCATGCTATCAATGTACGAAACTATCAATCTAAATATCAGTTAGAGGATAAAACAAGGTAAAACATGTTTTTTGAAATTATTTTTTGAAAATATTTTTTGTGCAAGAAATATTACGATTAGCAATTTATAGTGGTATTAATCATTATATGTTATTGTGTCCAGATCAACTGTGATCTTCACATGAAAATGAAGGTCAGAAAAAAATTAAGCAGAGATTACGAGTAAGAAAACAAGATTAATTTCTGTAAAATAACAATTAATTTGATACTGAATGTGCTATGTATGATTTAATTTGGTTTTTATGTATTTGAATACATAAGGTCTCTTGAATAGGCCATTGGATGAACAAGGACAAACAGGTTCTGGCCAGGACAGAAAATCAAAAAGCAGAAAAAGAATTTAAAGAGACAGAATACTTAAATTTATTTTCAGACTTATGTCTACTGTGACAACAATGTAAAACTGTGTTATTTGCTCTGGTAACTTTACCACAGTCAGTGGTTAGGAGCAGCTGGACTCTGATCTGGAGAACTGGTTTTGATTCCCCACTCCTCCACTTGAGCAGCAGACTCTTATCTGGTGAACTGGATCTGTTTCCCCACTCCTACATTCCTGCCGGGTGACCTTGGACTAGACACAGTTCTTCAGAGCTCTTTCAGTCCTCCCTCCCTCACAAGGTGTCTGTTGTGGGGAGAGTAAGGGAAAGGAGTTTGAAAGCCCCTTTGAGTTTGCTTACAGGAGAGAAAGGGGGTATAAATCCAAACTCTCCTTCTTCTACTACTACATTAACAAACATTGCTCTGATGAATAATAATAATTGACTGTTGAAACGCATGCCAATTTTTGCACAACCTCATTAATACAGCGTATGCTGTTTTGGTTTTTCCTTAACCTCCAAATGCGGCCTGGAGAGCTCCTGGAATTTGATCAGTTCCCCCAGAAACAATGCTTGATTTGGAGTCTGGATTGTATGGCATTGTGGTTCCTTCCCAAGCCCTGACCTCTTCAAGCTCCACTTCTAAATCCCTACGAATTTCCAAGACAGAAGCTGGCAACCCTGTGTAAGCTCTCTCATCCCAGCTGCCTTTTTAACAGAGGCGTAGCGCCAACGGGGACATCTGGGGCGGCTTGTCCCAGGCGCTGCAGGTGGCGGAGGTGCTGGGCAGGGGAAACCCCCTCTGCTTGGCGGAGCAGGCAAATGCCTGCTCCGTAGGGTGGTGGGAAATGGTGGCCGTGGCCGGCGGTGCTAGGCAAGAAAAATTCCTCTGCCAGAAGAAGCAGGCAGCAGCCTGCTCCATTGGGCGGTGGGGAAATGGTGGCCATGGGAGGCAGCAGCGCCAGGCAGGGGAACCCTCCTCTACCCAACGGGGCAGGAGGTCCGTGGGGCAGAGGGGGGATGGTGGCCTCCAAACTTTTTGCCCACCTCCCATGGATCCCCGTGCAGCACTGTCATACCTGGAAGGTACGGTAAGTGGTGGCACGGGGGAGGGGGACATGGAAAACTCGCAGGCCGCCCCTGGCGCAGCTTTGCCCAGCTACGCCTCTGCTTTTTAATAATGCTTCTGATCTTCACAGTTTCCCACCAATTGGTTTACCTCAAGAATATCCGCATTCTGAAAACTACTATTGCCGTTTTTCCAGTGAACAAATTACGATGTTTATGTCGTTTGACAGGAGTATATAGCTAGGGCTGCCAGATAGGAAAACTCCTAAAGATTCGAGGATGGAACTCGATTCACCAAAGCATTCACCAAAGCAGCCATTTTCTCGAGGGGAACTGATCTTTGTTGTGAACTGTAATTCTGTGGGATCCTAAGAACCTTTCAGAGGCGTATCTAGGGGAAATGGAGCCCGGTGCAAAATCGGAGTTTTGCTGCACCCCTCGGGCCCGCCCTGCCAGGCTGCTCCTTCGGCAGGTGTTGCCCTGGGTGCCATTCCCCCCCCCCCACACCTTTTAATTGAGCTCTAAGGCCCCTTCCGCACATGCAGAACAATGCACTTTCAATCCACTTTCAATGCACTTTGCAGCTGGATTTTACTGTGCGGAATAGCAAAATCCACTCGCAAACAATTGTGAAAGTGGATTGAAAGTGCATTATTCTGCATGTGCAGGAGGGGCCAAAGGGATGTGCAACCTTCTATCAAAACATTGCATATCTCAGTTTGCAAGCACTGTCCCAAAATGAAGAGAGACAAGAACCAGAAGATGCTCTGGAACTGGACAGAAAAGGGCAGCCGGCCCACCCAGGAGCTCTGAGTCTTCCCACAGTTCCAGCACAACATCTTTGTAATGAGTCTCCCCCACGGGACAGCTGCAGAGAACAACATATTGACTTAGTTAATGAGGAGGTGGCCGGAAAGGCCAGGCCGGGATTGGGGGACAAGCAATACCAGAGGCTGCCTGTGAACTTTAAGAAGGCCCACAGGGCTGGAGAGAACATTGGGGTTGGGGGGGGGGGGGGAACCTGCCAGCACCAGGGAGAGAAAGCCACAAAACTGAGCAATGTTTCCGAGGACAGCCATGCCGCTCTGCAGTACAACAGCTAAATTTGAGTCCAGTAGCGCTTGAGAGACATTAGAGATTTTTGAGGAATAAACTTTCCAGAGTCAAAGTATTTGACAAACTCCACTAAGGTTACTGTGGGAATCTCAGTTCATGTTGCAGTGTAAGAACACATAAGGTTGGTTTTCCCCCATGTCTTTTAATGTTGCCAACTGCCTGCAGGGTAAAAATATAACCTGTCTCTTTAACACAGGCTTAATGAGATAGTCTTTACCTCCATGAAATCTCCATTAAATGCTTGCTCATTTCCACACATTAAGCCCTCTCTTAAAGGAACATGACGGTTTTCTCCAGACCTGTTGGCAGCCATAACTGTCACATCTAGTTTGGCCCTTCCCTTCCCACAAATCCCATGTTTCGGATATGTTCTCTTTAACTGCGTACAGGTAGACTGTTCTGGAGCAGCTGGGATGTTGCCAAGATGTGAAAACAGAAAGAAAAGGATACTTAACTTAGGCTTCCAGAATTCTCCTTACTCTTTTGAGATGTTTGGAGTTCTCATATTACCTGGCCTTCTTTTCCAGAGTGGAATCGAGGTATGAAGAACCCTCCATTCTCCTTTGTTTTTATTTCTTAGCTTTGTACAGCGCAGAGCACATGTGCCAAACACACTTTGTTCTTTCCTTTCACTTGCCCCTTGCCCTGCTTTTCAATGCCTGAGGTGCAGAGGCGTATCTAGGGAAAATGAAGCTGGTGCAAAATCTGAGCCCGCCCGCCCACCGCATGGGCGGCCTCCCTCCCCCACCACAACCAAACAACTTTTTTTGCAACAGGTCTTGAAGTCAGGGGTGTAGGGACCAATTTTCCGCCCCCGACTAAATGACCGCAGCCTGGGGACATTTGATCCCATATGTTCCCCTGAGCAGTACGCTCCTGCTGAGATGCATGTGCGTACTGATAAAACACAGCTGCCAAACAACACCGCCCCCCCCCCCCCCCACCCCCCCCCCCCCCCACCCCCCCCCCCCCCCACCCCCCCCCCCCCCCACCCCCCCCCCCCCCCACCCCCCCCCCCCCCCACCCCCCCCCCCCCCCACCCCCCCCCCCCCCCACCCCCCCCCCCCCCCACCCCCCCCCCCCCCCACCCCCCCCCCCCCCCACCCCCCCCCCCCCCCACCCCCCCCCCCCCCCACCCCCCCCCCCCCCCACCCCCCCCCCCCCCCACCCCCCCCCCCCCCCACCCCCCCCCCCCCCCACCCCCCCCCCCCCCCACCCCCCCCCCCCCCCACCCCCCCCCCCCCCCACCCCCCCCCCCCCCCACCCCCCCCCCCCCCCACCCCCCCCCCCCCCCACCCCCCCCCCCCCCCACCCCCCCCCCCCCCCACCCCCCCCCCCCCCCACCCCCCCCCCCCCCCACCCCCCCCCCCCCCCACCCCCCCCCCCCCCCACCCCCCCCCCCCCCCACCCCCCCCCCCCCCCACCCCCCCCCCCCCCCACCCCCCCCCCCCCCCACCCCCCCCCCCCCCCACCCCCCCCCCCCCCCACCCCCCCCCCCCCCCACCCCCCCCCCCCCCCACCCCCCCCCCCCCCCACCCCCCCCCCCCCCCACCCCCCCCCCCCCCCACCCCCCCCCCCCCCCACCCCCCCCCCCCCCCACCCCCCCCCCCCCCCACCCCCCCCCCCCCCCACCCCCCCCCCCCCCCACCCCCCCCCCCCCCCACCCCCCCCCCCCCCCACCCCCCCCCCCCCCCACCCCCCCCCCCCCCCACCCCCCCCCCCCCCCACCCCCCCCCCCCCCCACCCCCCCCCCCCCCCACCCCCCCCCCCCCCCACCCCCCCCCCCCCCCACCCCCCCCCCCCCCCACCCCCCCCCCCCCCCACCCCCCCCCCCCCCCACCCCCCCCCCCCCCCACCCCCCCCCCCCCCCACCCCCCCCCCCCCCCACCCCCCCCCCCCCCCACCCCCCCCCCCCCCCACCCCCCCCCCCCCCCACCCCCCCCCCCCCCCACCCCCCCCCCCCCCCACCCCCCCCCCCCCCCACCCCCCCCCCCCCCCACCCCCCCCCCCCCCCACCCCCCCCCCCCCCCACCCCCCCCCCCCCCCACCCCCCCCCCCCCCCACCCCCCCCCCCCCCCACCCCCCCCCCCCCCCACCCCCCCCCCCCCCCACCCCCCCCCCCCCCCACCCCCCCCCCCCCCCACCCCCCCCCCCCCCCACCCCCCCCCCCCCCCACCCCCCCCCCCCCCCACCCCCCCCCCCCCCCACCCCCCCCCCCCCCCACCCCCCCCCCCCCCCACCCCCCCCCCCCCCCACCCCCCCCCCCCCCCACCCCCCCCCCCCCCCACCCCCCCCCCCCCCCACCCCCCCCCCCCCCCACCCCCCCCCCCCCCCACCCCCCCCCCCCCCCACCCCCCCCCCCCCCCACCCCCCCCCCCCCCCACCCCCCCCCCCCCCCACCCCCCCCCCCCCCCACCCCCCCCCCCCCCCACCCCCCCCCCCCCCCACCCCCCCCCCCCCCCACCCCCCCCCCCCCCCACCCCCCCCCCCCCCCACCCCCCCCCCCCCCCACCCCCCCCCCCCCCCACCCCCCCCCCCCCCCACCCCCCCCCCCCCCCACCCCCCCCCCCCCCCACCCCCCCCCCCCCCCACCCCCCCCCCCCCCCACCCCCCCCCCCCCCCACCCCCCCCCCCCCCCACCCCCCCCCCCCCCCACCCCCCCCCCCCCCCACCCCCCCCCCCCCCCACCCCCCCCCCCCCCCACCCCCCCCCCCCCCCACCCCCCCCCCCCCCCACCCCCCCCCCCCCCCACCCCCCCCCCCCCCCACCCCCCCCCCCCCCCACCCCCCCCCCCCCCCACCCCCCCCCCCCCCCACCCCCCCCCCCCCCCACCCCCCCCCCCCCCCACCCCCCCCCCCCCCCACCCCCCCCCCCCCCCACCCCCCCCCCCCCCCACCCCCCCCCCCCCCCACCCCCCCCCCCCCCCACCCCCCCCCCCCCCCACCCCCCCCCCCCCCCACCCCCCCCCCCCCCCACCCCCCCCCCCCCCCACCCCCCCCCCCCCCCACCCCCCCCCCCCCCCACCCCCCCCCCCCCCCACCCCCCCCCCCCCCCACCCCCCCCCCCCCCCACCCCCCCCCCCCCCCACCCCCCCCCCCCCCCACCCCCCCCCCCCCCCACCCCCCCCCCCCCCCACCCCCCCCCCCCCCCACCCCCCCCCCCCCCCACCCCCCCCCCCCCCCACCCCCCCCCCCCCCCACCCCCCCCCCCCCCCACCCCCCCCCCCCCCCACCCCCCCCCCCCCCCACCCCCCCCCCCCCCCACCCCCCCCCCCCCCCACCCCCCCCCCCCCCCACCCCCCCCCCCCCCCACCCCCCCCCCCCCCCACCCCCCCCCCCCCCCACCCCCCCCCCCCCCCACCCCCCCCCCCCCCCACCCCCCCCCCCCCCCACCCCCCCCCCCCCCCACCCCCCCCCCCCCCCACCCCCCCCCCCCCCCACCCCCCCCCCCCCCCACCCCCCCCCCCCCCCACCCCCCCCCCCCCCCACCCCCCCCCCCCCCCACCCCCCCCCCCCCCCACCCCCCCCCCCCCCCACCCCCCCCCCCCCCCACCCCCCCCCCCCCCCACCCCCCCCCCCCCCCACCCCCCCCCCCCCCCACCCCCCCCCCCCCCCACCCCCCCCCCCCCCCACCCCCCCCCCCCCCCACCCCCCCCCCCCCCCACCCCCCCCCCCCCCCACCCCCCCCCCCCCCCACCCCCCCCCCCCCCCACCCCCCCCCCCCCCCACCCCCCCCCCCCCCCACCCCCCCCCCCCCCCACCCCCCCCCCCCCCCACCCCCCCCCCCCCCCACCCCCCCCCCCCCCCACCCCCCCCCCCCCCCACCCCCCCCCCCCCCCACCCCCCCCCCCCCCCACCCCCCCCCCCCCCCACCCCCCCCCCCCCCCACCCCCCCCCCCCCCCACCCCCCCCCCCCCCCACCCCCCCCCCCCCCCACCCCCCCCCCCCCCCACCCCCCCCCCCCCCCACCCCCCCCCCCCCCCACCCCCCCCCCCCCCCACCCCCCCCCCCCCCCACCCCCCCCCCCCCCCACCCCCCCCCCCCCCCACCCCCCCCCCCCCCCACCCCCCCCCCCCCCCACCCCCCCCCCCCCCCACCCCCCCCCCCCCCCACCCCCCCCCCCCCCCACCCCCCCCCCCCCCCACCCCCCCCCCCCCCCACCCCCCCCCCCCCCCACCCCCCCCCCCCCCCACCCCCCCCCCCCCCCACCCCCCCCCCCCCCCACCCCCCCCCCCCCCCACCCCCCCCCCCCCCCACCCCCCCCCCCCCCCACCCCCCCCCCCCCCCACCCCCCCCCCCCCCCACCCCCCCCCCCCCCCACCCCCCCCCCCCCCCACCCCCCCCCCCCCCCACCCCCCCCCCCCCCCACCCCCCCCCCCCCCCACCCCCCCCCCCCCCCACCCCCCCCCCCCCCCACCCCCCCCCCCCCCCACCCCCCCCCCCCCCCACCCCCCCCCCCCCCCACCCCCCCCCCCCCCCACCCCCCCCCCCCCCCACCCCCCCCCCCCCCCACCCCCCCCCCCCCCCACCCCCCCCCCCCCCCACCCCCCCCCCCCCCCACCCCCCCCCCCCCCCACCCCCCCCCCCCCCCACCCCCCCCCCCCCCCACCCCCCCCCCCCCCCACCCCCCCCCCCCCCCACCCCCCCCCCCCCCCACCCCCCCCCCCCCCCACCCCCCCCCCCCCCCACCCCCCCCCCCCCCCACCCCCCCCCCCCCCCACCCCCCCCCCCCCCCACCCCCCCCCCCCCCCACCCCCCCCCCCCCCCACCCCCCCCCCCCCCCACCCCCCCCCCCCCCCACCCCCCCCCCCCCCCACCCCCCCCCCCCCCCACCCCCCCCCCCCCCCACCCCCCCCCCCCCCCACCCCCCCCCCCCCCCACCCCCCCCCCCCCCCACCCCCCCCCCCCCCCACCCCCCCCCCCCCCCACCCCCCCCCCCCCCCACCCCCCCCCCCCCCCACCCCCCCCCCCCCCCACCCCCCCCCCCCCCCACCCCCCCCCCCCCCCACCCCCCCCCCCCCCCACCCCCCCCCCCCCCCACCCCCCCCCCCCCCCACCCCCCCCCCCCCCCACCCCCCCCCCCCCCCACCCCCCCCCCCCCCCACCCCCCCCCCCCCCCACCCCCCCCCCCCCCCACCCCCCCCCCCCCCCACCCCCCCCCCCCCCCACCCCCCCCCCCCCCCACCCCCCCCCCCCCCCACCCCCCCCCCCCCCCACCCCCCCCCCCCCCCACCCCCCCCCCCCCCCACCCCCCCCCCCCCCCACCCCCCCCCCCCCCCACCCCCCCCCCCCCCCACCCCCCCCCCCCCCCACCCCCCCCCCCCCCCACCCCCCCCCCCCCCCACCCCCCCCCCCCCCCACCCCCCCCCCCCCCCACCCCCCCCCCCCCCCACCCCCCCCCCCCCCCACCCCCCCCCCCCCCCACCCCCCCCCCCCCCCACCCCCCCCCCCCCCCACCCCCCCCCCCCCCCACCCCCCCCCCCCCCCACCCCCCCCCCCCCCCACCCCCCCCCCCCCCCACCCCCCCCCCCCCCCACCCCCCCCCCCCCCCACCCCCCCCCCCCCCCACCCCCCCCCCCCCCCACCCCCCCCCCCCCCCACCCCCCCCCCCCCCCACCCCCCCCCCCCCCCACCCCCCCCCCCCCCCACCCCCCCCCCCCCCCACCCCCCCCCCCCCCCACCCCCCCCCCCCCCCACCCCCCCCCCCCCCCACCCCCCCCCCCCCCCACCCCCCCCCCCCCCCACCCCCCCCCCCCCCCACCCCCCCCCCCCCCCACCCCCCCCCCCCCCCACCCCCCCCCCCCCCCACCCCCCCCCCCCCCCACCCCCCCCCCCCCCCACCCCCCCCCCCCCCCACCCCCCCCCCCCCCCACCCCCCCCCCCCCCCACCCCCCCCCCCCCCCACCCCCCCCCCCCCCCACCCCCGGTAAGCAAGGACCAGGGTGCTGCAGAGAGAAAGTAGATTCATATGGGAAAAAAAACTCTGGGGTTCTCATCCCAGCTCGAAAAAGTCAACAAGCCCACGGTAATCTCTAAGAGTGAACTAGATGGTGTCATATCAGGTATCAAAATGGGAATACCAACATACAAAGTTTTCTGCATACTGTGGAGACTTGCCAGGATTTTCCATGTATACAGAAACACGTTACTTTGTAAATTAATAAGAGACCGCTCCTCCCACAAAACAATGATGAATGATCAGGCCCATTATCCTCTAGAAATCACAGAATGTTGAGGACCGCTATGGGTCAATTATAGAAAATTAGCAGTAAAGTTGGATGTGGTAAATGATATCCCCCCTTGTTTCCCAGCAGGAGTTTGGATGGCAGGCAGGCAGGCAGGCAGGCAGGCAGGCAGGCAGAAGGAAGGAAGGAAGGAAGGAAGGAAGGAAGGAAGGAAGGAAGGAAGGAAGGAAGGAAGGAAGGAAGGAAGGAAGGAAGGAAGGAAGGAAGGAAGGAAGGAAGGAAGGAAGGAAGGAAGGAAGGAAGGAAGGAAGGAAGGAAGGAAGGAAGGAAGGAAGGAAGGAAGGAAGGAAGGAAGGAAGGAAGGAAGGAAGGAAGGAAGGAAGGAAGGAAGGAAGGAAGGAGAAGTGATCTTGTGTGCTAGCTTGGCTCTGCATGCAGTACCACATTCTCTCCCTTCCCCCTTATTTCCCAACCCCTGCCGGCTCGGACAGGAGAGGTGGTGGTGGGGATCTTGCAAGAGCATACCCACTTTCCCCATTTCTCCTGTCCCAGATAACATTCAGTAAGAATGGAACGTGATTGGCTAGGAGTGCATCACCACCACACAATCCATTCTTACTGAAATATACCTTAGGATAAGGAGAAAAGAGACATTGGGCTTCCTCAAGCTCTAACAGCTTCTAGTATCCCAGAGAAGGCAATTTGCATCAGGGGCAAATTTCCCAAATATTTATCCATACTGAAAATCCTTATAGATACCAACTGGTCCCCTCTAATGGGGGCCCTATGCCAAAAGATATCACAGAATGTTGAGGGGCACAGAATGTTGAGGGGCACAGAATGTTGAGGGGCGCAGAATGTTGAGGGAAGCTGACTATCAGATAAAGGGGAAGGTAAAGGAAGTTAGAGGTGAATCATCTGCAGAGTCACTTCAGTCTAACCCCACTGATTTTAATACTCTCACATTGGAATAACTCTGCAAAGGATGGAGCTGTAGATAGCGGAAGGAAATTTGAGCTGCTGAGCTCCTTAAGAAGTTATTGTATCCCATAAAGACAGGTTTTAGTTGGCGGCAATGTATCAGTCATTGCCCCCCAACTCAAAGCAATTCCCTTTGAATCCCTTGACATACTAAGTTTAAAAACAAACATGATCTCGAATTTCATCTAGCAGATTCATCCAGCTTCATTCTCAGGAGAGCTTTGGCTTTGCTCAGGCTGTTGACTCCTACAAGGCATGCCATTGAAATATCCCTTTTGACCTCTGATCTTGCTTGCATTGGGTGTGTGCCACAGAAGATAAATCTTAGGCAACATGCCCAGATTCCAGTATTACATTTCAGTCTGCTTTCAACTGTTGGCGTGGCTTTGGGGCCTCTTTCAAAGACTATGGAAGTAATGGCTCACAGAGCATAGGTCTACTCATGGCTGTGATGGCTAGATGAAAACCCCATGTTCTGAGGCAGTCTATATGTCAGTGGTGGCGAACCTATGGCACGGGTGCCAGAGGTGGCACTCAGAGCCCTCTCTGTGGGCACATGCAAACAGAGTGCCCCCCCACACATCTAGGCTGGCCTGGGCTGCTGGGCTCGATTATTAGCATTACACCTAAGACCTAGTTTTGGGGAAGCAATGTAGGTAACCCTGTTAAGCGCTGTTAAACCCCACTGATTTTCATGCAAAGAACTAAAGCGTGATCCTTTACCTGAGAGTAAGCTCAGTTGCTGGCAGTGGGGGCTTTGCTTCTGAGTAAACCCTCCTAGGGTCGTGATTCACCCGTTGGAAGAGTTGCACGGTTGCTTCAAAGCAAAGCCACTGACTACCACCAAGCTTACTCCCGAGTAACGCATGCCTCGGAGACAACCATTTTTTCTAAACTAAAACCTCAGTATTCAGGTTAAATTGCCGTGTTGGCACTTTGCGATAAATAAGTGGGTTTTGGGTTGCAGTTTGGGCACTTGAAAAGGTTCGCCATCACTGCTATATGTGAATGCCATTTGGTGGGGGGAGGGGGGACAAGAACTGAAGGGGGGGGGATTTGGCCTCCGTGCCCTGCTTGTAGTCCTTCCAAGAACATCTGTTGAAAAACAGGATGCAGGCTGAAATGGCCCACTGGCTTGATCCAGCAAGGACTCCTGATATTCTTAGATGTGCCTCCCTAGCATTACCTGTGTGCTTTGAAAAAATCCCTCGTGAGCTCCATTGGCTGTATCTCCTGGGCCCTGCAGTCTTCGAGTTTCTCCTCCAGCTCAACTAGAAGCGACTGGATCTGACCGTTCAATTCCCTGTTCCTGTCATTTATGCAGAAGGAGAAGGAAATAGGCTCATGTTTACTTTCTCAATGAGATTCAATGCAGAATCAACCCATAAGCTTCCCTATGGGATTCCCTGCTGTACCACAGTAGGGGATATTTGAGGACACAGGGCAAACTGGGCTTTATGGGGTAGAACATGGAATGAACGGAAGGGGCAGATTATAACCTGTGTCCCTGCAAGAAAATGGTTTGATGACAATGATGATTAATTTGATTTAGTACCCCATATACATATACAATAAAATCACATGAAAGTATTTAAAATAGCATGAAATACATAATCCAAATAAAACTATAAACAGATGGTGCTAAAATTTAACCAAGGGTGGGCCAACTTACCCCCGCCCCAATTTGATAAAAGAAAAGGCGGGGGGGGAGAGACCAGCCAAAATGGACATATCACGCTGCGCTCAACTTTAGGCCTGGCAGAATAGTTCTGTCTTGCAAGCCCTGCGGAATTGATTCAGCAAGAGTCTTAAAAACATAGTTTGTTAGCCTGCTGTGTCCCTGTAACAATGACCTCTTTTATCTGTCCGAGATTTCAAGGTGACACAGCTAAATACACAGCCAACGCATATCATAAGGGTGTGTACATGTACTGTCTCTCTCTCCGCAGGAAAAACAATCAGGAGAACTTTGGGAAACACAGATATCTCCCTTTGGTTTATTACACTGCAATAAATCTGTTAGGCGTTCGGGTGCTAGAGATGACTCCTGGTCAGTTTTGCTGCAACAGATTGACACAGCGGGCCCCCTAGTGGCTGTTTCCTTGAAGTGGCAGCCAAACGACTCAGGATTTTGTGCAACTGAATGCCGTGTGCTGTTAGAGAGACTCTCTAGTCTGGAGGTTCAGAGAATCTCATTAGTAATCTGGCTTTTGCACAATGGTTCAGCTTGTGAGCTGACCCTGGAAAGAATAAAATTCCGCATTTTGCATTTTGAACTGTGTTTTTAAATCACATCGTTTCCATTTTATTAAATGTCATGTATAGTATGTCAGCAGTTTCCTTGAAATCCAATTAAGCCGAGAACATAAATCTACAATGTCGACACAGGAAACAGCCTTATTCTGTGTGACATCATTGGTCTATCTAATTTGCTATATAAATGCACACATTACAAAGACCTTATCTCCCCCTTCCCCCAGTGACATGTGACTATCCCAAGACCTACCAATTAGATGTGCTCTGCGGGGTTCTGTGCTTTTCCCCCTGGTACATACAGACTCGATTTGGATCAAGACAACAGCACCCTAGGAAGAAGTAGCTGAAGCCTTCATCTGTGCCATTTTCCCAGCCTGAAAATGGTCCCACGAGGCCAGTATTTGCCTCATGGGGAAAACTTATACAGTTATCCCTTCTACATTGCAATTTTCCCCATCACGGTTTTGATATATCACGGATCGGCATAAGACATTAAAGAGGAATTTGGGGGGAGTTTTCCAGAAGCTGCAGACAACATGCAAAGGCCAGTAGATGACACAGAAAAAGTTTCGAAACTCCGAAATGCATAAAATATATTTATAATATTGTATAATTTCATTACACCATAAATATACACAATTTCTTTTTAAAAGTTAAAACAAAACAAAAAATTCAGACAATCTCTGGTACAAAGGGAGGGCCAAAACCTTTTTATGTGGATTTCCAGATCACGGGGGTCACTGTGCCCTAACCCCAGTGATGTGGCATTCTAATGGGTCCCACATAAGTTTCCCTAGGGGTGGCACAAGGTGGGAAGACTTAAATCCCCCCTTAATCCAGCGTGGTATAGTGTAGTGCAATGGTGGCGAACCTATGGCACGGGTGCCAGGCACTCAGAGCCCTCTCTGTGGGCACGCGCAAACAGAGTGCCCCACGCTGGGCTCGATTATTAGCATCAAACCTAAGACCTAGTTTTGGGGAAACAGTGTAGGTAACCCTGGTAAGTGCTGTTAAACCCCACTGATTTTCATGCAAAGAACTAAAGCGTGATCCTTTATCTGGGAGTAAGCTCAGTTGCTGGCAGTGGGGCTTGCTTCTGAGTAAACCCTCCTAGGGTCGTGATTCACCCGTTGGAAGAGTTGCACGGTTGCTTCAAAGCAAAGCCACTGACTACCACCAAGCTTACTCCTGAGTAACACACGCCTCGGAGCCAACCGTTTTTTCTAAACTAAAACCTCAGTATTCAGGTTAAATTGCCGTGTTGACACTTTGCGATAAATAAGTGGGTTTTGGGTTGCAGTTTGGGTTGCACTTGGTCTCGAAAAGGTTCGCCATCGCTGGTGTAGTGGTTATGAGAGGTGCACTCTAATCTGGAGAACTAGGTTTAATTCCCTGCTCCTTCACATGAGCAGTGGATTCTAATCTTGTGAAACGGGTTTCATTCCCCATTCCTCCACATGGAGCCTGCTGGGAGACCCTGGGTCACAGGTCTTTCTCAGAACCCTTTCAGCCCCACCTACTGCACAAGGTGCCTATTGGGGAGAGAAGGGATTGTAGGAGCAGCAGTGGTGTAGGAGGTTAAGAGCTCGTATATCTAATCTGGAGGAACCGGGGTTGATTCTCGGCTCTGCTGCCTGAGCTGTGGAGGCTTATATGGGGGATTCAGATTAGCCTATGCACTCCCACACATGCCAGCTGGGTGACCTTGGGCTAGTCACAGCTTCTCGGAGCTCTCTCAGCCCCACCTACCTCACAGGGTGTTTGTTGTGAGGGGGGAAGGGCAAGGAGATTGTAAGCCCCTTTGAGTCTCCTGCAGGAGAGAAAGATGGGGTATAAATCCAAACTCTTCTTCTTCTTCCAAACTCTAGTGTAAGCTGCTTTGAGACTCCTCTCACTAGAGAAAAGTGGCTAGAAAAGGCAACTCTTCTTCCTGTATGTTGCAGTTGTGATCTGAATCAGGCTTCTGCAAGTGTGGGAGAGCCAGCATAGCATAGTGGTTAAGAGCTAATCTGGAAAACTGTGTTTGATTCCCCACTTCTCCACATGAGCAGCAGTCTCTTTCTGGTGAGCTGAATTTGTTTCCCTGCTCCTCCGCGTGAAGCCTGCTGGGTGACGCTGGACTAGCCATGGTTCTCTCAGAACTCTCTCAGCCCCCCCTACCTCACAAGGTGTCTGTTGTGGGGAGAGGAAGGGAAAAGAGTCTGTAAGCCCCCTTGAGTCTTTTTACAGAAGAGGAAAGCGGGGTATAAATCCAAACTCTTCTTAGATTTCGAGTATGGAATTCCCAAACGACATCTGTCAACTCTGACACGATGACTTTGTAGCATGTTCTATGTATTTCATGTTCTGGTGGCTCTTTTTCAGCCCTGCAGCTTGCGAACTTCACCCCACAAGGACTGTGTGCAAAACATCTGCTCTGCCTCTAAGCTCTGAACCCCCCTGGCTGAAAGCAAAAGAATACCAATCTGGATTTTTGCTCATGAACCCATCAGATTGCGTTATGCCAAATCACACCTCAGGAGTGTTGCCTATTCTGGGTGATAGTGGATCTCCAGGGTCTAAGACAGAGCAAAGTCTTTCCTACAATCTGCTATCTAAGTCCTTAAACTGGAGATGGTACGGACTGATCTTGGGACTTTTTCATACAAATCCCTTGCTCTGTCACTGAGAGACAGTCTCTCTCGTTGAACACAGAAAAGCTTTGCTGTGGATTTTTGCTGCATTGAACCTGGGACTTTAAATGTGCAAAGTGGGAACTCCACCCGCTGAACACCAGCTCCTCTCCACCTCCTTCTTCCTGGCTGGTTATGTTTCTTTAAAAGAAACAAAGATGTGATTTGATCTGGTCTAGAAGTGGATAAATGAGCAAAAGCAACTGGAGGGGGCACAGCGCCTCATTCAGGTCATAGATGAAACTGCACCTACCGAGCCAACGTATCAAGAACGTCTGGAATCTGAGCCTTGGGATCTGCAGCAGGTTGCCGTCCACCAGAATCCTGAACTAAACGGAAGCGGTTCCCTTTGGAGACACAGGTAGGAATGTAGTCCTAAGCATTATGGAAGAGGATAAATGGAAATCAGAGGTTTGCTAGTAAAAAAAACCCTGCAAGAATTAATTCGCTCCCTGATGGAGTGGTTTTTCCTGGGCATCAGTGGGAACAGGACCTGGGGCTGGATGACCTTTCATAGAATCATAGAGTTGGAAGAGACCAGAAGGGCCATCAAGTCCAACCCCCTGCATTGCAGGAACGCACAATCAAAGCACTCCTGATATATGCTCATCCAGCCTCTGTTTAAAAACCTCCAAAGAAGGTTTGGCAAGGCTCTGCTTAGTGCAGTGGTGGCGAACCTGTGGCACAGGTGCCAGAGGTGGCACTCAGAGCCCTCTCTGTGGGCACGTGCAAACAGAGTGCCCCCCCCCCCATCTAGGCTGGCCTGGGCCGCTGGGCTCGATTATTAGCATCAAACCTAAGACCTAGTTTTGGGGAAACAGTGTAGGTAACCCTGGTAAGCGCTGTTAAACCCCACTGATTTTCATGCAAAGAACTAAAGCGTGATCCTTTACCTGGGAGTAAGCTTGGTGGCTGGCAGTGGGGCTTGCTTCTGAGTAAACCCTCCTAGGGTCGTGATTCACCCGTTGGAAGAGTTGCACGGTTGCTTCAAAGCAAAGCCACTGACTACCACCAAGCTTACTCCTGAGTAACGCACACCTCGGAGCCAACTGTTTTTTCTAAGCTAAAACCTTAGTATTCAGGTGAAATTGCCATGTTGGCACTTTGCGATAAATAAGTGGGCTTTGGGTTGCAGTTTGGGCACTCGATATCGAAAAGGTTCGCCATCACTGGCTTAGTGTCTTATCTGTGAATTGGCAAGGAGACAGTTTTTGAAAGTGTTCATTTTCTGGATTGTGGTGAACGCAACATTTCTTTGCTACAGAGGCTTTAGCAATCCTCTATCTGGTGTGATGCTTTTATTTCCAGGTTACATATACTACACCTTTCCATTTCTCCTGTCTGTTTGCACATCATCTATTCCGGACATTTGCATAACAATGGGCATGCATATATACATCAATGAAACACTGGAAAAAAAGCAAGCTGGCGACAGTAGTAACTACCATCGCATTCAGATTCTTTGGGAGTACCATTTTACCCATCTACCCTGTTTCTCCTAAAATAAGACATCCCCTGAGAATAAGACGTAGTAGAGGTTTTGCTGAAGTGCTAAATATAAAACATCCCCCGAAAGTAAGACGTAGCAAAGTTTTTGTTTGGAAGCATGCCCGTCGAACAGAACACCAGAGCATGCAGCTGTGGAGCGGAAAAATAAGATGTCCCCTGAAAATAAGACATAGCGCATCTTTGGGAGCAAAAATTAATATAAGACATTGTCTTATTTTCGGAGAAACATGGTATGAAAACTCTGCACAAAGATATATGCAGTCAAAAGCATGACAGCATTGAGTTTCAGTGTTTTTCTTAATGTGCATAGAGAACTCAGATGGGGGAAAGATGCAAAGGAACTGAAAGGAATTGGTTTAGGTCAGTTCCCTCTTTCCGTCCCCAAACACAGAGAGGTTAGGGTGGTGGGATCCTTTTCCAGGGCTCTTTTAGTGGCGGCTCCAATCCTTTGGAATGGGAGCCACTGGGAGCCTGCTTCTTTTGAAATGGGAGCCATTGGGAGCCTGCTTAGTTTCGCAAGCACAGTAGAGCTGTGCTATTTAAAAGAGCTTTTGTTTAGCTTCCAGTGTTCATTGTGCTGGCAGCTTTAGCCTGAGATGATGTATTTATTTCTTAAAGCATTTCTACCCTGCCTTTTCCCAAGGATTCAAACCAGCTTACATAACTACTCCAGATTGCAAAATACATTAAAAACAACATCTAATTCAGCAGTTACACTGTTCCAATCAGCTGTTGTTGCCCATAAATTCTGCACACCAACTAATACAGCCTTTCACAGGCCTTCAAGGAACATCCCCTCCACATCTTTTCCCTGTATTCCTTTGCATATGTATCAATGATAGGAATTTCATTATATTTATTGGTGAAGTTTAGTTGCCCTCTGGACTTCTACTGTTGTTTTATCTTCAGATTTTATTGTAGTATCATATGTTGGAAGCAGCCCTGAGCCTGCAAGGGGAAGGGCAGCATATAAGTGAAATAAATAAAAATAAAATAAATAACTTTCTGGGGAAAAACACACGCCCAATTATGACTCTCTCAACACTTCTATAGGAAGACTGCTTCAAAGCAGTGTGACATACTAAGCTGTTGCTCTTAGGTACACCCATTGACATTATCAGTGGGCAGTGGGTATGCCTGGCTTGGATCAGCTTCATGGAATTGCCATCTCTAGGTTGAGAAACAACTGGAGATTTGGGGGTGGAGCCTGGGGAGGGCGAGGTTTAGGAATGGGAGGAGCCTCAGCGGGGTATAATTTCATAGAATCTACCCTCCAAAGCCACTATTTCATCCAGGGGAAGTGATCTATGTGGTCCGGCGATTGGTTGTAGTTCTGAGAGATCTCCAGACATCAGCTGAGCTGGACAACCCTATAGCATCACACCTGGTATGAAGAAAAGCGGTCTGCTGCCCCCTCTTGATGCACTGTACCACTTTTCATACCATCTCCGGCATTGTCTCTGCATTATATTTTTACCATCTTAAGCATTGCTGGCCCCCTCCTAGCCTTAGGATGGATGCCAGCCATCAATCAATCAATCAATCAATCAATCAATCAATCAATCAATCAATCAATCAATCAATCAATCAATCAATCAATCAATCAATCAATCAATCAATGTGGGTTAATCATGCTGTTGCTTGTGTTTTTAAGGGATTTTAATGTTTAAGATTTATAATTTGTATTTATATTTATTGTTGTATTGTACTTGGATTAGCTGTTGTACATCACCCAGAACCCTTTGGGGATAACAACAACAACAAACAACAACCGCATGAATACTACGCCGATACATTACAACTTCCTAGGCCTCTGGGTGAGGCTCAAATTGTAATGAAAGGCCAACAACTTGCTAAAGATCTGGCAGCTGAGAAATCTACCATGATGATGATGATGATGATGATGACGACGACGACGACGACGACAAAATTAACATCTGTCAAATTCAGAAGGCAGCCCTGCTGGGATCCGTACTAATACTACGCCGATACATTCCTAGGCCTCTGAGTGAGGCTCAAATTCAAATGAAAGGCCAACAACCAGCTAAAGATCTGGCAGCTGAGAAATCTACCATCATCATCATCACCATCATCATCACCTCGTATCTTCGAGACCGCATCACCCCATATGTTCCCACACGGCCTCTTCGTTCAGCAGAGGCCAATTTACTGGTGGTCTCTGGCCCCTTGATGATGCGGCTGGCCTCCACACGGGCCAGGGCTTTTACAGCCCTGGCCCCGGCCTGGTGGAACGCTCTTTCACCAGCTGTCCAGGCCCTGCGGGACCTTGGTGAGTTCCGCAGGGCCTGTAAGACGGAGCTGTTCCGCCGGGCCTTTGGAGGGACCAGCCGCTGATAGTGCCCCCCCCCCGTCTTCTGGCTCCTACATCTGGGCCTATAACATCTGAGGGGATCTGCCGTTCCTCCCTTGGGGGGAGGATTTGATATTAGGTTATCGGGCGTTACCCACGCTTTTATTTATGCTTTATTTTAAGTGTTAATGTTTAGATAGTCTCCGCTGCTTTTATAAGTTTTAGCCAATTTATGATGATTTTATGATTGTATTTATCATATGCTGTACACCGCCCAGAGCCCTCCGGGGACGGGGCGGTATAGAAGCTCAAAGTATAAATAAAATAAATAAATAAATAATAATAATCATCATCATCATCATCATAATGACAAAATTAACATTGGTCACATTCAGAAGGTAGCCCTGCTGGGATCCGCACAAAAACGATGCTGATATGTTACAACTTCCTAGGTCTCTGGGTGAGGCTCTATTTGTAATGAAGGCCAACAACCAGCTAAAGATCTGGCAGCTGTGAAATTTACCATAATAATCTACATTTGAAAATAACATTTGAAATCTACCATAATAATCTACATTTGAAAATAAATAAATAAATAAATAAATAAATAAATAAATAAATAAATAAATAATAGGGAGCGACGGCACTCTGCACATGCTTCAGTTCCAAGATTCGTTTCAGAAATCCGGCTAACTAAATCAAAATTGGGAGAACAGCAAAATTCAAAAGACAAAATTCTGAAATGGGAGAGGAAGGAAAATCTATTTGCCTACAAGGTGAGGTGTATCGTCAAGTTGCAGCCATCTCATGATGATCCCATTGAGTTCCTTCTCATGGGGGTTTCAGAACAACAGATGAGCAGAGGTGGTTGGCTTTTGCCTTCCTTGGTATAGCAGCCCCAGTTTTCCTTGGTGGTTCCCCAACCAAGTATTAACCGCACATAATTTCTGAGCTCTGAAGAGATCGAGATAGTCTGGGCTATTAGGGCTGCCACTGTTCACCCCTATTATAAAATAACCCAAAGGAAAATGAAGACTCTCCTTTCAGAAATGATGCCTATTTTGGAAATGTAAACATTTAGTTTCTGCTTCACGGAGGTGGTCATTTGTTCATGTCCCTGACTGTCCACCAGTCTGGAGAACCGGGTTTGTTTCCCTATTCTTACACATGAAGCCAGCTGGGTGACCTTGGTCTAATCACAGTTCTCTCAGAACTCTCTCAGGCCCACCTACTTCACAAGGTGTTGGTTGTGGGGAAGGGAAGGTATTTGTAAGCCATTTTGAGTTTCCTGAAAGATAGAGAAAACCAACTCTTCTTCGCCTTCTTCTTCCCAGATCTTACCTTTAGGTTGCTGTCTTCATCACTGCTACTGCTATCGGAAGATCCAGACAGTTGTCCCTGATTTGACTCACAGAGCTCTTGAAGGATCCGGATGATCAACAAGCAAGCGGCCTCTTGAGCCTTCAGAGTATATGTCCGGAGCTCCAGGCAACGCTTCTCCTTCTCCATTAAATGCAGCCTGATATTTAAGTCAGCCAAGGTTTCCTGGGATGCAATTGACGGACAAAACAGATGAGGGATCAAAGACATTTTGGCCAATCGATCACAAGGTTAATTGGTCAGTCAATGGAATTAGTCATACAGACTGCGTGAACTGTTGGAAATTACAGCCTTGCTTGTATGCAGCAGTGTGGAATTCTGGGAGATCTCTATGAACATTCTAAAGGTGACAGTTGGAAACAGTTGCTCCCTGACTCTTGCTGAGGAAAGATGTTATGTGTTCTGTTTAATCAAAAAGGCTCTGACTGAAATGTTTAGTTATTGTAGACTATGCTTGAAATTGTAACCAAACGATGAACTGTGAATGTATCAGTATATAAGTGATACTCTATGTATATAGTAGTCTGTTTGTCTCTCACTTTAAGTTTATCTCTATTTGTCTCTCACTTTAAGTTTATCTCTGTTTGTCTCTCACTTTAAGTTTATCTCTGTTTGTCTCTCACTTTAAGTTTATCTCTGTTTGTCTCTCACTTTAAGTTTATGATTTCTGAGGAAAAAAGGCTAGTCTTTAGCTAGACAACTGTTCCTATCATGAAGTGATGCACAAAACCACATTCTGCTTGTTACTATGCTAACAGGATCATATATTTATTTTTATTTATTCATTGTTTAGTTTTCTATACCGCCCTATCTCCAAGGGGCTCTGGCCAGTGTATATAGAAATATATCTGTTAACCTTCATGAACTCGCTATGACTGAAACCACTTTCGAGAAAAAGATAGGAGTGGAGGGATTCTTCTAGCACTGATGCATGGGCTACAAAGTCTGCATGTCCCCATCACCAGATGAGTTTTGGAAGTTCTATAGCAGAACTCAATTCACAGCCAAGGACGCAGGTAAGGGGGGGATTCCCAAGTTCAAACCCCCTATTACATGTCCAAAGCTCCCCCCCCACTGGCTGGGCTCCCAGCCGGCAGTCCCTTCTGCTCTCCCCACCAGGGAGAAGAGACTACAGTCCCCGGCCTCGGAGAGTTGCTTTTATAAGCACTGAGGCCAGGGGGCAGGGCTCAGGGGGCAGGGCCATGCGCCCACCTGCCCCTGGGGGCATGGCCACGCCTCCCCAAGCCCCACCCCCTGGCCTCAGTGCTTATAAAAGCAGCTCTCTGAGGCCGGCGATGGCAGTCTCTTGTGGCCTCCCCGGAGGGCAGGGCAGAAGGGACTGCCAGCTGCCGGCTCAGCTGGTGGTGGGTGGGGCGGGGGATGGAGTCAGGTGGGGGTGGAACTTCCGTCTCCAGGTGGGGGCCGGCAGAGCCCTGTCTGCTGGGGGGCTGACGGGTGGATCTGGGGGGCGGGCCTTGGGGAGGTGTGGCCATGCACCCAGGGGCTGGTGAGGCGTGGCCCCCAAGCCCCCCCATAAAAATTTATACCTGCGTCACTGTTCACAGCCCAAATTGGGCTTGTGCTTGCCAGGAAATTAAATTCCAAACTCAGAATTCACTAAGCATGGCCAATTGTGGGCAGGAGAGCTTACCTCCACTCTGCACTGCCCTGCCATCAAGTGCATGCCAGAAGTGCTCTTGCTTTCCGCGGAGAAAGCCAAGAGCAAGAGCAGTAGGTGCACACCAACTTCCTTGTATGTCAATGCAAGGAAGTTTCCCACACCAGAATTCAGTAATCGGCCTCTGCATAATCTGTCTGTCAATTGGATCAGAGGTGATATGAGGACTTCCTAACATATGAATTGACCCTCTTGTGAAACCAGAATTTAGAAGTAGTGCAGGGCCAGGAGAACATATGGGGTAAATGACCCTGGGCTGTGGCCAATTAGTTACGAAGGGGGGGGGATTGCCCCTCATACCCATCCTCCTTCCCCCCCAGGTCCATACACTGACTTCAAGATCTGGTGCAAAAAAAGTTGTTTGGTCGTACCTGGGGAAAGCGGCCGCCCATACAATGGGGGCAGGAGGAGGAAAACTCAGATTTTGCCCCGGGCTACATTTTCCCTAGATTCACCTCTGAGTGCAATGCAATGTTTTGAAATGAAAGGAACAGAATGGGTGCTCCGTTCAGAGGCATGTGGGGGAAATGGCGCCAGAGACAGCTGTTCTCCAGGTGCCCCTCGCTATGCCTGGGGGCAGGGCTCAGGGGGGTGACCCCACCCCCAAGCCTCTCCCCCCCCCGGCTCCCAGCCTTGCAGTTGCTTCTGCTCTTCCCAGAGAAGGGGGCAGAAGTGACTGCTGGCTGCCAGCTTGGGGGGGCAGTGTCCTCAGGCTTCCTTGGCCCGGCCATGTCAATGACAAAAGGGCGGGGCCGAGGGCACATGAAGACGACAAGGCAGCAGGAGTTCCTGCTGCCTTGCCATCTTTCAGATCATGTGGGGGCCTGATTTTGCACCCCCCACATAACCAGTTTAGGGGCGCCCGGGGACAGAGAGTACCCCCCCATCCCTGGGCAGATACGCCACTGGCTCCATTCCTCTTTATCTTGAAAGGAAGCGGGCTGCCTTTGAGTGATTTGGGAGTCACTGCCCCACCCACATCCCATTCTCGCTTACCTTGGCCATCTGCAGTCCTTGCACCAGGTGCAACTTCTCCATCTTGGGACATGCAGCAGGAACAACGGCACACACAGCTCTCTGCACCTCTGCTACTTTTGTTCTGACCTCTGCATTGATTCTGGCTGCCACAGAGTCAGCACCGGACAGTGTCTGTGGGATGGGGAGCTTCAGAGAGTCCTGTTCTATCCTCCGGTGCCTGATGTACTCTTGCAAAACCTTCCTTCTGTCCTCCTCCAAACTTCTCAGCTCTGTGGAGCTGCAACGAGAACAGACTCTTTCCAAGTTGTGAGCTTTCAATAACAGAGAGCCTACTCACCAGCAAAAAGTTGAGGGTCAAGGGCACCCAGAGGACTTCCTCAGCATGGTTCCCCATTATTTCATTCTGAAAGTAAGTCCCTCCAATGCCAACTCCTTTACATCTTCCTCCCTCCCTCTTCCATGTACTTTGATAAAGCAAGGCAAAAAAGCAATCTCAATGCAATTGTGCACAAAGCTGCCCGAAGATTCTTTTTGTGGAGTGTTAGCAATGGGAACTTATGCTCATGCCCCCCAGTAAAACACTACACAAAAGAATCTTGATGCAACGGTATGTTAAAATTGATCCATTAAGACTGCCAAACACACCATCCCACCCACCCATCAATCAATCTTTATTATGAACATAGACCAGCATAAATTAGATAAGTTACAAACAATTAAAATCTACTGGGGGAAAATGGGATTGCAAGAAAGGTGTAGGAAGGGATAAGAATCTGAACATTAAAAGGAAATGAAAAGATTAGAAATAAAAAGGGGAATAGGCACAAGGGAATGATGAAACTCGCAGACAGACTATAATGATCAAATCACAGTATACTCTAAAAAGACAACCTCAAGTCTGACAGCTCTGCTGAGGGAGGGAGGGAGGGAGGGAGGGAGGGAGGGAGGGAGGCAGGCAGGCAGGCAGGCAGGCAGGCAGGCAGGCAGGCAGGCAGGCAGGCAGGCAGGCAGGCAGGCAGGCAGGCAGGCAGGCAGGCAGGCAGGCAGGCAGGCAGGCAGGCAGGCAGGCAGGCAGGCAGGCAGGCAGGCAGGCAGAAAGGCAGGAAGGCAGGAAGGCAGGAAGGCAGGAAGGAAGGAAGGAAGGAAGGAGAGTTTGAATTAACCCTATACCCCGCTTGGAGACTAAGGGCTACAAACTCCTTTCCCTTCCTCTCTCCACAACAGGCATCTTGTGAAGCAAGTGCCGGTGAGAGAGTTCTGAGAGAGAACTGTGACTAGCCCAAGGTTACCCAGCAGGCTTCATATGGAGGAGTGGGAATCAAACCTGGTTCTCCAGACTAGAGTCCACCATTCTACAACAACTACAATTGAAAGGTACTTTTGTGTGCATGCACACAATTGACCAAATAATTCTTTTTTGTGTGTTAGCACTTGCTTGATAGTTTCAGTGCAGAGCACATAACAATTGTTAAATATTACAGATTCAAGGATATTCCAAAACCTCCCTCTAATCCCATTCAGGAGGACCTTTCCAGCTGAAAACTCAGCCAGCAAGGGACTTGGACTTCAGATTGTTCCTTCTGTGGGTCTTTCTCTAGGGCCTGCCACATCCTGTGGGGTTTGGCACTTCAGCTCCCCAGCAATTCAACCAAGGCCAACCCACCCTTCACATCTCTTCCCTTGGGCACCTCTGCTGAAAGTCAGCACACCCGTACCTCTTACTGTTCACGCAGCCTTCTTCCCAAGACCTTAAAGCATCAACCATCACTGCTGCCTTCATTTCATGACAGAAACTGCCAGGGTCACCTGGGGTTGGAGGAGGGGGACACAAGAGTCAGTGCAGCAGAAACTGACCCTTTCATACACACCCAAGCGCCAAAGTTAGGTAAGGAAGAACCAGAGGTATAAGGGTAGGAGTCGACTGAGAAGTGTAAAGCCAGTCCCAAAAAAACAAAGAGTAGAGATACCAAGCAAGCCCGCCAGGGAGAATTTCCCTACTCAAAGTTAAATGGCACTCCACTCCTGTATGAGGGGGAATTACTAGACCTGGTGGGTTTTATCCTCTTCTAAGGTCTCCTGCACTGGAGGAAGCTGCCCCTGTTAACTAAACAGAGGGACAGGATAAAACTCGTCCGATCCAGAAACTGTGCATTAGGACAGTACTGTCAGTGGCGTGACTACCAGAGGGACATGGGGGTCAATTGACCTCGGGCACGCCCACTGGATCATGTGGAAGCCACCCCTCAGCCTGGCCCTGCCAGGCTGCTCCTTCAGCCAGCAGAACTTCCTGGCTGGGCCCCACTGGGCACCCCTCGACCCCTCTGCTTCTTCAGCTGGTGGAACTTCAGCCGGCTAAGATAAGTGGGGGGCGGGGGGCAGGCGCCCAGAGCAGGTGTTGCCCCAGCGCCATTTTCCCCAGGTACACCTCTGCTGTATCAACAACAGCCTTGTGGACTGACCTCTTCTGGAGACATCTCCAACCTCTGCTGACTCAGTTCTGGGATGCTGCTGAGGTGTGGTCAGGGACCATAGAACTTCATAGGCCTCCAAACACTCTTCGCTGACAGATCCGTGAGAAAGAGAACGAAAGAGAAAAATGGTAAATATACCCTCTCTGATGAGTTTTCCCAACAGGAGAGCAGAGCAATTTTACTTGCTTGTTTATTTATTTCATCTTTCTCCCCCCCTGGAGTCCAAAGTGGTACACCTCCTTTATCTCTCCTCCATACTATCCTCACAGCAACCCTGTGAGGTAGGTTAGGCTTGGAATGTGTGAGTGGCCAAAGTCATCTGGTAAACTTCCACAGCATGAGTGGGAATTCGAACCTGGGTCTCCCAGATTACTAATCGGACACACTGAACCATTATACTCCACCAGCTCCCAATTACTGGAAATTACTGATTGGAGAGTTATAAGGTGATAACCAACAGTAAGCCAGGGAGCAAATCAATGCCATCCGAATCTTCACCTGTACTGCACAGCCAAGCGGAGGGCAGTGGTATCAGACTCTTGTCGGTCTAGCAGCAGGCTGAGTCGTTCTGAGTTGTTCTTGCATTCCTGCAGCGTGGCTGAAAGAAGCAAGTTCAGGCCTTTCAGTTTTTCAATGAACCTAAGGGCAGGAGGACAGACAAGCATTATGCATCCGTGGCGACCCCTGTAAAACTGGAGATACCACTGAATGAAATGCTTGGGGCTTTCTGCATGCACAGGGGGTGTTCTCCTACATAGCCATGAACCTTTGGGTAGAAGATGGTCAAGAGCAGTTTTCTTTGCTCATGAACATGCAAAGGGTGGTTGCTACCGTACATACTAATCCAGAACTCTACTCCCTCTCAAGCAGTAGAGTTTGAACCTGGGACTTTCCATCAGTGGCGGGATCCAAAAATTTTAGTAACAGGTTCCCCTGGTGGTGGGATTCAAACTGTGGCATAGTGCCAATGGGGCTGGGTGGGGCACGACGGGGACGTGGTCGGGCATTCCGGGGGTGGGGCATTCCTGGGTGGGGCTGTGGCAAGGACGCAGCCGCTGCGTCGGTCCTTGGGTGGGAAACAAATGCTCGCAGGCATAGGCTGCCACGCACACCAGTGCACCCCCTGCTAGACTGCTTCAAGTTCTGCGCGCTACTGCTGAGAGGAGGGGCGTAACTAAGGCAAAAATCACGTGGCAAAATCACCAATTAGTAACCCCCTCTCGGCACACACAAATAATTAGTAACCTACTGTCGGGAACCTGTGAGAACCTGCTGGATCCCACCTCTGCTTTCCATGTGCAAAGCATTCAGAGGCTCTGCCACTGAGTTACACTACCAACTGTGATCCCACCCTGAATCCTTTCCCAATTTTGAAAATTAGTGAAATGATATTGTATTAAGATGAAGAGGGGGCTGCAAGGTTACCGGACGACCCGTACCTACGGAGCTGCAGGATTTGGCCTTCCATGTCTTTTGTTTGTGTCTCCATGGGCTTTGGGTTCTGCTGGGGTAAGAGGCTGTGGATGGGGTGGGTGCTGGGGGCACCCTGAAAGCAGCGGATCAAGTTCTGGGCTGCAGTTATTGGGTCCTGCTGGAAAATGAGACACAATTCTGTTACATTTACTACCTTCCCCTTATCAGTAGGGATTAAGGCACTCATAGGATTTAGGAATCTCTTCTCATACAGTATGATTTTTAACTACAGCCAGAGATCGAAGGCTGAAAGCAGATGCTACATCTCATGTGAGTGGGAATTCATGTGCCAGGCCTGACTCGCTATCACATACAGGTACAGGGTATCTTACCCTGTTTTTCCTGGTACACATGCAGACAGAAAGGGACAAGCAACCCCCATCCCTGGTTGGCCATTTTTAGTGGCAAAAATGGTATGGAAGGGAAGCTGGAAGCCACCCCACCCCACCCCGTCCCGCAGCATTCTGGAGCCAAACAACAACAGAGGACTGTTAAAAGTAACATTGCCCTGCTCTTCTGTGTGACTGTGAGAGGGCTCAGGCGGCAGGCCTCTGTGTCCTGACCCATATAAGATATAATATCTAATTTGAGCCTAATGCTGAAAACAAATTATTGCTTCAGTGACAGTGCTGTGAAATTATATGTACTAGTTTTATTTCACCATTGCTGCATAGATTTTCAGGTTACACAGGACAATTTTATATTTTGGGTGTTGTGGGGTTTCCGGGTTGTATGGCTGTGTTCCAGTAGCATTTTCCCCTGACGTTTCGCCTGCATCTGTGGCTGGCATCTTCAGAGGATCTTCATAAATACCGTATATAAAAACCGTATATACTTGAGCATAAGATGTGAATATAAGCCGAGGGAGGCTTTTTCAGCATAAAAAATGCTGAAAAAGTCAACTTATAGACGAGTATATACGGTATATAAAAATTGCCAATGGCAGCATAAGTTTGCAATGTTTTTCTTATTTCATTTTTTCCTTGCAACATTTAGTGTTGCCAGATCACAGGATGGTCTGTCCTATAAAACAGGCTTAATTAATGCTAAGGTTGTCTTACTAGAGTGTTCTAATATTTAAAGGTTTTTTAATTGGCCAATTTTATTGTTCCCTTGTGCCTTGTTTCCTTTTAATATTTTTGCTCTTATCCCATCCCCTTTATGTTCCCATAACTTGTTGGTGTTCCGAATTTTCTTCTGCCAGTAGATTCTTTTAAATAATTGTATATGGTATTAATATATTTTACCCTTTTAACTGTGAGAATCCTATCTATCTTATGCTGGTCCATGCTGGTCTATGACTGTAATAAAGATTGACTGATTGAGAACAAAGAAGAGAAAGGAATTTTGCAATACAGGCAAGGATCTATAGTCAAGGGCTGTCAACCAGTTCATCTGCAACCCACTCCTGTTTCTTTATACAAAGATCCTCCATGACACAATACACATGCGCGACACTCACCTGAAACCCACACTTTTCTCCTTCATGAGCAGGGCTGCCAAACCCACCTGCGAGATTCTCGACCTTACACAGAGCAGCCTGCAGCTCTTTGACCTGCAGAGAGACACAATATGTTTTGTAGTGGGTTTTCCGGGCTGGGTGGCCGTGGTCTGGTGGATTTTGTTCCTAATGTCTAGCCTGCACCTGTGGCTGGCATCTTCAGAGGTGTATCACAGAAGGAAGTCTGTTACACATTATGTCCAGTGAGAAGGAAATGTTTTAGTGAGGTATAAATTTTCATGTCCCCGGGTGGGGAACCAATCAGTAAGTGTTTAGGTGGAACTTGCT
Source organism: Sphaerodactylus townsendi (assembly GCF_021028975.2). Classification (NCBI taxonomy): domain Eukaryota; kingdom Metazoa; phylum Chordata; class Lepidosauria; order Squamata; family Sphaerodactylidae; genus Sphaerodactylus; species Sphaerodactylus townsendi. Next base: position 22,037,703 of record NC_059429.1, read on the forward strand.
ATGCAAATGTGTGGCTGATAGTATAGTGTTGCAGGTGGGGCTCCAGGTGGACTCTACGCAAACACAGGATTTTCATTCACCAATATTGCTGCTGCAGGGAATGCTAATGTGAACACTGTACTATCAACCACACATTTGCATAGTTGACGAAAATGTGCATATCTAATAAAATGAAGCTGTGGCGGGGGGTGAAAATTAGTTAGTACAGGCTGGTACGGCAAGAAAGTGGTGATTCTTATGGAGACCCTGTGAAGTTTTCAAGGCAAGAGATGTTCAGCGGTGATTTGCCATTGCCTGCTTCCATATCATACCCCTGGCATTGCTTGGAGGTTGTCCATCCAGTACTTGCCAGGGCCGAAGCTGAGTGTGTGTGACTGGGCCTAGGCCACCCAGCAAGTTTCCATGGCAGAGTGGAGCTCTGAACCAGGGTTTCCCAGATCCAGGTCGGATACCTTAACCACTACACCACACAGCTATATCCCATTGAAACATGCATGGTGTATTTCTGAGTAAACATGCAGAAGATTGCAACGTTTTTATTTCTTTAACTAGATGATGACAGGCCAATTATAAAGGTGTAGCTTAACTGAAGAGCACCTGAACATAGCTGCAGATTCAGGCCCTGGAATTTCCCACTCAAGGCTCTCAGATACAGGGAAGACCTTTCTCTGCCTGTCTACACATTACCAGGTCCTTGCTTTGCTCGGGAACAACCAAAAGACTTTGTATCACACAATGTGATGGGAATTTTGCAGCCTCTTCCACCCACACACCTCTGCTATTGTGACATCTGCAAACTGCGTAGCAGAGCTGTCGTGAAATGTATGCGTAGCCAGAGAAATAATGTTATTTTTACAGTTGAGCCAATAGTGGCTCCACAGGGCAATTTGCAGATGCACAAAAAGCAGGGAAGGGGGATGGGGGGGAAGTTACATTCGCTTCTTCCTGTATGCTTTAGTCCCAGGAACAAAACAACCAGTGTGCACCCAGGAGGACCAAATCTCCCATTGCACGTGTGATGTAAAGTCCTTGTGTTATTTCCCAACAAATACAATAACTTTTAAATGTCTAGATCAGGGGTCTGCAACCTGCGGCTCTCCAATTGGCCATGCTAGCAGGGGCTGATGGGAATTGTAGTCCATGAACATCTGGAGAGCCACAGGTTGCAGACCCCTGGTCTAGATGGAAGCTGAGACCCCTGGAAGCTGGAGAGTTCTTTCCAATTTCAGGGAGATTGCCAGCTCTGCATTAGGAAATACCTGGAGATTTTGAGGATGGACCCTGGAGACGGCAGAGTTTGGGAAGGGAGGGACCTTGGTAGGGTATGATTCCACAGAGTCCACCCTCCAAAGCAATAACTTTCGCCAGGGGAACTAGTCTAGGTCGTCTGGAGATCAATTGTAGTACCGGAACATTAGCAGGCAATGAGAGAACTGGAGCCCAAATTGCTGTCCTGAATGATAATAGCAAATACATGGTAAATAATTTTTTCTGCTTTTCAGGAGTCTGCAGAGCCTCATTCTTTGTGCCAAGAGGACGGTGAGGTCAGGTCTGTAACCAGTGGCCAATTAGCCCGAAGGATTATTGGTCTTACATTATTTTGTATGTGAGGTTACCAGGGGCGTACTGCCCATGGAGACATGGGGAATCCCATGTCCCCGGGTGCACACCGTTTCATCACATGGGGGGCACCGGCTGGGTCCCCGCACCCAGACTCTCCCACGGTGCAGCAACCTGGCTGGCACCCGGCGGCTCTCTGCGTGCTGGGACACTGCTCGCCACAGCCACAGGTCGGCTCCTGCCCCGCACCCCAGGGAGGCTAGGGAGAGCAGGAGCTGGCCTACAACCACAGTGCCCACCTGAGTCGCCCACTGCTGGGCCCCACCTCTGGGCTCTCTGCAGGCCAGCTCCTGCCCTCCCCAGACCTCCCTTCTGGCTCCTGTAAATGGGGTGTGCGGGGCACGGGGACCCAGTCATGCCCCTGGGTGCCATTTAGGCCCAGTACACCACTGGAGGTTACATAATAGCATATGAAGGTGCTTATAAACATCTATAAGACACAGGGAGCATGTGCAATATTGAGTTTAATGTAGAATCGATTAAACTGGTTTTGGGAGACATGTAGAGTGTTGAGGATACTCTGGTTTTATGTTATTCAGCACTATGGTACTACTAGCCGATAGGTGCAAAGTTGTTGTTTTTCTGATCTTCTGTTGCACCTTCCCTATTTGTTTATATCATGGTGCCACCTAACAGGTGGCAAACCTATAGATGGACCCAGGGTGAGTCTCCATATAAGGCAGATCCGGTCATTTAAATGCCAACAACTACAGGCATGAACTGGTTGGCTTTCCGGGCTGTGTGGCCGTGGTCTAGTAGATCTTGTTCCTAACGTTTCACCTGCATCTGTAGCTGGCATCTTCAGAGGTGTATCACAGAGGGAAGTCTGTTACACACTGTGACCAGTGAGAAGGGAAAGTTTAGTGAGGTTTATTTGTCCATGTCCCAGGGTGGGGAACCAATCAGTAAGTATTGTCGAAGGCTTTCACGGCCGGATTCAACTGGTTGTGGTGGGTTTTTCGGGCTGTGTGGCTGTGGTCTGGTGGATCTTGTTCCTAATATTTCGCCTGCATCTGTGGCTGGCATCTTCAAAGGTGTATCACAGAGAGAAGTTTGTTACACACTGTGTCCAGTGGGAATGTTTTAGTGCTATGCAAAGGTGTGGTTGAGTGCATTGTATTGCGGGTGGGGTTATGGTTGTGAGTTCTTTGCAGGTGGTGTGTAACAGACTTCCCTCTGTGATACACCTCTGAAGATGCCAGCCACAGATGCAGGCGAAACGTTAGGAACAAGATCTGTGTAACAGACTTCCCTCTGTGATACACCTCTGAAGATGCCAGCCACAGATGCAGGCGAAACGTTAGGAACAAGATCCACCAGACCACGGCCATACAGCCTGGAAAGCCCACCACAACCAGTTGAATCCGGCCGTGAAAGCCTTCGACAGTATACAAGGCATGAAGTTTTTCTGCAGTCACCTTTCTCTGAAGCTTATCCCGCTCTTCTTGGTACGTGCAGAGGGTGGTCTTTGACCGGTGGAGTTCCTCATCCTTCACATCCAGAGATACTCTTAGGGCAGCATTCCTCTGCTCATACATGATGATTTCTCTCTTGTACCAGCTCCTCTCATCCAGTGGGGGTCCAGCCTCTGCTTTATCGTACAGCTGGGACAGCGGCTCTTTGTCATCTTCTTGGAACATCCGTAGACTCTGTTCCAGGCTCTAACAAACATGCAGACATTGGACATGGTAAGTGAAGCCTGCGTAAGAACATCAGAAGACCACCAAGGATCTGCCCAGCGCAGCATCCTGCTTCCAACAGTGGCCAGCGAGCTGTGCCCAGGCGGTCTACAAGCAAAAGACTGATAAATATACAGTGGCAGCAAATCAACCCCACAGACAGACCACATAGTCATAATCAGGGGAAAAACCAAAAGCAAATACCCCCCTTCCCCTTAAACAAGAAGTGGATTCTAGATCAGTGGTCCTCAACCTGGGGGTCGCGACCCCTTTGGGGGTCGAACGACCCTTTCACAGGGGTTGCCTAAGACTCTCTGCATCAGTGTTCTCCATCTGTAAAATGGATCAATGTTAGGGTTGGGGGTCACCACAACATGAGGAACTGTATTAAAGGGTCGCGGCATTAGGAAGGTTGAGAACCACTGTTCTAGATCAAATTAAGCCCGAACTCTTCCTAGAAGCTAAAATGACCAAACAGAGGCTATCAGATCATGTTTTGGGAAGACACGACTCACTGGAAAAGACAATAATGCTAGGAAGAGAGGAAGACCCAACACGAGATGGACGGATTCCCTTAAAGAAGCCTCAGTTTGCAAGACTTGAGCAAGGCTATCAATGAGAGGACGTTCTAAAGATCATTCATTCGTAGGGTTATCATAAGTCAGAAGCAACTTGATGGCTACTTAACACACACACACACACCATGAAGAGAATGGAGCAAAAGGGATATTGGATTGCCCACCTCAGCCACCTTGGCATATCCCTCCAGGCTGGGTTCTGCGCTTGGGATACGGCTCCGGTAGGTCAAAACGGTATTCTCAAGAGACGTCATGGCTTTGTGGACATCAGGGAAGAGGTCAGCGTGGCCTGGAATGTGGGAAGGGAAAGGTTTTTAAATCTTAGAGGATGACCTTCTGACAGATCACATCCATGCCCTACAGACATTTCACTGGGATCAGAGGTGTATCGGGGGAAATGGGGCCCAGGGGCAACACCTACTTTGGGTGCCCCCCTGCACCTCTCCCATGGCCCACTTTCCCCCCATCACCTCTATTGGAGGCTGGCCTCTAATAGAGGTTGGGAAGGTCAGCAGAAGCCGGCGCCAGACCAACAGCCTGCTGCGAGCCCGCCGAAGTGCCCCTCGAGTCGAGGGGTGCCCCGTGGACCCACGGCAAGCTTTGGTATGTGTGGGCCGCTTTTGCACTCCCCCAGGTGACCTGATGGGCAGCGCCCGTGGACAGTGAATACCCCCTGCCCCTCTGGCCGGTACACCCCTGGCTGGGATTCATTAATATGAGTTGTGTGAGTTGTAGGCTGCCAGGCTGCCTAGACAGAAAGAATTTCACAGAGAAAGAAAGCAGAGAACTCATTCACATGTTACAAAGTCCTCAAGTCTCCTCCAAGTTGTGAGTGGTCTGTGAGCTCCTTTTTAATTCCCAGGCACTCTTAGGCCCAATTTAGATCAGGACTGAGGCATGATGGGAGACAAGAGAAAGGTCTTAAGCCCCATTACCTCAACCTGAAGTGGCATCAGGGAGTTTGTATTTGCCCAACTTGGAAAACTTCCCTGTAACCATCAGTGCATACAAGTTTCCACAACAGGACAAACGGCAGTTCCCCAGGGCCCTTTAGGGTTGAAAGAAATGGCATGG